>NW_017804154.1:1542210-1591482 GCF_001625305.1 Branchiostoma belcheri | reverse complement strand
GAAATCATGTAGAAACCTACATGTATGACTCAGTCTCTAAATGTAATATTCTTAACAATTTACTGAGTATTAGTAGCATCTATGCATTCTGTTGCAAGACATAAACTTATTCTTTCTTTCTCATAAAGACAAAGTTACAGAATTGTAACCACTACTTTCCTTTGTTTTAGAATCTCCAGTCTGAAGTGGCTGATCTGCAGTCTAAGATAGACTATGCCAAGGACTTTGGGGAGGGCGTCCTTGCAGACGCACCCGAGGGAACGGACTCAAGCCTGATCCGTGGTCCACTGGAGGCTGCGAAGGATCGCTGTGAGAAACTGACCAGTCGAATTGATGAGCTGTGTGGAGAACTAGAGTCAGGCTTACATGAGCTGAACCAGTTTCAGGTAGGATGAAGTACAGCTTAACTAGCAGTATGGTGCTTGATTTTGGACAAGATTACATGAAGACAAACAAATGTTACCATTTAGGTATTACATAAACTGTAAGATTAGGGTGAATCTGGTGTGATCTGGTTTCAGGGAGGATGAATCAGTATCTACATGTACATTGCTATATTAACATAATTTCAATCTTCGTCTGCAGAACAACCTACGTGACCTTCAAACCTCCCTTGGTGACCTTGAGGATGACCTTGACAATATGGATCCTGTTGCCAGAGACATAGATGCCATCAATGCTCAGATTGAGGAAATCAATGTAAGTGTAACACTTATTTTGAAGATGTTTTAGCAATGGTGAAGGCACTGGTATTTTCAATCAGTGATGCAAGTTGCAAAATGGTGAAAATTGTTGCTGGTATCTTGAGTCATAGTATAGAACTATGTCAAAGTTTAATGATGTGCGTGTAGTTGTATTTAACTGGCTTAAATCCCATGTACCTACACGTACATACTTGTGCAGTGCTTTTAAATGTTAGAATTTTTGGCTGTTTGTATCTGCAGACGTTTGATGACAAACTTGGTGAGAAGAAGGCAGAGGCTGATGCGGCAATGAAACGATGTCAGGAACTGGTTGATTCTGGCACAGCCTCAGATCCCGAAGACCTCAAAAAGCAGGTAAATTGTGGCCAGAAGCATGGTACGTTCATGGCAGTCAAGTCTCACTATCTTAGTGAAACTTGCATGCTACAAACTCATGTAGGAACAAAGAGAAAGATTTACAAACCTATTAATCTAGTTATTGTGTTTCAGTGATTCATAGTAAATTTCTCACATTTCATCCTTGCTTTTGAACCTTCCCTAGCTTGATGCAATCAACAAGAGACTCAGCAAACTGAACGACAAGGCCGGGGGAAGGAAGACAGATCTTTCCTCTGCTCTTGGCAAGCTGCAGACTTTCTATGACACGCTGGCTGCACTGCATGATGGGATTGAGAAAGGAGAGCTGGAACAGCAATCCCAGCCTCCCATTGGAGGGGACTTGGCCAACATCCAAAAGCTGGACAAGAACTTACAGGTTAGTACTGCTGTCTGAGCAGCTGCTGAGATACAGTGAAGCCTTAAAAATATTTGCAGTTTCTCCCTCAAAGCTTCATTTATTTATTTATTGCAATTGACTATATACATATGATAATATACATGTACATGGAGGGCATGGTGGAACAGGTGCACCTAAGTGCTTCAGAAATGGGAATTTTGTACATAGTAAAGAAAGATGCTCAGACATATTTGTTTTGTCCCTGTATGACAGGAGTTTCAGCAGGCACACATCGAGCCTCTACAGGCACAGGTGGACTCTGTCAACAAAACAGGCCAGGGGCTGGTCCAGTCAGCCAGTCCTGGGGTCAACACCAGTGGTCTGGAGGCTGATCTGGAGGCAGTGAATGATAGATGGAACAGCCTAGCATCAAAGGTGAGAAAGTATATAGGGGATGTGGATATTTCCTTGCAACACTTGCTTCAAAATCAAATGCTTCAATGTATTGGTTGGAAGAGAGCTAATGTAAAATGCCAATATAAACATGCTGAATAGAAAACTTGAGAACAATTGATACAATCATGATTTCTCTTGCTGATGGATCTATTTGTCCCAAGGTATCTGAGCGGAAGGCTAAGCTGGACCAAGCACTGCTGCACTCTGGGAAGTTCCAGGAGACCTTAGCATCACTGCTTGAGTGGCTGTCTGACACAGAAGACCTTGTGGCCAATCAGAGACCACCATCCTCTGAGTTCAAGGTCATCAAAGCACAACTGCAGGAGCAGAAGGTGATTACAAATCCTACTGTGTATTGTTGACTGATTACATAGGCATTGACATTCAGATTAAATGTTAGGGAAGATAACGGTACTCAAGGTAATAAATGTTTTTTTTGGCCACACAGCTGCTGAAGAGGCTAGTGGATGACAAGAAGCCGACAGTGGACTCCCTGAAGCAGGAGGCAGAGCAGCTGTCCAGTATTGCAGACCCAGCAGACCGGCAGAAGATTCAGCAGCAGCTGGCAGACTTGTTCCAACGCTGGGACGCTCTCACCACCAACGCTGCAGACAGGTTTGTTATCACTACTTTTCACTAATTTCCTGCCTCCTTGTGGCAGGACAACTCAGTAGTCTTTTCTTTTTCATTTATCTATACATACTTTGATAATTTTTTAGATGTGCAGTTTGTGTCATGTTATGTGTCTGAAAACTATAGGCTGTCGAGCCTGAAATAAAAAAAACAGACTTTTTTATATAATTGTGCACTCTAAATTTGAATTCCCTTCCATAGAAAACAGAAACTTGAAGATATCTTGGAGGTTGCCAAGGAGTTCAAGGATGCGTATGACCCCTTAGTGGAGTGGTTTGAGGCCACAGAGAGGAAACTGTCGTCTCAGCAGCCAATTGCCACAGACCCTGCCAAGATGGAGGAGGACACAAAAGAACATCAGGTCGGTATCCTGGTGCACTTTTGTTTTGTGGCCTTCAACTCTAGTTCTCGTCCTAGTTCTAGTTCTAGGTCTGGACAAATTTAAACTGAAATGGAAGACACAGAATAGAGAGGTACGTATGGAAGGGAAAACTGATGATGAAGGCCGGGATTCAATTTAAGTCTCTTCAATTTAAGTCTCTTCAATTTAAGCTGATATCAATTATTACAACTGTGAGATAGCAATGTCAGTGTCAAAGTTGAAATGCTTTCCAAAGTACAAGCTAGTTTCATATTTGAATAATAATACATTGAATGAAATTCTCTCCATAAAAGATTCTCTAACCATGAAATATTCAGGCATTGGCTGATGAAGTGGCCAATCAGGAGGCAGCAGTAAATCAGGTGACCAAATCTGGCCAATCGTTGATGGAGCTTTGCAGCAATGATGAGCAGGAGGCTGTGAAGGGTCAGGTTGACTCTGCCAGTGACCGTTTCAAGAACATCCAGGAAAAAGTTTGTAATCGTGGAGACCAACTTGAGCGAGCGCAAGAAAGCCGCCGCCTTTTCGGTGCTAATGCCCTGGCCCTGCTTGCATGGATGACTGAAATGGAGGAGGCCCTTGCCAAGGCAGAAGTCATCTCTGTTGAGCCAGTCACCGTGGAGACACAACTGCAAGAACAGACGGTACTACTTACAGTAGCAGTGGAGTGTCTCCTGTCGCTGCCTCTCTGCATCTACAGAAATCTTACAATTTGATCTTTGATCTTGACAGCTCATCCCAACTCTCACCTCAGTAGATTTTCTTCCTGTCTTTGCCAAAAAACAAAGTAGCTGCAGTGTTTCCTTTTGGTGGAGTGTTTTCTCTTAAACCTGTGTGCATAATCAAGGGAATTTCCATGGATCCCAAATGATCAAACTTGTTGTTGACCCAAGCCCATCTTAACCACTTCTTCGTGGGAATCTTTTTCCTGTGCTCCCACACAAAGTAGAAAGCTATTAGTATGACTCAATACCATGTCAATCAACAGTGTGGGTACTTACATGTTACATGTATGCTTTCTTACTAACAAAGTTAGAGTTATGCCTCAACACGGCTGAAGAATAACTGTAATTCTGCTCTTCAAGTAGCCTGAGTGTCTTCCTGTTTAGTAACTGCTGGGAAACAGATTTAAAGCTGGATACCGTGAACTGTTTTGATGACATGCTCCTTTTATGTGCTGTTTGGTAGAATAATAATGCCTTACAGTAATCTTTCTGTGTGGTGGATCTTGTACATGTATCTACAAAGTTCTCTACTCATATTTCGCTATCCTGCAGGATCTACCTACCTTTTACTGCAATATTCTGATGTTACTACTTACTGATTCTAATTGTAGAAAGTAGAATTATGTGTGTTTGATTTATCTATGTGTATGTGTAGCCATGTCCAACATTGTAGGAAATCGACAGGCAAAATTTCTCATCATGAGCATTTTCAATGATACATTGACTCTGTTTTACTCAGGCCATCACTAAAGACATCACTGACCATAAGGCAGCTGTGGAAGAAGCTGTAGAAACTGGGAAATCTCTCCTCACACAAACTACAGGTTAGTGCTGACACCCCTCTCAGATGGTATGTTCCAAAATGAAGTGTCTTGGTTGGTCAACAGAATGTAGTCATTACATGCACCATATTAGTCAATACGCACATCTATTCAGATGGTCAGTTTTAGAAAGACAATTTATACAATGTTAGTTATGATGTTAAAGAAGACTTGTACCAACATCTTTATAGTCTTCTTTTTTTCAGCACTATGTTATACATGTATGCATGTGGTTGGAATGTATACTTTCACGGTAATTTAGTCTGCCTGTGTTATTTTTGCTTTCTGTCTATTTTCTCTTTTTGCATTGTGCTTGTAGGCATGAGGAATGTATGAGGTCAAAGAAATTCATGAAAATAGGATTTTTCCTTGTATATCATAATAGAAAAATTTGTGAGAAAAAAACAATATAAATGGAGGTCAGAAGCTACAAAGAGTAGTTTTACTACTGAAGAAAATGTTTCCACCCTTACCTTCTCAGAAACTCGAAAGATCATTTATTCAGGAAACATTCAGGTTCTGGAGCAATTCGAAGTTGAATTGATTTGCAATAAACTGTTAAGGTTTGGGTGAAAGCTGGGTGTATGAATACTGTGAGCTTGTCTTCTCATTCCTTGTATTTACAGTTCTTTCCTGACATTCATTCTCTATCCATTCTTTTTTTTCCTTTTCACCCGTATATCTCTTTCTGACCCTGCAGAAGGTAAGCACCACATGCTACGTGTACTTCAACCCTTCGGCCTGAACAATGCAATCACTTGTTTCTCACACTCCGATTAATTTTTCAGATTTTCTTCATTTTCTTATTTATAATTTGTGTTTTTTGCAATGTGTTATAACTTACTGTTTAGTCCCCATTTCTAATCCCTAACCACTGGGTTGTTGCCTGCCCTGAACAAAGGCATCCACTGTGTCATGTAGGTACATGTAGACATGGAACATATTATGTGAAATATTGATTTAGAAAATCCAGAATACATCTTTGGGATACAGAATGATAGAAAATCTAAAGTACATGTATTGAATTACTCAAATGTGAAATATCCTGAAATTTTCTGGAATACAAAAAAGAACATTGGGTAAAGTTGACTATGTTCTGAACTACTATGTACATGTATCTTGTCATTACTAAACCCAACTTCTTCCTTACCAT
This sequence comes from Branchiostoma belcheri, assembly GCF_001625305.1. Classification (NCBI taxonomy): domain Eukaryota; kingdom Metazoa; phylum Chordata; class Leptocardii; order Amphioxiformes; family Branchiostomatidae; genus Branchiostoma; species Branchiostoma belcheri. The sequence continues at coordinate 1,585,893 of NW_017804154.1, read as the reverse complement.
AACTTGTGCTTCTCTTGCATGGTACAAGACATGCATGTTATCCAGGGATGCCTACTGCAGAATGAAGAGTATCCCTTAGCTAGGATAGCCAATCCAGAGGTCTCTTTCTTGGCTGTAGAGCTATTTATCTTTGTGTCTGTATTTAAGTTTAGTACACATCACTGTTGTGTACACATCATTCTGATGTCTAAAGAATATGTCATAAATAAGTTGTTTAAACAAACTTTACTTCAGGAGATGAGATCCTTGTCATTCAAGAAAAACTGGACAGCATGAAGGACAGATATGCCAACATCTCTTCAAAGGCCAATGACAGGCAGCAGAGTTTGGAACAAGCTCTCCCATTGGCCAACAAGTTTAAAGATGCCACTGAGAAGCTGTCTGATTGGCTGGACAGGGTTGAGTCTGATATGGGTACTGCTGAAGATGCTGCTGGCTCTGAACAACAGCAGGAGAGATTCAGGGTGAGATGACTTGGAAAATGAAATGAGGAGAGATAAAGATGGAAAAACATTATAATTAAAGGGAATGGAAGAAAGGGAAAAGTGACAAACAGATTCTACTATGAACATAATTTTTTTTAAGCCTTTCTAGTTAAGTTTATGACCAATCAATCGTTTTTAGAAACTATGTATGAGAATCATGATGATGATGATATCTGTGCAATCTTTTCAGGAATACAAAAAGCAGGTTGATGAACACAAGCCCCTGGTGGCTAACATGAACGAGGCTGGGCCCAAACTGATGGAGTTGAGTCCCGGAGACGGGGCACGCTCTGTGGAAGACAAGATGGCAAACATCAACCAGCGCTATGACTCAGTGGTCGCTGCAGTTAGGGAGAAGGTCGATGAGTTGGATGCTGCTCTTCAGAAGACACAACTGGTGAGGGAACAATTTTACTGTTAGTGTTACTGCAGCATATGAAAATGAAGATTGTACAAATGTAGTAAACACTGTGACAGTTAAGCCACATTGAAGATACATTGTGATTGTACCTTTTCCGTTTCTGATAAAAGTTAAAATTTAATCATTTCACAAACTTAAGGGGGTAACTATTTTTATGAGGGGTGCATTGGGGTTGTGTTGTACAGATAAACCTGGAGTCTAATTTTCAAAATGTCAAATTTCCCTCAGCTGGGCCACGGAGCTGATCAACAGCTGGACTGGTTACAGACACTGGAGAATCAGCTGGACAACCAGGAACCAATCAGTGTGGAGCCTGACAAACTCCGAACACAGCTGAAAGAACAAAAGGTCAGATTTTCATCACAAAACTACAGGGATCATTAAATTTTAGGAGCTACATGTACATAAGGAAGCCAAATGTTATTGAACTTGAACCTTCAGTCCAATCTCAGTATACAACATCTTACTAACTTGTTACTGCCTTCCTTTACAGTCGATAAACGAGGAGGTTATCCGTCACAAGGAGCGTGTAGAGGAGATCATTGCGTCAGGACAGACCATGCTGGACACAAGTGTGGATGAGGAGAGCTCACAGCTACAGGTGTGGACTAGTTCACATGCCTATTCACATCTGCCACTTTGGAAGCATGCAGTAGTGAACTGATGAAATTTTGAAATTTATGTCAACAGCTGGACGATGGATGGGTCTAATAAGAATTATTCAGTATTAAACTACATGTATATGATTATATGCAATATAGAATGTGTGGTTTGTATGTGCCATGTAGAATGATCACGTGTATGTGTCATGTGGTATACAGACATCCTTGATTTGTATTTAAGTCTAATCGAAGGTCATCAAATTTCTTCTCTTCTACAGGACAAAGTTGACGAGCTTCGGCGTCACTATGACGATGCGAGCAAGAGGAGCTCTGATAGGCTGAGCCAGCTGGAGCTCGCCCTCCCATTGGCCACACAGTTTGCTGAAGTTCATGAAGACCTGGTGCCCTGGTTGGACGAGATTGAGGCTGAGTTGGAGGCCATGTCACCACCCGCACTGGACGAAGACATCGTCAAGACACAGCAGGAGGAGAACAGGGTAAGTGTGCAGTTACTACTTACTGGGATGATGGGAGGAGTTATCTAGGAATGGATAACTCAGACATAAATACTTAAATGTTACTGTTTGTCTGTGTTATGTTGAAGCAAGGCATTGTATCTTATTATATTTTTACATGTAAAATATATTATGGTTGGTTGGCAATTTGTACTGTAGTGTCTATAGTGTCTACTACCACTTCAGACTGTACATTTGTGCCATGTGCAGTCCATCAGGTTCTGTTGTGAGTGCACCTGAGATAGCAAGGGGATGAGTGTGTCCATGTCAATTAGTCTTATTTTAGAACACACAAGGTGCAGATTTTAAGAGAACTGATAGGGGGTGTGACTGCAATAAGAAAGAAGTTGAAGCATTATCACTTGAGAGAACAAGGTCATTTTCAAGGCCATATATAGTAAACATGCTGTATGGTTGGTGAAGTTCTGTGTGGTTGTCTATTATAGAGGTTAAGTTTAAATTATCAGCAGTCACCAAACATACATGTCATGTAGTCTTAGACTAGTGTTACATTGTATAATGCTTTTAATTTATTCTGGACCAGGTCCTTTTTGAGTTAGTCTGTCAAGTACATGGTTATCACTTGTTTGTTTTTTAATGGGAAAGGAACAATATAGGACTGGTGCATTTAGATTTCCTGCAACTCCATTCTTCAAATTCATTTTGAAAATTCTTCATTTCTTGCTTTGAAGACAGATGGTTAGGAATTCAATAAAAGGGTGCACTTGGCTGTGTAATGCCACTGTTGCTCTTAAGTAAATCATATTAGTACAGGGTCTGGGATTATCTCGTAAGAGATGCTACAGAGTTCCCTGTTGCTGCAGAGGACGTGACCAGGGTTTGCAAATGTCTACTCAGAAAACTACTCAGAAGAACCTGAGTTGCAAGTTATTATGGAGGATCAATTGTCATCAAATTCTGTAAAGCTGGTGCTGGAGGAATATCAGTTATTTCTAAGGTGTATATTTTTAGTTTATTTTTAATTTAGTAAAAATATCTTTTTTATGGAGAACTATATTTTGCCCTATTTGATGGCTCCCTCTAGTGTAAAGCCATATACATTCAATTTGTATAAACCAATTAAGTATGTGGAATGGATTTTGTTATTTTTTAATCAGCTGTCTGTTTTATGTGATAAGGATATAGGCACAAATGTGACAATAGATGCCTGTCAGTCTGGGCCTGTTAAGAATGATGGATTATGATGAAGTCCTAAATTAGGGGCTTATGCATTTTTTGAAAGAGTGCTGTTATGCTACATGTAAATTAGCATTGGATTACATATATTAATATCAACACTGGAAATTGTTTGCCTTCAGAAGTGGTGCCTGGTGCCTCTTGCCCAGGATGAAATCAGTTTTCCCCTGAGTTCTTATAAAACAATCAAGTTGAAATCATCCATCCTGATTTGAACAAATTTTACCCTCAATAACAAAATAAGGATGTCCCTTGATGATAATATAGGTCAAATTTGAAGCTTATTAACCAGATGATTGATGGGAAGTGATATTATTCCTACATATACAAATGTTTATCAGACATTAAATATGAAGGAAATACATTTTTGTAGCTTTTTTAAGGCCTTTTCTGTCATCTTTTTTTCATTCAAAAAGTCTTCTTTTTAGAGTTTTTCATTCAAAAAGCCCTCTTTTTAGTTGTTTCGTAGTTCATAGCTGTTTGTGATGCCTTAGCCAAATTATGGTGAAAGAAAATACATTCATCATGAAAACAGGTTTCATACCATATTTTGCCACAGCCTGCTCATAGAAAGGCACTAAAGAAGACTTAGAGCATACTGTATTTGATACTGTGTTTGGACTCAAGCAAACAGACGATAGTCCATAAACACATCTTGTCACTGTTAGTGTTACATTCCGGACAGGAAGTACAACATATTATGTTGAGGAGACACATTTTCAGAGCAGTGTAATGTCTTCCAAATGAAATTTGAGCTACCTGTTATCTCATGAAGTCTCAGACTTGGACCCTGGCCAGTCTTTGTGATGTCAGCGAGGCCCTCTAATGTTACGGAATCACATTACACCCTGGTGTGCAGACAGTCCTGAATACTAAAGAAGTTAGACATCCCCCTCAGGGTGCCTGGCCATATCGCTTTGTCTGCTCCAACCACAATCGGACGCACGTTTAGCCTTGAGCTGTTTCCTAAACCATGTTTTGTTCTACTTTACTGTAGACTTTGCTACTGTAAACAAATGTATGGCAAGTCTGCAAACATTGTGACCTCATCTAAAAATAAACACAGCTTGTAAGAGTTGACACCAGAGAGCATGGCAAAGTCTATCCCATGACCAGAAGTCCTTTAAAAGTTCGCACTGCCTTAGTGCCTTAGGCCATGGCTATTAAGGACCCAGTTGGGACCATACCATTTGTAAACGGTGTCAGGGGAGGGACAAAGGTAGCAGGTGCAGTTAGCAATGGCGTACTTGTGGTTAGAACTATACCAGCTGACAAAACAAGCACTTTGTGTCCAATTAGGGCATAATATGGAAATGTCACAGACAAAGAGAAATCTCCCATTTTCAGATGAATAAGAAATAGCTTTTTTAAATTATTACTATGTAAAGATTTTTTCTGTTAATGTAGACAGAAGTTTATTCAACTTACAAAACATACTATATTAATTTAGGATTTTGAACCATGTTTGACTTGGAGATTTCTGGTCTACCAGATTTTGTGGGATGTTTAATCATCGCATGACTCATGTACAATGTAGCCTTTGTAATAAGATGATTGATATTTAAGGGCAGCATATAGACCAGTCCATCCCGCCCTTGTAATAGGGTATCAAAACAAAGTCTCCCTGATTACATGTACCTAAACAGGTAATTTTAGTTCTCAACTTAATTACTCTGATTAGGACCATGTCTTCAAGACAGTAAACTGATAATAGGTCTGGAAAAACCCCGTTCTTTGCTTGGATGGTTTTCTGGCATGTGTGTCGGCCTGCCCCTCCCTCCTGCCTGAGTGGGCCTGCCCATCTCTAATTACCTCAGCCCCATACCATACATGGCTGACAGGCAAAGGGACAGGGACGTTACTGCTGGTGTGCCTCACCATTCAGATTTCCCCTCCTTGCATGCCTGTTTATCATGATAATCAGTGTTCTATTCAGGACATATGGAGTAGAGACCTATCTGTGGATCAGATAAGTGTGACTGAATCTGTAAGTACTCTTGGGAACTCTAGCACCAGAAGGGAAGCAGGCCTTCCTGTGGATTTGGCTACAGTGTCACAGTTCAGCCAGTCACACATACAGTGCATACTGCTGCCAGCTTAGCTCGCAGTGGACTTCAGCGGTTTTGGAGTGAGCTCACTGCAACATGGGGAAGAAACTGAGCTGCATGAGGAAGAAGAAGAAGAAGGGACAGGAAGACGACGATGACGACGACCCACCATATGAACCGGCAGTTCCGGAACTCAACACAGTGGAGTCGCCCAGTATCAAGCACATGTTGATCGTGAGCGAGAATGAAGATGGGATTGTTCAAAGAGGATTTGGGGACAGGCCGCCAGGCCAGAAGGGAAAGAAGGGATTGCGGAACACGTTTGACCCTCCACAGCGGTTGCCACGACCAAATATAAGTCCGGGGGACAGGGAAAAACTACTGGGTGAGTCTGTACCATCACCAAAAGGTAAGAAAAACTCAAACAAGCCCAGTTCTCCATCACCTGTAACTAGTAACGGTGATGTTGGTAGATGGACAGGAGAAATTTCCTCCCTGCCATCATCCAGAAACTCTAGAGAGGAAGATGTTGTTGTAGACAAGAAGAAAGGCACTGACGCGAAGCCTGAAAAGTACAAAGGTCCTGTTCTTGATCGTCAGATTGTGGACAGTAGCCTTCTTGATGATCTCATAAAACAAGAGGAAGATTCCAAAAGAAAAGGAAGTAAAGATGTGCCAAAATCACCAACTAAGAAATCTGAAAGTCCTTCCTCCAGAGCAAAGAAAACCACATCACCACCAGATGTTGGTGATAAGGATGACCAAGATGAGAAGATAACAGGAGACAGACCCTCTCCTGGTACCCAGACCTCAAAACCATCAGACCTGAAGAAGAAATCTGACAAATCTAACTCTGTTCCTTCCAAAGATGTAAAAGCAAAGGATAAATCTCCCCAGGGGAGGGTAGAGAGGAAGGAGAAAGTTCCAGATGAAGGAGCAGACCTTTCCTCCAGGCAAAAAGAGGATACTAAGTCAACTCCTGGTAGACATAGGTCAAAGGCTTCTCCAGGATCGATAAAAGAGTCTGAGAAGAAATCTAATAAAGATGACAAGACTGCGGCAGAGGATGGCACAAAAGTGGGGAAACCTTCCAAACAGGGAGACAGTGTGACAAAAGCAGTGGCAGATTTAGAGAGCATTGACGTTTTCTTGGCACAGGAAAAACAGAAGGAAAGCAAAGCACCTATAAAAGATACCCTTGTGCAAAAGGAAGATGTTCCAGCTGCGAAAACAAGCGTGCCTCAGAAAGCTGCAGAATCACAAGAGCCTAAAGCCAGGACTGGAGTTCCAGAGTCAAAAGCAACTTCAGCTCCCTTGAGGGATGGGATAACTGCAAAGAAGTCAAAATCAGAAGACAATGCTGTTTCAACAGACAGTGACAAGGTAGTTACACCAAAACAGAAAATTTCAGATGCAGGTGCAAGCAACTTACAATTAGACCCCAAATCTCCATTTTCGTTTGCTGAGCCAAAGGACAAAAAACTTTCTCCTATAAAAGAAGAAATGACAGTTACTGATAAAACTTTAAAGCAGGGAGGTCATGATGCTAATATTGGGAATAGGGCTGCAACAAAGGAACAACCGTGTGTCACAGGTGTTGCAGAAACAATGGGCATGGACTCAAATCTGAGCTCTGACCATGTCAGCAAACCTAATAGTGGTACAGCTGTGGAGGCTCAGGACATAAAGCACAGCTCTATATCTAAGGATTTTCCTGAAGAATGTAGAGCACCTCATAAAATGAAAGGATATCCAGGAGATAGTCCTTGTGATGTTGCTGCTAAGGACATCAATGTTGCATTTTTGCTTGATGGTGATAAGAAGAAAGCTAAGAAAGTAACAAGCACAGAGACTATGTCAAATGGGCTTGACAATGGTTCTGGTCTTCACGATTATGAACCCCACCAACTCATTAAAGAAAATGGGCCAGTCATTCCAGACAAACTTAATGAAGAAATAAAACCTGATGCAATGACAAACAATCACGATCAGCTGCACCGCGAACGTTCGCTAAGCAACAGTAGCAATCCAACTAGTCCAACTGGAGCATGGGAATCCACAGTTGGAAGTGTGATCACAAAATTGGAAGATGAGGACTTGAAGAAAGCTGAGCTGTATCAGAACTTCCACGAACACAACCTGGCAAGGCGGATAGATGAGGAGCTCACCAGAGACGTAGGCTTTTTTCTTCTATCAATTTCTCTTCAGTTTCTGTGTAATTCTATAATATCATTTATTGTCTTTCATCCCACACTATAAAGTTATGCACTATCAAGTTTTGATACTTTGGGCTAGACAGTCCATGCATTTTAGAATATGAGATCAGAATAAGGAGACTGTGTTGTGAGATTTGCCCCTCCCCCTTGTAAATCTCCAAACTATCATGTTCTGCATGCTCTGCTCTGCTCTGTTTCATTTTGTGACCCCTCACCCCACACCCCCTACTTGCAGTTTGGAGAATATTCATCCATGCTTCATTAACTATCCCAGTGATCCATGGTCTAAGTTCATGTCAGGATGTTATTTCACACGATGAGGTGTATGGTAAATCAATCTATCATGACCACACTGCTTTCTGCATAAATGTGTCATAATGGAAATGCCAGCCCTCTTTCCTAGCACCTCCATTAGCCTTGTCAAGGTCAAAATCAAGTTCTCAAAAGCATTCCAGTCATGTTACATGCTCTTTGTACATGTATCTCATTAATGCTATAGTAAATCACCAATCAAATTATTCCTAGTCTCCAATAGTTTCCTTTTTGTTGTGTTTTGGGCAAGTTTCAAGGTCAAGTCTATACAAATGTGTATGATAGTACAAATCTGTTTGGCTGTTGGCATTGGCAGATGAAGGCATTATTTTGGGATGGTGTAATGTTTAAGTGTAAACCATCACTGTAGAATTTTATGATTATTGTATTCTCTTTCATGTTAGAATATCATTACATGTGCCTGTCATGTTAGCTGTTTTAGCTTATCACAAAATCAGCTGTAAAAGATTGAAACATTATTGATTGAGATAAAAGCTAGGCACAGATGTGTTCAAGGCTACCATGCTATGTTATAATGAACCAGGGTAGATGAATGTTTGTTTTGTCATTTTCTGTGTGCCTGCTAAGTGACACTTTAGCGCAGAAATCCACTTAGCATCGCTCAGCGAGGGAAACTGTTTTCAGACGTGATGCAGCCTTTTCCTGTTGTCTCGTCCGTTTTCCTAACCTCTGAGATCATCTGCTATATATGGCCTGACCCTAGTCCTTGGTGACAGCATTGCCAGCCATGGTGCGTTCTGTCAGCGATTACAAAGTATTCTGACAATGTTGGGGATGGAAACTGTCATACATGTGTTTGGGTGCATGGCAAAGCCTCAGTGAAGGAGGGGTTACATGTCATTAGCAAGCAATGACTTGTTGTCTGTACACAGAAATGTGTGAGAATCTGTCAGCCATGTCTGTGAAGACTCTATCAAAAAACAAGTTGCCTTTGTAAAGTTGCTGTCAGCTTAATGCATGTGTGTATGTCAGCAATGGACATTTTCAATACATTAGAATCTACAGTTTCTCAAGGAGGTTGACAAAAATATGACTTGTGCAGTGCCAGGCAGTCAGATCCTTGTTGTTGTCTTGTTGTTTTCATTTTGAGCCCAGAAAACAGTCATCATTGTCAAAGTCACAACTGGGGAGTGGGAGGTTTAATCATTGGATGTCAGTGATGGAGCCATGTTAGTTTGGCACCGTCCCCAGACAAGATTACCCAGTATAGATGTATGTAACTGATTGTTAACAGGCCAGGATTCCATGTCTGCAAAGACTCTGCAATGATAGTACTGTCTGTCAAGCAAAATATGTCATCAGATTGAATATTGTTACATTGTAACACATCATTTCCATTGGTCTGTAATTTTACCTTTGTGAAGACGAAAACTGCTTGACTGACATGTACATGTATACAGTCAGTAATGTAGTGCCACACTATGCTAAAGGTATCCATGTGTCGTTGCCAATCCTGAATTGTTTTGAAAACATGTCTATATTTGTTCAAGGTGATGATGTTATGAATTCGAAAAGCCTTTTGCTCAGAAGTTAATTTGTATTCAGAGTTTAGCACCTACATGTATGACTTTTGGGATATTCAGCATTTTGCTATTTTCCCTCTAGATCCCTCATAATCATCCTTATCTTGAAGTCATGGTCATAAATGTAGCAATATCTGCATAAAGTCTATAAGATGGCTTGAACTCTTGTCTTTGACATTAAATATGTATAGTAAGTTGCAGTCCAGACATGCACCCCACATATTCCTTGCATTATACATGATAATGTGATACAAAGGTAAAATTCCTGAAAAGTCTTAAATCAGAAGAGAATGTAATTGTATTTTAGGGGAACATCTGTCATGCAGCCATCCAATGATCGATAAGAAACTCACCAACTTTTTCACTTTTCCTCCTTCACCCAATAAATAACACATAATCTTCCCTAGAATGCATTTTTAAAAGTCAAGAATATCTCAGATACAATATAGTTGTTTAATTCAAACCATTTATGAGCTTTTATTTGATTTATGTATGTGTTGTGATTATGGGAGGGCTCCAGTTTCTCGCTTTGTTGCCAGTTTCCAAGACATTAAGCATGTAGAATGTGACTACACCTCACCTGGGTCACCAGGGCAGCAAACCTTCAACTTTGACCCTTAGTAGTGTCAAAGGTCAGCTAAAAGATGGAAAATATTAGTTAATAGTTGAGTATTCATACACAACTATGATGGCTACATGCAGATAAATCTGCTCTGTGGAAAAGAAGTTTTGTTTTTGCTCTTCAAGTGTGTACTGATGTTAAAATTCTCAGAGCATTTCTATGACCATCGTGCAAGCAATATATGTAGTGAAGTGTAACTAATACATTCAGATTCAGATACATAATGTAGCTTGATATGGCAGATTAGTCCTGCTAGTTTTTGGTCACCATGATACATCATCCCTGGCCCTGGGATGTATGGAAATTATCTCTGGTATCCCAGACTGCATTAATACCATTGACATGCAAGACAGCACTGTTTAGAAAAATGACAGGCTTCTTGAACGACCATCTTACACAAAAATACAGCATTCATAATACAGTTTCAAGAAATAACATCAACATGTCTCAAACATTTTGCCAATTTTTTTCAGTATAATATTGCACATCCCAAAAACCACCAATCAAATTATTTCTATAATTCTTCAATAGTTTCCTTTTTGTTGTGTTCTTGGCAAGTTTCAAGGTCAAGTCTATACGAATGTGTATGATAGTACAAATCTGTTTGGCTGTTGACATTGGCAGATGAAGGCATTATTTTGGGATGGTGTAATGTGTAAGTGTAAACCATCACTGTAGAATTTTATGATTATTGTATTCTCTTTCATGTTAGAATATCATTACATGTGCCTGTCATGTTAGCTGTTTTAGCTTATCACAAAATCAGCTGTAAAAGATTGAAACATTATTGATTGAGATAAAAGCTAGGCCCAGATGTGTTCAAGGCTACCATGCTATGTTATTATGAACCAGGGTAGATGAATGTTTGTTTTGTCATTTTCTGTGTGCCTGCTAAGTGACACTTTAGCGCAGAAATCCACTTAGCATCGCTCAGCGAGGGAAACTGTTTTCAGACGTGATGCAGCCTTTTCCTGTTGTCTCGTCCGTTTTCCTAACCTCTGAGATCATCTGCTATATATGGCCTGACCCTAGTCCTTGGTGACAGCATTGCCAGCCATGGTGCGTTCTGTCAGCGATTACAAAGTATTCTGACAATGTTGGGGATGGAAACTGTCATACATGTGTTTGGGTGCATGGCAAAGCCTCAGTGAAGGAGGGGTTACATGTCATTAGCAAGCAATGACTTGTTGTCTGTACACAGAAATGTGTGAGAATCTGTCAGCCATGTCTGTGAAGACTCTATCAAAAAACAAGTTGCCTTTGTAAAGTTGCTGTCAGCTTAATGCATGTGTGTATGTCAGCAATGGACATTTTCAATACATTAGAATCTACAGTTTCTCAAGGAGGTTGACAAAAATATGACTTGTGCAGTGCCAGGCAGTCAGATCCTTGTTGTTGTCTTGTTGTTTTCATTTTGAGCCCAGAAAACAGTCATCATTGTCAAAGTCACAACTGGGGAGTGGGAGGTTTAATCATTGGATGTCAGTGATGGAGCCATGTTAGTTTGGCACCGTCCCCAGACAAGATTACCCAGTATAGATGTATGTAACTGATTGTTAACAGGCCAGGATTCCATGTCTGCAAAGTGAAATACGTCAGAATAACGTTGCATTGTAACACTTCATTTCCATTGGTCTGTAATTTTACCTTAATGAAGACAAAAACTTTGTGCATGTAAGAAACTGCTTGACTGACATGTATATAGTCACTAGTGCCACACGTATGCTTTAAGGTATTCATGTGTCATTGCCAATCATAAATTGTTTTGAAAACATGTCTATATTTGTTCAAGGTGATGATGTTATGAATTCGGAAAGCCTTTTGCTCAGAAGTTAATTTGTGTCAGAATTTAGCACCTTTGACTTTGGGGATATTCAGCATTTGCTCTTTTCCCTTTACATGTAGATCCCTCATATTGATGATAATTATCATTTATCTTGAAGTCATGGTCTTAAATGTAGCGATATCTGCTGCATATAGTCTATAAGATGGCTTGAATGGCATTAATCTTGTATGGTATGTTACAGTCCAGACATGCACCCCACATATTCCTTGCATTATACATGACAATGTGATACAAAGGTAAAATTCCGGAAAAGTCTTAAATCAGAAGAGAATGTAATCATATTTTAGGGGAACATCTGTCATGCAGCCATCCAATGATCGATAAGCAACTCACCAACTTTTTCACTTTTCCTCCTTCACCCAATAAATAATACATAATCTTCCCTAGAATGTTTGGCTTGCATTTTTAAAGTCAAGAATATCTCAGATACAATATAGTTGTTTGATTCAAGCTATTTTATGAGCTTTTATTTTATTTATGTATTGTGTTATGATTATGGGAGGGCTCCAGTTTCTCACTTTGTTGACAGTTTCCAAGACATTAAGCATGTAGAATGTGACAACACCTCACCTGGGTCACCAGGGCAGCAAACCTTCAACTTTGACCCTTAGTAGTGTCAAAGGCAGCTGACAGATAGAAAATATTAGTTGAGTGACCATAGACAACTATGCAACTATGATCTACATGACTGTATATAAATCTGCTCTGTGGAAAAGAAGTTTTGTTTTTGCTCTTCAAGTGTGTACTAATGTTAAAATTCTCAGATCATTTCTATGACTATCGTGCAAGCAATATATGTAGTGAAGTGTAACTAATACATTCAGATTCAGATACACATGTACATGTAGCTTGATATGGCAGATTAGTCCTGCTAGTTTTTGGTCACCATGATACATCATCCCTGGCCCTGGGATGTATGGAAATTATCTCTGGTATCCCAGACTGTAATTAATACCATTTACACACAAGAGTCATTTAGGGGACATCCTAGATGTCATGTACATGTGTGTATTATAATGTTACACAAGGAGATCGACACAGCACTGCCTAGAAAAAATGACAGGCTTCTTGAACGACCATCTTACAGCATTCATACATTTGTAATACTGCTTCAAGAAATAACATCGACATGTCTCAAACATTTTGCCAATTTTTTTTTCAGTATATGCACATCCCACCCACCATGTTTAGATTTTATCCTCTTGAATTTTCTTTGTTGTTAATGCAGACCACTGAGGCACAATTTTGTACATGTAGGTTTATTGCAAGAAAATTTAATATAAAATGTAGTGTGACCTTTCCATGTCCTTTATGCCTGTGTACTCTGTCATGAGTTGATTGATCATCATAATCCTTTACAAGTGTTCAGCAAAAGCTAATCAACAACATGTGGAAAGCCTTTTCAGACATAAATGGCTCTACTCCATGCTGTTATGAATTTAGATGCTGGTAGTTTTCAGGCTCTAGTTTTTGCTGTCATGTATGATTTTTTAAAACCAACTTTCCCCATTTGATATTTTTGTAAAACTAGTAGTAGGAATGTTGCAGAGTTGTGGGATTCTCAAAATTTGAAGAAAGTTGAATATACATGTACGAATGCACACATGTGTTACTGAGAAATGTGTAAACTGAAGTAACTCATGCCCCAGGCAGTAGAACCAGATGTACCAATATGGGTGCTTTGTCAGACATGTTAATTATACCACCATTTTGGCTGCCTTTGTTGCCCAAAGCATGGCAATTATTGTCACCAAGTACCAATCAAATAAAGGGAATCCGATCATAACTGAAATTTGTACTAAAGGTTAATGTATAGAATTATGAATAGTAACAAAGTTACAAACTTTAAGACTTAATATTTGGCTATTCAATGGTTATTTTGTGGTAAAGAAGTTTGTATTGATTTCTAAAAATATCATAAACATTTCAAATGTACATGTATGTCTTCTTCAGTTGCAAACCTACATGTAAAACATTGCATCTGAATTCCATTTATCATATTGTAGAGTAATAGTGAGGAATCTGAGGATACTAGTGATAAGTCATTATCTTCATAATCATATTTAGATATTTTACAGTAACTGTAACAGTAGATCATTCGTGGCAAATGTTGGTGTCTAAAATTTCCTTGCTTGGAGGAGTCCTATAAATTTAGTTAACCAGGGCAGAAATGTGGTAGGCCGGGGCAGCACCTGTTAGGCTTGCTGTAACTGTCACAGTTGCAAGTTACATCATAGTATGGGAACAGTCTGTGTCTTCAAACTGACAGTTGTAGCTGAGGGCACAACCTGGAGCCAATTCCTGTATGATAGATGGATGAAAGGAAGCTTGCTACTTCAGCTGCCATTTAGGGGTGAGCCATTTGACCTCTTGGGCCTGGCTGACGCAAATGGTAGAAGGAAGGCTGCTGGTTCAGCTGACATATGCTGTTTGTCGCAGAGCAGTTTGTAGAGCTTCTGATCAGGAAAAAAGTTTTATCAGTTAATGATTAAAAAGAGCATTATACATATATGTAGAACGAAGCCAGGCCGAAAGAAAGAGAGAGAGAGAGAAGATGCTTACGTCTGTACATCAAGACCCCTCCTCTCTTTCTGTTAGGTGCCCTTCTTCACACTCAGTCTGATGATTTATTCCAGTCCTCTGTCTACATATGCCATGGCAATCCTAAGGGTTTAGCCACTCAGGAGGGGGTGAACCACTTGCCCTGTGTGTTTCCTGTCTGATATGACATTGTTTGACAGAAAACAGGTGTTATCTTGCTGCTAACAAGGAAGTGCTGGAGAAGGATCAAGTTTTGAAGTCAGACTTGGTTCTTCTGTCTGGCATTTGACACTGCCCTTACTCAGATTAGGCTTGTTCGTTTAGGATCCACATCATCATGAGATGCAGACTATCAATACAATACAATACTGTTATTGCTAATTACTGATAACATATTCACGTAGATGATATAAAATAAAACATGACAATAGCTCAGAGATTGATACAGACTGTATCTTGACCTCCATATCCAGGCAAGAAGAGAAGCCCTAGCAGAGCATAAGCCTCACATCGACAAGCTGAACAAGACTGGTCCACTGCTGGCCGAGCTGAGCCCTGGGGAGGGTGCCGAGGCTGTCAATGTCAAACTCCGCAGCGACAGTGAGCGGTACGCTGCTGTCAAGGAGGCCGTACAGCGGAGGAGCATCTGGCTGGACGATGCGCTGTCTCAGGCGACACAGGTAAGACTTTGTGTGTAAGTTTGGTGTAGAATGTTGTGAGGACAAAGTTGTGTCACATTTATCTGTTGAGACTGTTACACACTGGTACATGTAGCATCCAAATACTGCAACCATATGCAGCTCAGAGGAGAGGTTGACAATCATGGAAATTTTGATTCAGAAATGAAAGTCCAGCAGTTTAAAAGATCTTGAAAACTAAAAAAATAGGTCTGGAATTTGATTTCACCTAATGGCATGTTATGATATGCTTCTACACACATCCAAATTCTTTTTGTGTTTGACCTGTTACTTAAGATAAATGCTCTATATTGCCATGTATAGGGATCAGTTTTGAAGACAGTCAACATTTAATTTGCGAGAGATTTAAGCTTAATATGTATCCTACCAGTGTACTAGCCCCCTGATGTAGTGATTGCACTGCTGTGTGGCCCAGGGATATTGAAAACAGAGAAGGGCGCCACCCTATGCGTCATTTGATGCAGGAAGGCTCTTTTTCTTAAATCTTCAGATGACTTTGACCTTCGCTCTTTTGCATCTGCGTGAGGTTATTATATTAAGAAGTTTTGGGGGGGTCTACTGATACATGTATGCTGTCAATGCAGAATTGCCTACTCAAAGCTTTTTGCAATCTGTTTGTAGAAAAAAAATCAATGGAAATTTGATATATCCAAAATAATAAGATTCCCTGCTGTCCCTGGGCGGATAAGCCAGGTACATTTCCGGGAGTTTCTCTGGACTAAGGGCCGCCCACTGTGGGTTTTTCCTCCTGCCAAAATGATGTTTGTAATTAGCAGAAATGTTAGAAGGGACCTGGTGGTCTTTACCTCTCATGTAAGTGTCCTTTGACTTATAACATTCATTTCTTTGGTCAGAAATGTTGTATTTGTCATTAGGGCATATTAGAGCCCATTGTAGGCTGTTAGGGGGGTTGTCAATACTGCTCTAAATGACGTTATGTCTCCGAAATCTCATCACTACAATGTCTGAATGGCTGATCAACGTCCTTTATGAAGACTGTTACATGTACAGAATTTGTTTTCAGTCCAATGCTGCTCTGTGTTCTGAAAAGGTCCTGCCCAATGCATTTCCCTTGAGACCAATTAACTATGGCTTGTGTACCTGGCATGGTAAATCACTATAGGGCACACTGTAACATTCAGCCATCTTTGGATGGTCCCTAACCTTATCTGTGAAATCAGACAGGAAAGGACATTCCAGAATCTAAATATTTCTTAGTAGGGGAAGGAAGGGGAAATGCAACACTAGTTTTGCCTTCAATCAATTTGTGACACACATATACTATACATGTATGTTTGTCTCGTCTCTGTGTCTTTTGTATAATTTTTCTGTACATTATTGTATGTCTATTGTGTATTGGTGGTCTGCATCTCTTTGGAGCTCAAAACTAAGTTCATTTTCATGCATATGAGCATTTTAGAAGCAAAAAAGAGGCAAAATATGTTACCTTTTATACCTCCTGATAAGGATAAATGGGGGAAAAGAATTAGTTTGGAGCTCCTCTTTGATTGTGTTTTATGTCTGACTAATCTTCCGTGTCTCTCCTGTCCTGTCTCTTCTTGCTGTCTCTACACTAACAGACCAGAAAGGTAGACTGTAGTCTTTGATGTATAATTCCAACATCACCATGACTGTCATGTCTCCAGCACCGAGTGTTTACACCTCACAATCTGTGTGTCATATCTGTGTGTACAATGTACATGTACTATGCATAATTGTGAATAACCTCTTCCTTCCAACATATCTACACGTCATATTTGATGAATGAATACTGCAGACCTTTTACCAGATACTAGATTGTTCCAACTTATTTTAGATGCAGCCTACATCCATTTTGTACCATTTTAGATAAAGCTGAACAAAGTGTAGATAACAGAAAATAGCTCTTGAGTTGCTAGTACACAAGAACCCCCACCCCAGATTCAATCAACCAGATGACATTTTTCTTTGGAGCACTTACAGGTACCCCACCCATTCAGACTCACCCACTTCTGTGCACGACATCTAGGTTGTCCTCTTACTAACCCCTGCCCCCCTCCCACGATACAGTTCCATGAGAAGATGGATCACACCCTGGAAAAGCTGGAGAAGGTTGCAGACAAGCTGCGTATGCCGACCCCGATCTCTGCGGAGACTGACAAGATCAAGGAACAAATCTCCGAGAACGAGGTAAGTCCAGGCTGGGGATGCTAGTAAAGGATATTCATTTAGCAGTGAAATTTTCAGTTAATAATGGCCGACAAGCATTGTTCGGGTTGGGGTGGAAAATAGTGGACCAGGACCATAAAAATTCTTCAATTTTTTTGTCATTTCTCTGGAACAAAACTCCAGAAAGTGTTTCACTTGTAATTCTGCATTTCTTAAGGTTTAGTACCTTAGATAGTCTGTGTTTGATTTAACACCATTACTACAAATTAAAGATGAAAAACTGAAGCATAAAAAACATTGAATATGACAGTCCTGACTACCATGGTTATGTTTGTGTTACCTTACTCAGGCCCTACGCAGTGAGCTGGAAAAGCACCTGCCGGCGATCGAGACCCTGCGGGGCAAGGGTGATGATCTCATCAGCAAATCAGCTGGAGTGGACAAAGATCCGTCTGCTAAAGGTACAAACTTGTATTCTCATCTGTCAAGACAAGGCAATGTATGCTGAAACTGTTGTTAGCATGAATAGCACTCTCCTAGTTTGTTTGCACAACTTCAGCGTCATTGACTACAACAATGACACTGAAGTTCCATTAACACAAATTGCTGTGAAAACAGTTTTTTGTCACAATAGACTGTGATTCCTAATAAGTTTCCTTCTTTGTGTGTTCACAGCCATCCAGGACAAACTGGACCAGATGAACTTCCTCTGGGAAGACATCGTGTCACGTTCCGAGGAACGCGACCAGGCCATGCTGGAGACACACGACACTGCTGAAAGGTATGTGAAGTGGTCTGATCCCAATACAGTTAATGATCCTCTCTGAAATAAGTGTTACAGTTGTTAACAGTGATACATGTAGCCATGATCTACTTACAAAATGCAGTTCAATCACCAGATCAATATTTCAAGTTAAATCATATCATAAATCTATGTAACTTCTTGTGCGCAGGTTCTGGGAGGAGCTCGGGAATGTGCTGAACGTCTTGAAGGAGACACAAGACTCCATCAAGGAGCTGGAAGAACCTGCCATCCAGCCTGACATTGTCAGGGAGCAGCAAGAAGTCCTACAGGTGGGAATACAGTATATCATGCAATTATCCTATTGTGTGAAAAAAGTAACTTATTATTATAATTACCACAATTAATAATCTCTAAAAGAATTGTCAAGTTTATATTCTTTTTTTCAACGTGAAGGGTAAATATGGGGAAGGGGGCACAGGAAATGGAAGAAAGTGTATGTATTGAGTATTATCAAACCATTTTCTTTCTTTTTCGTAGGCTATCAAAGAAGAGATGGAGAGCACCCAGGACGATATTGAGACGGTGCGTCAGCTGGGGGAGGACCTGACCTCCCTGTGTGGTGTGCCTGACAAGCCCGTGGTCACCAAGAACGTGGAAGACCTCAATGCCACCTGGGATACCCTCAATGCATCATGGGAAGAGAGGGAAGAGGTACTGGAGGAGGCCATGCGGGTCGCCCTACAGTACCAGGATGCATTGCAGGTGTGTGGTTGTCATCATTTTTAGTGGCTAAAATCAGAGATGATCATTGTCCCCATCTGACAAGACAGTGTATTATACTATTCTTTGGGGCAAACTTAGGTTTTTCTTTAAATGTCTGTGGTTATATTTTCTCTCAGGCACTCCTAGTGTGGCTGGGGACGGCAGAAGCCAGGCTAGCCACATTCCCCCCCATAGGTGCAGACCCATCCACCATCAAGAAGCAGATTGACAACCTCAAGGTAGGAACTCCAATCTTTTTTCAAAGTTGAAACGCCAATCTGTTGAAAACTTTGGGTAGAGATTCAAGATGTTTTTGTGAGTCATATAAAAATTTTAACTCATGAAGTGATGTTGAAGTCAGGACATTTTTCACTTCAATATATCCTGACTGATTGAGCATTGATTATTTGTGAGGTTCTGAACACTTCTAGGAAATCTGTATTTTAATGAGATTAAACTGTACAAAGTCTATAATTTACCAACTGTTCATTCCCCAGGAATTCAAGACAGAAGTTGACCCCCGCCAGGTGGCCGTAGAGGCCATGAACAACCAGGGTGAACAGCTGATGAAGAAAGTCTCGTCTGACGAGGCACGTCTGAGCATCCAGGAGCCGCTTCACGACATGAACAAGCGCTGGGAGGGTCTGCAGAGGAGCATTGTGGACAGACAGGTGAGCTGACGTCAGGGTTGGGACTGGGTCTCTACTGTCATGAGCCCTAAAGTATATGTAAACCAAACTGCTCGCATTTGGAACTGTTAGTTGCTACTTCTGTTAACTCTGACACCAGGAAAGAGATTTCTGCCCATTAAAAAGTTACATGTAGAAAGTACTTTGTACATGTTCTGACATGTACATGTCTACTAGGTTGTAAATTTTTTTAAGCCAGCAATATTGAAATCATTCAGTTTTGATGAAAATTGCAGGTTTATGTTGAAATGTATGCTAATGCTACAATTGGATGTGGTCCACAGCACAAGCTGGAGGCTGCATTGCTAAAGATGGGACAGTTCACAGCTGCTATTGACGAGTTGCTCACATGGCTGAAGCACACGGAGGCCTCACTGGATGAGGAAAAAGCTGTGGCAGGGGACACCAAACTCATTGAAATTGAACTGGCTAAACACAAGGTAAGAGTAGTGTACTTTTCGTATTTTTAATGTTCAGTCTTTAGATTTATGAAAGCAATCTTATTTCAGGTTTTTTTGTTTATCCAAGCGACATGTAAGTCATCAAAGTAACTGATGATTGTCTTTTAACAGGTCCTGCAGAATGATATCCTGGCCCATCAGTCGAGTGTGGACTCAGTTCACCAGGCTGGAAAAAGGATCATCCAGGCAGAGAACAAGGCGGAGGCCAAGGCCATCCAAGACAAGCTGGCAGCCCTCGACAAAAGATGGAGCGACGTCTTACAGAAGGCTGCCGACAAGCAGAGTAACCTGGAGGCCCTCCTGAATGAGGTGGGCACGCTGACAGGGAAATGGAATTATGTGCACAAGTTTATGCTGACTTCTTGGACATACATGTACATGTAGATAGGTATTACTGTATCTCAGTGGGAGCAGAAAGTGGATGTACATTCTGTAACTGTTCAAACTCTACATGGCTATGTACATTGTGTGGCTGTTACATGCCTCCCCTGATGTGCATGACAAATGTTTTCAGGATGCCAGTTTATAAAAGTAAGGAGTAAATTTGCTTGAAATGAAGATGACATGTTGGATTTCTGATTTATTGTTGGTTAAGTAAAGTAATAGCATTGTTTGGGATGAGATAGATAGTTGAGGCATGAAAAGCTGTTTTAATGTTTGTTATTTTTATTCAACAGTCCCAAGGTTTCCATGTTGTTCTGGAAGATCTGCTAAACTGGGTAGGAGAAACAGAGACTAAGCTCAACACCACCAAACCCACAGGTGGTCTGCCTGAGACAGCAAAGGAACAAGTGGACAGGCACATGGTAAGATACATGTAGTGTATATTGTGGCTTACTACTTTTTTTCTAAGTAGCTAAAGTTTTGGGATTCTTTTGGTTTGAACAGACAATCTACAGTGTAATTGATTCCCACAAAATTTGCACCTGTATATGGTATGGTAACTTGAAAGTGAGTAAGAAAGAGATGTCACAGTTGTCAACTACGATATCAACTCAGCTAGATTATTGTGATTCCTTGTAAGAACTTGATCCTGACCAGTCCACCATTCTGTCCACAGGAGCTTCAGCAGCAGATTGATGACAAGACCGAGGAAATCGACGCAGCGCTGTTCGAGGGTCAGGAGCTCATCGCCAAGTGCGACAAAACCACGGCCAGTAACGTGGAACACAGCCTGAACAAGCTCGCAACACAGTGGGAGGGGCTCCTGGCCCACGCTGCCGAGAGGAAGGTCAGAAAAACTGCACAAACATTGAGTTTTGGAATCATCTACATGTAGTACCTTCTTTGTACCTGTTGAATTGTATGAATAACCATGCCATTCTTATGTTCAATAAATTGAGTTTTAGAATCCTCTACATGTGTACATGTAGTTAGAAATATTAGATTCTGAATTTGTATCTTCTCCGTTCCACTCCTTTTGATTTGTGGAAATGACCATGCCATTCTTATGTCCACTACAGTCCAAACTTGAAGATGCCCTGAAACAAGCACAGGACTTCCACGACTCCCTCCAGAGCTTCATCTCTTGGCTGACCAATGCCGAGAAGATCCTGAACAACCTGAAACCTGCAAGCATGGTGATGGAAACCCTGTCACAGCAGATCGATGAACATAAGGTGGGATGGAAACTACTGTACAATCATAAATAATTGTGTACAACTGACTTACATTACATGTAGGTAGTGTATACACATATCAACCTAAAAGTTTTTTAATAGCACTTCAGAATCTTTACTTGATTTGGATGTCACATTTTACAATAGTCAGGCAAGCAACAATGGCACCATTTTGTTAATTTATTATGTCTCCCACCAGGAGTTTGAGAAGAACATTGCCGACCATCGTGAAACCATGCTCCAGCTGGACAAGATGGGCACGCACCTGAAGTACTTCAGCCAGAAACAGGACGTCATCCTGATCAAGAACCTGCTGATCAGTGTGCAGGGGCGCTGGGAGCGCATCCTGTCCCGCTACGGAGAGAGGAGCAGGCACCTGGAGGACGCACTCAAGAGGGCCAGACAGGTATCTCTACTTCCTCCAAGATCTACATGTACTTGTCTTCTCTTTGTAGGAAACATTTATCTACCACACTGATGTTAAAGCATTTGTGTATACTACATGTAAGGATGTGTGTCTGCTTTTCATGCTTTTTTTTTCCTGTATTTGACACACAGATATTTGTATATCGACACTCAGCTGGTTTTGAAAGAATGTACAAAATTAATGTATATCAGAAAAAGGCTGACAGAAAACCTTTAAAACTGGAGCAAAAAGAAATACATGTATGCCTTAAAAGCTTGTATAACAAATCTAAGAAGATAATGTCAAAGATTCTCTTTGGGATTATCAAACAGTTTTTCTGACTGTTCTCTCCTCTGACCTCTCGACCCAGCCTGATCCATCGATTTTGATGCTCGGTTGTGTATATATATGTTACTTTTGTTATTTTGTTTACTGTTGTTGGTGTTTATGTCTATCTGTACAGGGCACGCCTGTAAAGCAGTATATTGTACTGAGTGCGTCTACCCTGTATAAAGAAGACAGAAATAAATAAATAAATAAATAATGTACATTGTTCCTGCCCTCTTCCCTCCCCCAGTTCAATGACTCGTGGAAGAAGCTCATGGATTGGCTGGATGAGGCTGAGAACCACCTGGATTCTGAGGCACCCATCGGTAACGACCCTGACAAGATCAAAGCACAGCTGCTTAAGTTCAAGGTAACATAATAGTTTTTTCTTTCATATTCTGTGTTCTGTCCAAAATTATGACTTTTAAAGAGTGAGAAGGTTGTTGACAAACATGACAACAAGAACTGTTAAAAAATGTTGATGAATTTGAGCAAAAAGTTATTTTGCTTCTCAAAGTCATGAGAGGTAGTACCCCTACAGTATCTTTGTCTAACTTGAACCCCTCATATACAGACAAATGTCTATCAAAATTCTGATACTTATCCCAAATGTTGGTGGGAAAAAGTGGTGTTTTGCCATCAGAAACTGAAATTGACCACCTGTACTTGCAGGAGTTCCAGCGCGCCCTCGCTGCCAAACAGCCGCTGTACGACTCCACCATGAAGACAGGCCGCTCCCTGAAGGACAAGGGCACGCCACAGGACGGACAGAAACTGGACGAGAAGCTGACTGAGCTCCGAGACAAGTGGGACCTCATATGTGCAAAGTCTGTTGACAGGTGAGAAGATACTGAGATGTTACATGCAAACTACACATGAATTGAAGAAAGCATTCTATTGTTAATCAACAGTAACTCACAATAAAAAGGATTCAGTAAAGAGTCAGAAAAACAGCATTGTTGGGATACATGTCTTTGCCTTTTTTCCTGTATGGGAGGGAGATGTGGTTACCTTGAACTATAACTGAATCTGTTCTCCCCAGACAACACACCCTTGAAGAGGCCCTGCTGTTCTCGGGACAGTTTGCTGATGCCCTACAGGCCCTTCTGGACTGGCTGTACAAGACAGAACCTAACCTGGCAGAGGACCTGCCTGTCCATGGTGACATCGACACAGTACTCACACTCATCGGAAACCACAAGGTACTGTTTTTGTGGCATCTACCCAAGGGACCTTAAGTCTGTATACTAAAAGTTTTAATGTCAGAGAAAGGGAAACATTGATTTCTCACTACCAGTACTTTCATTTCAAATCTACTCTTTCTGATACATGTATGTCGTAGGGCCTTGATATCCAAAGATGCTCCAAAAAGTCTGGAATGTAAACTGTTTTTTAGATTAACAAAAAATTGATGTTATTTGCAGGTGTTCCAACGTGAGCTAGCCAGCCGGACCAGCAGTGTACAGACAGTGAGGAAACAGGCCCGGGAGATCCTGAACAGCTCCAATGAGGACACCAGTGAGCTGCGCAGACAACTGGAGGACCTGAACACTAAATGGGAGAACGCCTCCCGTCTCAGCGTGGTCAAACAACAGAGGCTAGACCAGGCTATGAAACAGGTTTGTACTGTTAACATTGGTGTCTTCATCTTCTTTCACCATCACATACATGTACATGTATGCTTAAAGGTATGATACATGCCTTTACAAAATGTATGCTGACACATCACCAATAGATGGTTTTCCTGCATACAGTTTTGTTTTATTATTTGAGCACAAGCAAATATGGGAAATCAGAATATTTGTCTCATTTCCCAGCATTTGCAGATTAAAGTACCAAGAAACTTAACTAACAACTAAGAGTAATGATTGTATGATGGCTGTGTTTTGTAGGCTGAAGAGTTCCACACGGCTGTCCACTGTCTGCTGGAGTGGCTGGCGGAGGCTGAACACGTGCTCCGCTTCCAGTCACAGATTCCCGTGGACGATGAAGACATGCTCATGGAGAGTCTCTCCCAACAGGAGGTTAGTGTTCTGTTTTTGATATGGTAATTGCATGCTAAGTCTAAACATGATGTCTAAACATGAGGGGCACATTTACTGTAATATCGTAAATACATAGGGAATGCGTTGGCATGGGGGCCTTTTCAGAAGGTATTCTTCTTGAGGTCTTCAGTAGATACATATAATATAAATATTATGTTTTCTTAAAAAAGAAAACAATTATATGGTTTCTGCCCCTGCAGAAGTTTGAGAAGGAGATGGCAGACCAGCAGAGGAAGCTGCAGGAGGCCATGGACATGGGAGAGGCCATCCTGAAGATCTGTCACCCCGACGCCATCACAACCGTCAAACACTGGCTCACCATCATCATGGCCAGATGGGAGGAGGTCAGCATGCATGCATGTGTTATGTATTCATACATGTGTTAAAATGAAAAAGATGGTTATTGCCATCTAACAATGGCTTTCAATCATCATGGCCAGATCGGGGAAGGTCATTATTATACATGTACAGAGTGTACTACTAGACAGCATCTACACAACATACTCTACAGACATGCTAGTCATCAATGAAAATGTGCATTGCTTTCCAACAATCATCATTGTGACAGTACCTGCAGCTCAGGTAAAACAGATGTTTTAACACGTCTAGACTTCAATGGGCAGCTCCCAACTTACACCATTTACATGTATTGTCGTATGATGTTCACTAGGAACTGTATCCCAGAAAAACTGTTATTGTTGGATTTTCATGTCCATTGTTTTTTCTACACCCACCAGGTGACTTCCTGGGCATCTCAGCACCGTGCCCGACTGGAAGACGCCCTCAAGGTTCTGAAGGCCAACGAGGAGCTTCTAGATCGTCTGACGGCATGGGTGGAGGGGGCAGAACACACCCTGCAGACACTGGACGAGGAACCTCTCCCTGACAACATGGAGGATGTACAGAAACTCATGGAGGAACATCAGGTGGGAAGGGGCTGAGGAATTATCTCCATGGAAGGCCTCTACACATGAAAGATATCATCAATCCTATTGCATACAGCTAAGCTCATTTTCAGTGAGTTTCAGAAATCTTACCTTATCTGTTTTCCATGTTTGAAGTTGATTAATTACTACGATGCTGTTTCATTGCGCAGATGTTCCAAAACGAGATGTCCACCAAGCAGCCAGAGTATGACCGCATCACCAAGGGTCACAAGCGCCGGATCTCCACTGTTGACCACTCTCCGGCCGGGTTCCTGGACCGGGACGGCAGGCCTCCCTCCAGGAGGGGAGGTGAGTACTGACCACCCCTGTGTGTGAATGGCATCAACCAAATTTTTCTTCAAGAGTGTCTAGTAGTGGGCCAGTCCACCTGTTAACAGTTCCATCTACACTATTACATGTACTATAATCTTCCAATTAATGTAGGACTGTCATCAAGATTATATGGGGATTAATTTGAACTGTGCAATTGGAAAGGCTTAGAAAATTCCATGCTGGCACCAGAAACATCAAGAATGACAATGAGTTGGTGGTGCTATGTACATGTAACGTTACATGTATGCCATGAATCTAAAATTTGTTTGGTCATGTTTTGCAGGAAGAGGCCGAGGTAGTAAAACTACCAGTCCTGCGCCGGAACCTAACCGTAACCCGAGGATCGCCCACCTGCAGGGCAAGTGGCAGCAGGTGTGGCTGATGGCGCTGGACAGACAGCGGAAGCTGCAGGACGCCTACGACAGACTTGCAGAGGTACAGGAACCGTCTGTCATGTGTCGTCCCTTTCTCTTGGTGCAAATGTTGACTGTGAATGAGTACACTTTTCAACTTTTGTCTTTCTAGTGTGTATACAGTAGTAAACTATTGATTTTGCATTTGTAAGGGTTGAACCAGTTAAGATTTGTAGTGCTTCAAGGAAATGATGGTGGGAAAGATAGTAATGACTAGTTTTGCACCAAAACATATTCCATCTCTTGTTTCGTAATGATCATAGATAACTACTGTGATTTTTATCTGTGGAGTGAAAACCACAAGTATGTAACTTTGTGGAACAAAATGAAGCATAGTCTGTTTCACAACTCTAGGAACAACCTACATTTAGAGATTTCACAATCTGAGATGTATGTGGTTTCTGAGCTTGAGATTTATTGAACAAAAGCGTCACACAATCTACAAAGTAGAAAACCAATCTTGATTCAAGGATTGTGAAACGAGGTTGTTGCGAAGAAACTAGGTTTGTACAATTGTAAAATCTTAAATGGTCTTGGCTGCTGTTGTGTCTGTAGCTTTCTGTAGCCTTTCTAGCAATGCTAAATTGTGTCTGGGCTTTGTGTACATGTATGGCTGATCTGATAATGGCAAGCTTTTATTTTTTAAAAATTAAACTTTGCAGTAGCTTAATATAAATCTGCTTTGTCTGTAAGGTGTTAATATTATAGCGCAGGATGTATACAGTATAGCATACTGCTGTGGATTGCACCTGACCTGTTTTTGTTTCACTCTGTTCACCACGATGTGCTGGCCACATGTAGGAGCATCTAGCGGTAACTATAAAGCTAGCAGCTGTACCGGTGTCTCCTAATGCTTCTGCATGAGCATGTGATGTGCCATGTGAACTCCTCTGTCCTACTATCAAACTGGACTAGAACAACACCTGAATCCAATCCACATTTTCTCATTAAGCATGCAAACGATCTTTGTGTGATTTCCAGTGAAAAGCCCAGTTTGATGAAGACAATGTGTGCTAACTGGCAGGGATGCCACAATGTTGCTCAGTGTGTACTGTGCTGCATGCTGTAATCCCTTTACATCATGTTGTTCATATAATGCATGACCTCTAACCTTTCATCTAAAGGTGGTTGTGGTCTTGCCCATTTTCTCCTTACATGTGTCTCCTGGAAGGTAGTGAAATGGTCTCAAAAGTTGCAGATGCTCTCAAAACAAACTTACTGAGTCTTCAATTTTTCTTGTAAAATATTTGGAATTTAAGTATGACAAGTTTCATTTCAGAGAAAATTTAATATGATGTTTTGATGCCTTGTGAAATCATTTGATTTGGGAGCATGTTATAACTTTGAGATGTTCCCCATCGTTTCATCACAAGTTGTGGCATCTTGTCTATCATCAGGTGATGGTCTGCATTGCAATTGTGCTGTTATAATGTTGGCATGCAAGGGGAATACTTGACAATGTACATGTATATCCCTTCAGTAGGCCTCCTTATGATTTCTGGCTGTTATTGTGAAACCTGTGTTTACGTCCTGAGGACAGATAGTGTCTGTTCTTTGGAAATCTTCAAAGAGGAAAAAGTGAAAAAAAAACATAGGGAGGCTTATTTCACTGCCACTGTGTATCCAAGACATTAGTCATATCTGAAGTTCTTGTGTGTTCATCAGCAGCCCAGCTAATAACTTTTTCTTTGTCTTGTCTTTTCAGCTTCAGGCCTTTAAGAACTTCAGCTTTGACGACTGGAGAAGAAGGGTAAGTTAATCTTGGTAGATTTTTACCGCCAAAAATTTGACATCCTATTAGGGTGCTGGCAACAAAACTAGGACAAAACATGAAGAATCAGTGATTGTAATGTAAATATGAAAGACATCAAAAGGCTACAAGCAAACCAAATCACTTGTTGATACTCATCAGTAATACTACATTGTAATTGATTGAAGCTTTGTTTCTGTGTGCAGTACATGCGATGGATGAACAACAAGAAGTCGCGTGTGATGGACATGTTCCGCCGCCTGGACAAGGATCACGATGGCAAACTGACCAGGCAGGAGTTCATCGAAGGCATCCTCAAGTCCAGTGAGTACCAGAAATATACCTGACACAACATTAAGCCCTGTGTTTGATTGACATTAGATTGTCACGTCTGTCACACATACATGTATGACTAAGAATTAAATTCTCCAGACATACATGTATCCTTTAGGGATCTACCAGTTACAACTCAAATACAATATACAGTACATGTAGTCATGGCGCACATTTATCTCCAACTAGTGCTGCTGACCATTGAAAAAAGTACCAAATCAACAGTACGTGTATACTTGTGAGGTAATGTATTACTGTCAGGTACTGGTAATTCAAAATTAATGTTGAACTGGACTTCCCCTTTTTTTGTAGAATTCCCCACCAACAAACTGGAGATGAACGCCGTTGCCGACATTTTTGATCGGAACAAGGACGGGTTCATCGACTACAGAGAGTTCATTGCAGCGCTCCGACCAGAGCGGGAGTCGTCCAAACCCCTGACGGACCACGAGAAGATCCAGGACGAGGTTTGTGGTGCATGAGTGTGTGCTTGGGTGGAAAGGTTGGCTCCTGCAGATAGAAGACTGGCGTACCTCTGTCTGATCTGACCCAGGGTCTTGACCTCATACAGTTCTCCTGTCACCAACCCACCTTTATTTGCAGAAAAGAAGCAAGAAAAGAAAAGCTAACTTAAAAGGAGGACTGTGTGTATTGTGCATTGTGCACATCATTTCTGTCAGAGCCAAGCTTTCTACTAGCCAAGAGTTCTCGTTGAATCATTTATTTGTTGACAAAATGTGGCAATCTGGCAAGGTACAATGGCACTGATTTTTTTTCATTTTTACTGTTACAGTAGTATGTACGTAACTGTAGAGGGTCTCTGGACTGCTTAGATACTAAACAAAATTCAAACATTCTGAAGCAGTTTCTTATGTGTGTTGGAGTTTCATAGTTATCATACAGAATCTTGAGTTGATGTATCCTTTGTTAATATAATTATTATGCTTTGTCATGGCTACTGGCATGCCAACCATCTCCTATTTTATTTTATGTTTTATTTTTTGATAGATCTAGCTTAATGAATAATTTTGTCTTTGGGCAGATTTCTAACAAACTAAATTTGCGGTAATTTTATATTTCTGTAATATAACCTAGTCAAGAAAAATGGCGTAACCTCGCTTACAAATCGCATTGCTGTACTTTACTGTACAATTTCTTTACAGTGACTTTTTGAATGTAGATGTACAATAAAATTTTTTATTTGTTTTGCATATTCTCCACCACAAGACAAAATGCAACATCCAAGAATAAACATTTCATGCGAAGTAAAAACACTAAATAAGCATGATTTGTCATAACCATGTCATTTTCAGTTCAGGCTTGAACGCCACCTCCTTCTGTTTCATGCTTCCCTTAAGCATGGAAGAGAAGCGAAGGTCAGAGAGCACCCACACTCTACCTTTGAACTTTGAACTTTTGACCACTGAACTTTGCACTACTCAGTATTGCTCCTGACTTCCCAAAATGTCTTTGTAGTGCACACAGAAAATCTGACTTTTGAGTAATTTTTTTCGATATTGCTATTGCTTGTTAATAGTAATGTATGAAAAAGAGATCATGTGGGCCAAAAGAAACACTTAGCTGTTTCTCACCATCTAACAGTTTTTCACCTCAGTCTATAATACAGTTCTTTTATTTTTTTTGTCATTGTTTTCAACATTTATCACTTCAAAGCCTGAGTGAGAAACTGCTGAATTTTTCTTCAGGCTGATATTAGACATTCAGTCAGTTTTCATATCAAATGGTACATTTCTTTACTGCGAAACTGTACATACATGTCAGTGACAAGTGTTAGTTTGCAGGTGTTCTGAATTAGTCTTACCTCAGGTGTCTGGTGTTTCAGGTGAAGCGACAGGTGTCCCAATGCACCTGTCCCAAGCGGTACCAGGTGCAGCAGATAGGAGAGGGCAAATACAGGGTAAGAAAAATGTTTTATGTTTCATACCTGCAGATTTTGGAATAGGATGATATCTGACTTAATTTGTAGGAATTCTACACCAATGAGGTCAATTTGTATAAAGATTATAACTGACATATGAATGTGCCAGTCTTCTCTGAGAAACGTGTTAACACTGGAGCTAAGTGTTCTCAATTTATGTGTCAAAGACTTGATGTACAAATGTATGTGTTAATCTGGTGGTTGTGCGTTGGTCTAGTTTAAGTTGTTGTACATTATCTCTTTCCAACACAAAGACTGATTGTGAAGCACTGACCATAATATATATCTTACCTGATTTCTGTGACACTCACATTACTGTTTTCTATATTACGATTACCGGTACTACCTGTAGCAGTGTAGCCTTAGATGTCATGACTGTATTTCATCCCAAGTCAAAGTGGACTGTCCGACAGTGTAATGTTAGTTAAATATGCCAAGCTTAGTTCTTAGAATTTGACAGGAACCACGTAGGTACATGTATTTTGCTTTCTTTTGGTAGTCACAGCTTCATTGTCTTGGGTGTTGTGCATTTAGAATTCTTAAGTGTTTCAGACTATCTTTTATATTCATACTCTCTCCATGAAAATATTATTTTCATTCAACTCCTGTTTAGTGTGTCTGAATGTTGCAAGACCCATATGCCCTGTTGTTGAAATGATAGGAAAATGTGTTGCAACTTGCAACCTTTACAGTTATGTCAAAGTGTTGAAGAAATCTATTTTATCAAATGCACTGCAGCAAGAATTGTTCATTGCAGCATCTGCATTGAACAACAGAATGTAGCAACCCTGTTGCAGAACAGAAAAACAATCCCTGATGTCAGTAGCATCTGCCACTTGTTCATCCCTCCTCTCTGGCCTTTTCAGCCTTCTCTTGTCAGCAGTCAGTCCTCTCAGTCTGGCTCTAGTGTATCCACGGTAACCCAACAGTAACATTAACACAGATCTGCACAACGTACATGTCACGTTACTATTGTCACTGAGCACCTGTTCACTAGAGTTGTTGTCGCCATGTAACATGGTCTAGTTTTTACCATGATGTTTAACATGCACTGCGTATTTAACTTTTACATGTATCTTCTGCAGAGGAACCATGCAAAGTCTTGAGTCTAATGTCGTCATAATGGTTGATTCGCAGTCCCTTTTTCTCAAAAGCAAAATGGTTACTCTTCTTTCAGATCACTTATATTAGACATTGCAAGCATTGCTCTGTAAAGTAGGAAAATTTGAAGATGTACATTTGATGTATACTACATCATTTGAATCTTAAGCAGAAATTTTGGCACTTCTAATTATCGAAGAAAATACTTTGATCCATTGAGAGGAAGGGACAAAATCAGCCATGAGATAAAACATCTACCTTGGTTTCAGAGGCATGATTCTTGTCGTACCTTTTTACTTCATTCCTGAGGACACAGCATGACATCAGAGTAACCTACAAAATTTATGTACAACTGTACAAATGTAGATATCATTTCATTTCTAAAACATCACCACAGTGTTTTCTGTTGACTTGAGAACATCAGCTCTATTTTATACAGTTCAGGTGCACTAAATGCATTCACCCTAATACATGGTGTACAATCATGTAAACTGCAGAAAACTGCTTGTTTGATAAAAAGTTTGAACTTCTTCTGACTAAGTGATGTTTTGTCAAAAAATTTTCATTGCTTACTTAGCGTATATATAGGCAGCAGGAAGAACGTTATGTGTAAAGCTGTTACACAAGGTGCATACAATGTACATGTGCTGGAAATGGCATGATGGTACATTGTATCTTGACCATGAATTGGAAGTTGACAGGTACATACATGTAAATGTACAGCGAGAAGAATGCCTCTGGTCCCAGGGTTGTAGTAACATGTGAGCCCACCCCATAACCACAGTACCATCATATTCTGCACCTCTCTCTCCCCCATGCACCACGACCCTCTCCAGGCCGGCAGATGGACTCCATATACATACATCAAGGTAGAACCATTGGGTACATGGGGTGCACTTCAACCCCTGCCTGCAATGCCTTTGGTTTGCAGTGGTGTTGTTAGTCTTCTGTTAGACTAAGTGTGTTTTTCCCCCACCTTTTCTTGGCTGAGACCCCTGGTATGGCATTGGCCTGCCTGCTTCCGTTGGTTTAGAACATAGCAGAACTGATGTGCTCAATTCCAAACAAATTAACAATCTACAATCAAACATTCAAAGAAAGGGTAATCAAACTTCCATCTATAAAGAAAATGAATGATTCGTTGCAATAGTTCTGCTGTGGGATAAGCCACAAAGGTGTGCACACACAGGGCTTGGGGCCAATTTCAACGTCATTCTTTTTCCCTATTTGTGGTTGGGAGACCCATCCAACACCTTTTAGTTCCCAGGAATGTCATCCTTTCCTTGTAGTTTCATGACAACCTTGCATGTGGTTTTGGACAATCAACTAACAAGTGGCATGCTGTTCTCACATAGATTGCATGAAAATTGGACTAATCATAACTTTTGTAGTGAAATTTAGCTACTAATGCATGTGTTTTCTTGCAGCAAAGGGGATTGCATGGTTTTCTCCTTAATATTCTCTTTAGATATTGTAGTGGGTAGAAATGAATACTCCGACATTACAATAGCTGTTAGCTAACTGTTAGCTGGCAATTATAGCAAAAAAGATGTACATTGTATAGTAATTATTTAACCATTGGTAATGCATGCTTTGCCTTTCTTTATTTAGAGATTTTAACTTCAAAATTTTAACCAGCTTCAAGAGGCAAGTACATGTAGTAAAACAGGGTTTGAAAAAAAATTATACTAGTAGTCTGGCTATAGTGCAGCAAGGAGTGCAGCCAGCAGCATCTTTCTCCTTCATCATGTGAACTACATTTAAACTCAAGGGACAAAAACATCCCTTCCCAACCTGTTACTATGGTAATGATAACTTGTGCACTGGAAGTGTTTGTATACCATCTGCACCTTACAGACTGAAAAGGAAAAACGTAGTTCAAGTTCCTTAACTTGTGCAGCTAGAAACAGAAAGGTATTACAGTGTATATCATTCTGTGAAGTGTATTACTGAGTAAGATTTAAGGAGCGACGTGTTGCCATTCGTTGAAATCTTCATGTTTGTCCTATTGCAGTTTGGAGACACGCAGCGGTTGCGGCTGGTCCGTATCCTCCGCAGCACGGTGATGGTACGTGTGGGCGGTGGCTGGATGGCGCTCGACGAATTCCTCGTCAAAAATGATCCTTGCAGAGGTATGCTTTTGATTTCTGTCAAGACTAATTTACCCCCTGGCATTTTTTGCTCACAGCAGTATATTTGTAAAACTAACACAGGGCTTACATGTACTACACAGTGAATATCAGGCATTATACCATAATTAATGGCGGTTTGCAGTACTGCCCTTTGTATGTGCAGTAACACGTGATGTTTAATATTTGTCTATCTACTACATTTGTACTTTTAATATGATTGTTATGTATTTTTTATCTAGACTAACCAATTAACACACACTGACTTACGACCATCGTATTTGTAAGTTACGTAAAGTGACATCTTGGTTATCTGAAAAATGACATACTTTATGGGAAATTGAAATACATTAAGTTTTGTGGGATTCCCAAAGGTTAGAACCAGTTTCAGGTAACCAAGGTACAAATGTAGTGCTATGTATTATACATGTATATTTGACAGTGATCAGGTCTTGCTTTAACGTGGTTGAAGTTGAGTTTTTCAGTGAAAATACAATACCAGCAAATTTTCAAATTTGCCAGTTCTGTGCATGACCTGATGTGTTACTGTTAATGTAGGACTGCGGAGACCCACTTTTCAATGG
This sequence comes from Branchiostoma belcheri, assembly GCF_001625305.1. NCBI lineage: Eukaryota > Metazoa > Chordata > Leptocardii > Amphioxiformes > Branchiostomatidae > Branchiostoma > Branchiostoma belcheri. Next base: position 1,552,136 of record NW_017804154.1, on the reverse strand, counting down.
TATGAAGAAGGTGAGGTCAGAGGTCACCTCCTTTGAAAATGAACTGAGTATTCTGTCGGCAACCAATCAACAGCAAGCCTGTCTTTGTTGCAATTATTTGAACAAAAGTAAAAGGCTTTATGTGTTTGTCTGGCACGTCTGTTAAATTGTTGCGGCTGAAAAGCTTTTTTGCCCTACATGTTAAAAAGGGAAATTTTTCATTTCTTTGAATTTCTTTGAATAACTTAATTTGCTTCACACATTGTAAAAATTGAGAGCTTTTATGCATCACTTTGGCTGACACAAATATGTATTTTGTTTCCTTTTGTTTAATTTTGCAATCATAAAGGATGTTGATAATTCTGCGGACAAAGTCAAAAACTAACATTGCGCAACTGACAAAAACTCAAGGGAATTTTTTTTCTGAGATTGAAGACATTGTAGAAAGAACATAACCTGCTCAAGATGAGATTAATTTGTCTCCAGTTCAAAGATGAATTTTTTAAGCGTATAAAAACAGTTGATGATGTGGGTTTGTTTGTTGTTTACAGCGAAAGGAAGGACCAATGTGGAGTTACGAGAGAGGTTCATCCTGGCAGACGGGGTTAGCCAATCAATGGCCACCTTCCTTCCACGTCGGCCCATGAGCGCCAACACCTCCCCCACCCATTCCAGCGGATCAAGTGCCTCCACAGGACCCATCCCCAGGGTAGGGACAGGGGTGGGGAGAGGGTAGGGACGGGGTGGGGAGAGGGTACGGATGGGGGTGGGGAGAGGGTAGGGACAGGGGTAGGGAGAGGGTAGGGACAGGGGTAGGGAGAGGGTAGGGATGGGGTGGGGAGAGGGTAGGGACGGGGTGGGGAGAGGGGGTACAGGGTTGAGGTGCAAGAAATATTACACTGTCACACAGCTTCCACATTTGCAAATGAAGGTATCAGCATTTTCCTGTCATGGTGTAGCACGTGGGAACCATCCTCCCACATATTTCTCAACATAGACTGTATTGGTCAAAACACATGGTAAGCTTTGTACACATACATTGTATACATGTACCCCCAGTATACAAATGTACATGACCTTTTCTTATGTTGCAGAAACGTGGAACGGACACCATAGACTCGACAAGGCCCAAGGAGCCTGCTAGCAGGCTACCCCTGCCAAGTAAGTATGAGTACCCTGTCATATTGCCTTAAGCCTGTACTCCTCGGATACAGTTTCTCTGTATGTATGGATTACCATAACTGTAGAGTACCATTTGATTTGTAGTACAGTTTTATTTTCACAATAGGTTCACATGTCAGATGAAATTATGTGTTTTGAACTGCAGATAAATGTCTGTGAATTGTGTGTGGTATTAGAATCCTTACTTTACAGTGTCTCTATTTGTATTTTACTAATGAAAAAGGATTTTCACAGCTAAGCAATGTACATGTAGATGTCCTTATTATAGAGAGTCATTAATGAAAAAACAATTTTGTACATGTACAAATGTAGTACTTGTGACATCTGCCAAGGTTGATTAATAAAAATGTCTGACATGATGTTACATATTACTCAGTTTTTTGTAGGATCATAATGTCCCTCAAGCCAGACATTTTTTAAATTGATGCTACTTTGTGTGGTAAATAACTGTAATGTCTGTCTACAATTTTGGGATAAAGGTTATATGTGATACTGGGTATGCACAACAGAAATCCTTCCTTTAAGTTTCTCCTATACACACCTATAACTACCTATAAACACCCTTACTGATTTTCATCTTGCATAAAAACCTGAGCATTGAGATTCTGAAGGAATCAAGCTGATCAAACCATGTCATCAATTCTGCAAAGATTACATGACACATATACATGTACATGTTGTATGTTTTGTGTACCTTAGAGGACATTAATCTTACATGACATAGTACATAGGCCAGAACATTCCTTCCTTGGTGCTTTGACATTTTGTGTATAATGATAACATCAAGTATAAGATACTTGTTAAAAAGCAATGGGAGGTAATCCATCATTTAATCAAACTTTCTTGTGTCTAACCTCCACTGGTCATAAAATGATCATTGTGTAAGTTACAACATGTACATGAAAGTCCGCAAGAAATGGATGGTACTGGCTTACAGTAATTCTCTATTTTTCCATCAAACTCTCATCAAGTCAGCTGAATATGTCCCTTGTGTTGCAGAGAAAAGAGTATGGAATGGATATCCAGGTAGAAAACATATATAGCATGTATTTCAGGCAACCTTTTTTTTCACTGCCTCCAACAGTAGAGTGAAAATCAGCATATTTTCCTAGTCCAGCTGCAGTTTTTGTGACATTAAGAGTACACACATTGAAAGCACGCACATGTAGGTTTTTGTACAGCATTTTGGACCAGGAATTTTTGCCCAGGTGTTGGCAGTCTCTTCACAAGTCACGGTTTCTTGCCGTATCGGTCATTAGCATCTCACTACGCTCATCTCTTGTGTTTCCTCTTCTTCCCTCTCAGCCTCCGGATCTTACCAAGGCTCCTTCTATAATCCCCCCACCCCTGGTAAATGGCACTATACTTGGCATGCCTCCTGTCCTACTTATAAATAGTTTACATGGTTGTTACAGCCTGAATTTTGGCAAAGTCTTTGATTCGCATTAGCAGCAGTTTAGCATTAGTATCAGACTTTTGTATGTCAACATAAATGATTGTCAAAAGGCAAAAAAGGTTAGAAAAGAAACCAAAACTGCAGTTAGCATGGTTTCTAAACTTTCCTGTCAGTCCTTTAGGGTTGGTTTTGATAAATTTCTTTGGATTACCAGTGCTGATATCTCTTCAATGATAATGATGGCTGTATCAACCCTGTTTATCACTTGATAGAAATAGGTCCTCTCTGTCTAACTCTATCTTCTCTCTCTCTCTCTTTTTCCCTATATAACTTCTTCTTTCTTGCTCTCTAACTCTTACTAGAAGAAATCAAGAGACTGAAAGGTTTTTTTGTAACTTTATGCTTTGCATGGCAGTAGACTAAGGCCATTGCTAACACCTCATTGACAACATTTTTATTTCAGTGGTGCATTAATTTGATACTTGTCCATCTAGATTTGATATTTGTATCCCTGTATCAAATACATTTTATCTAAATCTGATTTTTAGTACATGTACCTATTTCTACAAAATGTTGAAACAAGTTAAGGTCCATGTTGGGAAATTGTAGTCAGTTGCATATTGAGTACAAAATGTATCAATCTCTGAGGTATGATCAAATGAAATGGGGACATGCACCACATTGCATGTATTGCTCAATTTAAGCGCAGAGAATGTCTTTGTTTGCAACTTTTGCATGGACATCTTCAAGCTTATTGTGTTGAATGCCATGTCCATAGAAATATGTTGCATTGCAAAATGACACCTTGGACCTGATTGTGTTGATAGTCATCTCTTTGTTCCAGTCTTCATGGATTATACAGCTCTCTCTAACAATCAAGCACTCTCCTCAAAAATGTCAGACAACATCAAAGTACAAGGCTTTTGAATGATGATCGATTGTGATGTGTGCAAAACTTTGAGCAGAGGCCAAACCTTCCAAAGAGAGAGCTGTATTCCATGAAGAGTGTTTCAAATTCCTCTAGTGTTTTATGAGAGCTTAAGTGTGTCACAGCTATCTAATGATACCATTGTAGATACAGGAAGAAGAGTACATGTAGTGGCATGCTAGAACTACATGTACATGTCTTCTCTCTTGGCTTGGCATTACATGTACATGTAATGCATGTACAAATTGATTATTATCCTCCAGATGCCATTAAAACTATCAGATAGTTAATGGCATCCCAGTTCTCCTGAAACACAATATGATCAGATTCTGATGATATTTTGTTTCAATTTCTTACGAGAACTGGGATGCCATTAAAGAGTTTCAAGCTTTATTTTGCTATTGACTCAAGAAAAGTTTCAAAATTGATAACTGCTAAAATGCAAAGTTGTACAAATGGAAAGGTGTGGACTATTGACTTACATGTTGGAGAAAATGGCATCCTTGTTAAACTACGGTAGTGCAGTAATGTCAACTCTTATAACATGTAGGTGGAAGGATCCAGTAGTAATGCTTACTATCTCTCACAGCGAGAACAGGGAGTCGGCCGGGAAGTCGTGCCAGCAGTCGGCCAAGTTCGCGGCCGAGCTCTCGTCCGAGCTCCCGTCCGAGCAGTCGAGGTTCCAGTCGTGCCAGCAGTCCCACGGGATCAGACTGGGACGCCAGCAGTATTCCTGAAGGGAGCGAGTTCTCCCCACTACAGCGCCAAGGACCCGGGAGAGGGTCGTCTTCACGGATACCCAGAAGGACAGGCAGGACCACGCCCACAGGCAGGACCACGCCTACTGGTGAGGACATGTTCATGACATGCTAGCCTAGGGATCAGCCATCATAGGACAGACCAGCAGTCAATAAGCCCTGTATTTCTGTTGGCCTTGTTAAGATTTCTTCCCTAAGTTGGATGTATTACATTCTTTTTTCAGTTCTTTTCCTTGATTTATCAATAATATGTGTTCTTTCTAACAGTCATACATGGACTTCTCAGTTTGTATAGTTTCTTTGTTGTCATGTTTCTTTTCCTTCTTTTCATGTTATATAACATTGAACTAGACCAGACAGAAATATGGTAACTGTATTCCTAAAATCAGATTAATGAAGCCGAAAAGCACACGTTGAACAGTTGGTGGGGAATTTGTCATTCTTTAATGTACACCTGTGTGAAATGACAATTTATATCCTGGTTTTCTGAACTCATTAAATTTGATGATGTACATGTAGATGTCTTTTCATGTCAATCAAGTAAGTTTGCTCTAAAGAAATCAAGTATTTTGGCAAGTGTTTTTTTTTAGAATTAGAGATGGAATATTTTAACTACATGTACAATGTATGTCATGTAAAGATGTCTGGTCTGGCCAAACGTTTCCACTCCAGTAAATGCTAACTTAAAAGTTTGTCTTCTTTCTATCTTCTTTCATTTTTCCTTCTTACCTCTTTCTGTTGCCGTGTTTGTTTCTTGTTTGTTGTACACATGGTTACTCGCAGCCAATGGCCAACCCTTGGAGCCCATAGGTGAAGGTTTGTGACCTCACAGTCATGCTTCATTGTGGATTACAATTTGGGCATTTCCACTCTTTCTGTTTCATGGACATCACCGAGGAATTAACAGTTATGAAATTTCAGTACAACTGGCATTTCTGCTGCTCGTGGGATCAGCGTGTTAGCTCATAACGTCACCAAAACAATCAGGACAAGTCATCGTAGCAATAATCCTGCACTATATCATCATAATGATTATTATTTCCAGCTTTTTGTTGCCTTTGTTTTCTGCTGGAAACTCTGAGTGCCAAGCTTACACCTTTTTTGTTGCTTCCCTTTTGCAGGAGATTTGAAATCTCCTCCCAGCAAGATCACCTCCTTCACCTCCCCTACATCAGAGGCAACTCCTCCAAGGTACGCCACCTTCTGTTCAACATCATTGGTGCCTTCATAACAACTATGTGGTCTTAGCGTTGAATGGAAGCATGTCAGCATTGTCCCCTTGGTTTATCCATCAAGTAAATAGATGGACATCACAGTGCTTCTGCTCTTTACTATTTTATCCATGTTTAACTGTCTACTTCACAGAGTTGGAATGTTTCTTGATTAACTAACCAAAGCATGTTGTGAATTGTATTACTAAACTTGAATTGTAGATGATTTATGGACTGTAAATGGTCCTTTGATGGTAGAGGGTTATACGTGTACATGGTTTTAACTGTTTGTACATGTACAATGTAACTACCTTTTTTTTACATGAAATGATATAAGTCATTACATTCTTACTTTAATGATCTCAAATTTCGCAACTTCACCATGTTGCAAATTTTGACTAAAACTTAATTTTTTGAGTGTCATTAATGATTTTGCAGTGGAAGTTCTTTTAATGTTTACTTTCCTGATGACAGACATTCTTGCATGTGATTGTGGACACTAGTTGGTGTTGCTGTCTTTTGTAAACATTGCCTGTCTTGCTGGTGTATTTTCTTTTTTCAAATTGGTAAATGTGATAACATGTGTTTCTGTTCTTGCATGGTGTGTTGATAACATTTCTTCTTCTTTATTTTGCATGGACTTTTTTGCAGAAATTCAGTGCATGTGAATGGTGGTGCTAAGCCTCGGGCTAGCCCTAAACCTAGCCCCAAATTAGGTTTTGGTTCTAGTTCGCCACGGATTATTGCGACTAGGACCCGGGATCGGTAGGCTATGAAACGTTTGTTCAGCTACACCAACACGATTCCCTCACTCCAGTGTGTGTAGTTCTTACATCAGACCACAGTTCCTAACACCCCCTTTTCACTAGAGGCTGAGGCTGCTGAGCAACCAAATATTTGACAGATCAGTCAGGAAATTTGGCTAAAAAACACAGTTCTGGATGATTTGTGTGTTTTATTTTCTTACATGTAAAAGTTATACTTTTACATCTTGTATTGTATTCCAGTTATGAGATCAAGGGTCACGCAAATCCAATTTTGGTTGCTGTATGGTCTCTCAGCAATCACTCTCTAGTGGAAAGGGGGCCAAATGGTGCCAGTTTATCCAAAACAATTTCTTTCTTAAACTATTACATGTATGTGGCAATGTCGATATTCTATGTGCTACATGATATCATATCAATAAGTAAAAGAAGTTATGATACACGTATGAGGATGAAGTATGGAGAAATGACTTGAACTTGATTACATACAAATTGGTATAAAAGAGTTGCCAATTCTGACATGCCCAATATATAATACAAGGCACCACTAAACATGGTCAGATGTCATATAAGAACAACATACATGAACATGTACATTGTACACTGTAGTTTTGCACTTTATCACAAATTGTACTATAAATAGCCACAAATTGCATCAGGCATTCATACTGCACACAAACTATAGCACAAAGCACTATATGTAAAACAGTACATCTACAGGTGTACTACTATGTGTAGTACACCTGCCCATAAAATACATGATTACAATACACCCTTGAATGGAGCACATGGCTTAACAGTTCATCTGGCTACAGCACACATTTCAACACACACCTGGCTACAGTGCAACTGCACGTACTCAAAGAACACTTTCATGACTACATATGCACACTCATGTAAACACACAACTACAGTACACTAACATACCTTGGGTAGAAAATTTTCTCCTATCTTCCCCTTTAGAATTTTAAGTTCAAACCCCTCCAGCATGTTGCCTACTTACTGAGTCTGTTACCTTGGTTATGACATGTTCTGCAGGAAAACGTCGGGGCCTGCCGGCTCTCCTCCAAAGTCGATAACGAGTCCCAATTCGGGGATCCCTCGTCCAAACATCACCAGTCCCCAGTCTGCATTGTCCCCACCATCAGGCATCCCCCGTCCGGGCGGGCTCAGCCCCTCACCCTCGTCATCAGGAATTCCACGCCACACGGCGGCCAGTCCACAGAACCTCACGTCCCCACCGTCCAGAATACCCACCAGAGGACGTACCATCTCCGAATCCTCCACCGATAGCAAGGGCAAATCTCCCGCTAGTAAAATTCCCACCAAAAAGAGGTGATAGTCGCTTGTAGAGCTGTTCCTCACGATGTAGGATGTGTAAACAGCGCCACCTAGGTCTCATAGTTGGTAGAACAGCATAGCAATGTTTCATGACAAAATGCAAGGCATTGTAAAACACATCTGTAACGGTTGTGCACCAAGAGGATTTGCACCATTTTGTGCAAGATTTGTAAAAGGACTAATGTTGAATGCAGATTAAAGATGTTGCAACACGTTTTATACATGTAATGTTAGACCACCATGTTGTGAGTACAATTTAGCTTAATGTGGTATGCAACATACCAATTTGAAAGTTCCTTTAAAATCGCTGTAGATTATAGTTACTCCTATTTATAAATGATTTAGTGTTCTGTTATGTTTTGCTGGTCTGTGATTGTATCATAATTTAATATTTTGATTTCAGCCAAAATACCAATATGAAATACCAAGATTATTTAAATGTGGTGATTTGAAGTTGATTCTATTTGACCTATAAGCATTAATGATTACTTAAGTAGACATCATTTACAATGAATGTTTCAGTATGTTTTCTGTGTTGCAGCTTTGAGGCCATGTAGTATAATTGAGGGATGTAAACTTTAATTTAAAGTAAGAGACAGATGTTTATTGAACCATTGTAATCTGTTGAACCATGTTACCAAGCATAACTAATCACAATTTCTCATGGTTTGGGGTAGAAACAGAAGAAGATACAATGTACAATCTAGGTTAAAAATGTTGCCTGGTTCTTAAACAACAGCTACATGTGGATGTCTGAAGATCAGAGCTGTGTATAACTGGGGGAATGGGGAAAGTTCATCCTGTTTTCAAGAGAGAAGGCCTGTGTAGAGCCCATGTTGGTTATTTAGAACAGTAAAATTGCAATTAGAGTAAGCTTACAAAATACAAATATTTGAAAAAAGGTTTTATGAGTACAAATTATAACAAAGACACCTGTGCACGTGGTTGGAAAGTTACCGTTCATATAGGTTTTAATCATTTGAAAGACATGTACAAAGTACAAAATGTAGAACTATGTGGCCATACATGTACCTATCGCTGCCATTGAAGTTTTAATGCATATATACTGTAGAAGGCCTCGTACACATGACATGTGGTGTTTGTTTATACATAGTTTGTTATCTGTACATGTTTGAGAAATTGCACTGTTAAATGTTTGTTCCCCATTATTGTATTACCAGTATTTTTGTCGTTAATTCTGAAAAATGATTGAAGTTGAGGAAAGTATGATGTAGTTGAGGGTACGGTTATATATGATGCCTTGCATTTCTTCCTGTTAATCTCGCCCAGCGGAGAGAAGTGTACAGAGGGAAGGCAAATTTTTGCCAACCGATGCAGAAAACAAAATAAAAAGCAGCCCAACACTTTATATGTTCAGTCTGATGATCTTTTGTCACTAACTGTAGCAACTATAAGTGCCAGTACGATAAGTCAAAGCATAAAGTCCTGTGAGAAAGGTCTGGCGTCTGCACTAAAATGTTAATCTCCAAGCAGATCCTATGGTGGTATATAAATTGGCCAGGCAGTATCCATTGGTCAGAGAGGGTATCGTATTGGACTCTCTCTAGACAGTGGATACTGTCTGGCCAATTTGATACTGTCTTATGCCACCCTAGGATCTGCCTGGAGATTACTAAGATGCCTGTTCCTGCTAACATTCACAGGCATGTGGCTTTGAACTTGATTCTCATTAAGAAATATATAAGCAGATCTAAAGAGACTTAGATAGAAATGTTGGGAAACTTGAATTTGATCAATCATCAAACTTCATCATCTTATCCCTTTATCAATCATTGGATTGCTTAACTTACTATCGCCCCTACATTCGAAGTTCGGACACTAGAGCTCCTTATGCGAAATTCACATACCTCCAAAGTTTCTGGCGTTGAGAATGAAGGGTAACACTGCTACCTGTATCCTTCCAATCTTAATTTGGGCTATAACAAAAACGTCCGCAAGATGGCATCATTATACATGTTCAAATATAATACATCCATCATGATGAGGTAAAACCAGTTTCCCAAAGTTTCACTTGGTCGTTTGTCGCCATGTTCCTTCAAGATTATTAGTAACCTTTGCAGCCTGTGTAGTATTTATTATGGATGGCTTATCACTTTCGCCCTAAGAAATCTACCTTGTACTCCCCGCGACAATCAATGTATGGACTACGGGTGAAGTACGTTGGAATACGCCTGGTGACTTGGACACGGTTACTTGCTTCAAGAGAATTGAGAACAAGAATGACACGTAAGCACAACCGTATCGGATGAAATAACTTTAAGACTTTAAAAGTTATTCCATTCAGGATTTAAGCCTAATTAGTACAGACATGGACTGATGTGTGTCACGTACATCAACAGGTCGGTT
>NW_017804154.1:1542011-1542190 GCF_001625305.1 Branchiostoma belcheri | reverse complement strand
AGATTTTGTACAGTGGTTTTTCTGTGCCTCTAGTTCATAACCACATTTCTTTTTCATGATTCTTTTGCGAAGATACTACGTAATCTCAAGGACTAGGGGGGAGCTATTCTGAACGCTTCCCTAGAATCATTTTCCGTGCGTTCTAACTTAAAATGCAGCAGATCTCGACAAAGAGTTGT
>NW_017804154.1:1519749-1541991 GCF_001625305.1 Branchiostoma belcheri | reverse complement strand
ATCATACTCACTACTCCCAAAGGGAATCCATTTTTAATCAATTTACTTCACATGTTAGGTCACTTCACTGTCGGATTTTGCAGGTGAACGAACATTTCGAAAATAAAGTTGTTAACTGGTGCATTAAACCTGAAAACATTGAACCTTTCCAACTTACACATGGTGCCTTCTGTAGTTCCTACCTGGCCTACGTGACACTACACACGGCTACATGGAGTCGCTTAGAAAAATTTGTGGGGGCGGCTTATTCTTACCTGGAGCGCGCCTTTCAATTATCTTAGCTTTACCATCTTTTTCATGCTATGTCCTGTGGAGTAAAGCTTTCATATGACAGATAATGTCAACGAAAATGTTTTAAAACGTAATCCAATTCCCATCGAAAGTTCAATTTCTATGTGTACAATGTTCCATTCTAACATTTCTTGGTTTGCCGACAAAATCTGTCTGTGAACCAGCAATTTCCACGTGATCGGATAATTTGAAAAAAAAAAACTTGCCAACAGGCTTGTTAACCTCGGGACCTTTGCATGCATGAACAGGTCGGTAGCAACATTTTACTGTCTGCAGAAGATGAGATCATGGCGTTGGGACCTGTCCAACTGCGCTTGTGCCGTGGGCAAAGTGTGTGTCTGTCGGTCGGTCACTGACACCAACATGTAGAGTGGCAGTGCGGATTGAAACGGTGTCTAATTGCTAGGAAATGTTCATTAGCTAGGGGAATTAGACTGTATTTTGGCAATCTAAATTAAAAGATCGCGGATTTCCTGTTTACATTTTACCATTACATAAGTACGGCTGCAACGAAAAAATACAAGACAGCGTTTTCATGACGGCTTTGAGTATGATACACATACAAAATGATACACATACAAAATGATACACATACAAAATGATACACATACAAAATGATACACATACAAAATGATACACATACAAAATGATACACATACAAAATGATACACATACAAAATGATACACATACAAAATGATACACATACAAAATGATACACATACAAAATGATACACATACAAAGAAAAATGAGTAAATAGGTCTTTTTCCAGCTGTGATCTAAAGTAACTTGAGAATATTTGCAACGTCCAGGATACCGCTTGTGTCGGTTGTTGGCTGTAATAAACGTAAGGAAATGAATCTTTCTTATGCTGATCGACTGACAAAGTCGTAGCCTGTGATATGAAATAGAAGAGACCATCATAGATTTTCGCTGTCCAAACCATTCGAGGTAGTTTTGAAACGCGAACATCGCAGTGCGAACATCTCAGCAATAATGGAACGATGGTGAAGGCTTGGAGGGAAGAAATAAGCTGAAAATGGGGCAGATGTAAGTGTGCCTTGAGGGAACTCTTTATGACATATATCTCTTTAAGAGAAAAAAATCCATTCACCTCTCTGTATGCGATTGAAACAACAACAAAACGAACGAAGCCGAAAAAAGACTGTCACAATATTGCTACATTCTCGGACGAAGATGGATGCAATTTAATGACACCCCTCCCCCCCCCTCCATTCAATTCAAAAGGCGATGAAACAAACCAGAACGTTTTAAGATGGAGGAGGGAGAGTGTATAACCGATCCATTTCACTTCACCGTCGGATTTTACAGGTGAATGAACATTTCCAAAACAAAGTTGTTAACCCGTGCGCTAAACCTGAAAACATTGAACCTTTCCATGCATGAACAGGTCGACAGAAGAGATTTATTGTTCCCCCGATGTGCTTCTGAGTTGTCTGTTGACCTGCGAGGTGCCTGTAACTACAGCGTTTGAGTGATGTCTGAGTCTGACTAACTAAATATTCTACAGCACAACTACGAACATTCCATATAGAGATTCTTAGATCACGACCGATGATTGAGTGAATGATTGTGATTACTTTTAAACATATCATTCGTCACAATACGAAGCATAATTCTCTTAACAAGATAATTTATATGTCAGTTACAATCAGTTACGAATTAAGTTACGTGACCTTTCGTTAACACCGCCGTGAATGCCCCACCCCCACCCCATTTGCAACAGCTACCTTGTTGTTAACACTTCAAGTGCCAGAACACAAAAATGCTCCAACACCTCAAAACACACAGAAAAAACAAGCTGTTTAACAACGGTATGTCGTACACACACAATGTACTGTGATAGCCTATACCAGGCTTCGAGAGGATGCGCTGAACCTGAAAGATTTAGCCTTTCCATGCATGAACGTTAACAGGTCGACAGAAGAGATTTATTGTTCCCTTCTCTGGTTTGCAAGGTTCATGTCTTCGGGAACGTTCTTGGTTTTTCTATTGACCTGCACATAGACATGTAACTACGGATACGGTTTGAGGAGGATATTTGATTAAGTAAGAATTCTGTATCTAAAGCTAGCACAACTACGGACCTTTCATATAGAGATTCTAAGATCACGTATTGAGTGCACGTGAATGATTCTGATTACTTTTACATACGCTATCCGTAACAATACAAAGCATAATTCTATTAACATGATAATTTATGTATCAGTTACAATGAGTTTCTGACCTTTCCTTAACACCGTGGCGTATGCCCCCCACCCCATTTGCAACAGCTACCATGTTGTTAACACTTCAAGAGTACAGATACGTCCTTACATCCATCTTCTAAGTAGAACTTCCTTAGACCACTTCTTCACAGGTTCTCCACAGTGACTGCAGCTGGACCCAATGTACGGGCTTTTCTTCTTTTATCTGTCTCTCTTTCATTGAAATACACAGACACGCACGCACGCACGCACACACACACACACACACACACACACACACACACACACGTCACAAACGTGTATACTATGTTTGAAACGCGTTTACTAAGAAGTCCAAATTGTTAAAGACTTGTTATGGACATGCATGCTTGGTGTCATCAATATTTCTTGAAGGAGTTGAGGGAATAACAGAACAATTGAAAAGCGATCAAGATAAGTATCTACACCTTCGCAGTAGAAATGTCACAGACGCGCCAAACCAAATACCAAGGCACCCACGCAAGGACCTTTTCTTTTGTCACCCCCGACCACCTGCTCGAGAGAACCATGATGTTATTAAGATCTGTTATTTTTACGTGATATGATAAATCGTTTTTCAGGGGCGGAATTGATTATCGCACACCAAGATCAACTTGAAGACGTCCCTACACCGAGATCTTCACCGTCCGTCGTCAGACAGCGCTATCAACGAAGGTCAGAAGGACCGGACGAGGGATAAGGGGGGCGCTTTTTTCTGATATCTTCAATACCCGACGCTTTTTTTTCTTTAACAGAACAATTAAAAAGCGATTAAGCCAAGTATCTACACCATCGCAGTAGAAATGTCACAGACGCGCCAAACCAAATACCAAGGCACCCACGCAAGGACCTTTTCTTTTGTCTCCTCCCATCACCTGATCGAGAAGACCATGATGTCATTCAGATCTGTCATTTATACGTGATATGATAAATCGTTTTTCGGGGGCGGAATTGATTATCGCACACCAAGATCAACTTGAAGACGTCCCTACACCGAGATCTTCACCGTCCGTCATCACGCAATGCGACACAGCGGGGGTCAGAAGGACCGGAACGAGGGGGGCGCTTTTTTCTAATACAAATACCCGACGCTTTTCTTGCTTTCTCAGAACAATTAAAAAGCGATTAGGCCAAGTATCTACACCTTCGCAGTAGAAATGTCACAGACGCGCCAAACCAAATACCAAGGCACCCACGCAAGGACCTTTTCTTTTGTCTCCTCCCATCACCTGATCGAGAAGACCATGATGTCATTCAGATCTGTCATTTTTACCTGATATGATAAATCGTTTTTCGGGGGCGGAATTCATTATCGCACACCAAGATCAACTTGAAGACGTCCCTACACCGAGATCTTCACCGTCCGTCATCACGCAATGCGACACAGCGGGGGTCAGAAGGACCGAACGAGGGGGGCGTTTTTTTCTAATATCTGAAATACCCGACGCTTTTCTTGATTTAACAGAACAATTAAAAAGCGATTAAGCCAAGTATCTACACCTTCGCAGTAGAAATGTCACAGACGCGCCAAACCAAATACCAAGGCACCCACGCAAGGACATTTTTCTTTTGTCTCCTCCCATCACCTGATCGAGAAGACCATGATGTCATCCAGATCTGTCATTTATACGTGATATGATAAATCGTTTTTCGTGGGCGGAATTGATTATTGAGGCTAGAAAAGGCGGACAGGTGTGCGGTTTGCGGCACACCGCGGCGATCAACTTGAAGACGGCCCTACTCCGAGATCTTCACCGACCGCAGACGCTTCACCACAGCGGGGGTCGGACGGACCGGACGAGGGGAGCGCTTTTCATCCGACATCTCCGACAGCCGACGCTTTTCCTACCACTCATCGCACCGATCACCTGAACAGAGCCCAGCAACCTGCAACTGTGAGTAAAGTACACTGTGCCGCCGTACGAATCTCCATTCAGATCTATCGGGAGCAAGGCACTATCCAACTATCCGGGGGCCAACTGGATACTGCCTGACTGTTAGGGTAGTGCCTTGCCCCCGACAGATCTGCTTGGAGGTTGAACGTTAATACGTTTATACTGTTGCATGTGCTGCTTACTTTAGCTAGGGCAGTTTTTCATGGTAAATATAGCACGCATGTTACACGGTTGCAATTGGATCCCCGGACGACCCAAAACTGTATTTTATAGATATCATACCCACCTGAGAAAAAACAGAGTTTAATGCGAATTTTGCCCAAATTTAATTTGGTGTCCCTAAACAAAAAACACCATCAATTCCAACGTTCTAATCCATTTTCGAAAGCGGTGCACCCGAAACGCGTTCGAATTATTCTATGGAAAGTCTGGAAGCCTGTGTGATAACCAAATAGAAGCTCGGGCTGTACCGCTAGTTACCTCACGGGCCCGGGCCAGAACACCCGTGTCCTACGTTATCGCCGCCCAGGTCTGACTTTTCAGTATGTTGTTATCAAGCTTGTTACTTCAACTTCCACTTCTATCGTGCTTTACGTTCCCGTAGTAGCAGTTCATTAGCATGCCATTATTTCCGAAGCCGTCCGTAACAAACGCGGGTAGACGTCATTTACATGGGGCTCTCCCAATTTGGGAGAAGAATTTATCCACGCAAACGCGATTGCAACGAAAACGCCAGCGCTACCATATGTAATATGCTTGCCTCATTCTGTGTGAATTGTGAAAGTGTAACTTTTTTTATATTTGCTTACCGCTCACTTCCTTATTCTAGTCCTTACTCAGAACATCTAGATAATATTTTACCACCGACTTCTGTGTGTTTTTGTATTTTGAACTTTGTCCTATTCATGACCTACTTTTTCATATTTTGTTTCATGTCGTCCCATTAATATTTCGCATATTTAACACTAGTACGCCGAAGCAGGTGAGGGTCATACATGTAGTTCCGTAACCGTTTAGCCTCGCTGTGTAGGGGAGACTTCAATCTTAAAAGTCTGCACGTACAATACTAGTACCTTCCTTCCCCGTACTGACTTGAAAACTGTGGCGATAGAAATTATTTCTAGCCGTCCTATCTCAGTTTCCAGCCCTGTCTCAGCTAGCTGGGACATGGTCTCCAAGTGTGTACCCAGTCATGTAGCTCTTGTTTACCAACCGTCAGATGTCCCTCTGTGAGATTTTAGTTTTATGTTGCCCAGGTGTACTAAACTTGGTAGCCACACACAAACACTGTGGTTCTCTCCAATTAGCGGTTTAGATTATGGCTTATTCTTTGACGTGTTTTAGACGATTTTGTCGGGCTTTCTTTTTTGTACTGGTATCTTTCTTTGTCGCAAGCCAGCGGTGGCGTATTGAATACTTTATTGCCAATTTTATACTGTATTGCCAATTTGATACGATCGTGTAGCCTCCAAAAGATCTGCTTGGAGATTGTGGCGCGTGGCGCGCTGGTCCAGATGACAATAAATTTAGTGCATGTCTGGTACATGTCTGTATGTATACACTCTCCAAACCAAATACCAAGGCACCCACGCGAGGACCTTTTTCTTTTGTCACCTCCCACCACCCGCTTGAGAGAACCATTATGCCACACTTTTAAAAACCGGTTGAAACCGCAAAATAATTAGCGGGGGAAAGCCGGCTAATGTTTATTAGGATATGTCATTTTTACGCGATACATGTACTAGTATGTCGAGGACGGAATTAATTATTGAGGCTAGAAAAGGCGGACAGGTGTGCGGTTTGCGGCACACCGCGGCGATCAATTTTAAGACGTCCCTACTCCGAGATCACCAATTTGATAACCCAGGGACCCAGACTAGTATCGGGCCGTTAGACGTTTTCCTTCGGCAGCCAAAGCCCTTCTCCCGCCTATCTAAATTACCGCTACGCGGGAGTTTAGCCCCGGGTGAGTTTGGCGGGACAGTCAAACCTAGGCCTGCCAAGGTGACCACCTATTCAAGCTGGCCACCTGGCCATATGGTGACCGCTTTTTCTCGGTGCCGATAATGTTCCCCATTGACGCAAGCATTGTGCAACCTGGCTAAGGTGACCACCTTGCCAACGTGACCACTACCGCCCTGACTTGGGTCCGCTCAAGGCCCGATACCTGCTCGTGGTGACCACGTCCATTTTCGAGCTTTATTGATGATGTCTAATGAGAAATCATGGAGAAACCAGCCAGTTTGCCTTGACTGCTGGATGATGTTTTTGTTCGACGTAAATTGTTCCATGTGCCACCCTCCCTCCCCATATGCATATACCACAAAATTGAAGACGCTTACAGCATTTGACATTAAAATATCTCGACTTTGAAACTATTTATGTCTCAGTCATGTTGTGAGGCGACCCTCTTCACGGTAACCAGCTGTGCAGGGTAACCACTTTTCTTCGGTCCCTGGTTGGCCGGTTCGGACAGGTTTGACTGGGCCGGCCAAACTTCCCCCGGGCTCAACTCCCCCGCGATAATTTAGATAGGCGGGCGAAGGGCTCTTGGCTGCCGAAAGAAAACGGCCAACGGCCCGATACTAGTCTAGGGGACAGGGTTACAATTTGATACTCTCATGTAGACACCAAAAAGATCTGCTTGGAGGTTTTAATTTCAATTTTTGTTAAAACACTGGCGCAGTGGCCCAGATGAGACGTTTCTGGCAATGGTTTGAAGCATAATTTCTTTGAATCAAAGCTAAGCTCTTGCACGTCCCATGGCACCGAGCCCCCAGGAATGTTGGCGTGATTTTCGCTCCACAGTGAACTTGTTCTCTCCACAGTGGAGTGACGGACTGAGAGTGATGCACAGGTGTATTCGCGCGATCCGTAAAACATTGACCAATCTCCCAGCCTGACTCAATTTTTGTCGCAGTCCGCATAGTATCGATTTGGTCTGGATGCAGTAAGGGCTTGTTTTCATTTAAACAGTTTAGTGCATGGATTGTGGATTGTTCGCCTTATTATTTGTACCCACGCTGAAAACATACATGTATTTCAACCCATATCGTGCCCTGAGGCGGCGGATCTGAGGAGCAGCGGATAGCGCGAAGGGGGCGTGAGTCGGGGACGGGTGTCACTAGCCTCCTGTGCGGGGGGTGGGAAGTAGTTTTTAACGCGTTATTTTAATAGCCGGCCATCCTACAACCAGCTACCGGGAGAAGGATCCAGCGGGTCATGGTGGTTGGTTATACGATGGCCGGCTATCATAGATTAAAATAACGCGTTAAAAGCTCTTTTCCACCCGTCGCGGGGCCTGCACAGGAGGCTAGTATCACCCACCTGCGCACGCGTAACCTCTCCGTGCATGGCTACACGAGTTTGGCCCCAGGGTACCCATGTCGTCGCGGCATGTCGCAAGTTGCAGACATGTATTGTCTAGAACCATTGCCGAAGGGGAAAGCTTATTGAACCTTACTGTTAGTGGCTAAAAATGGGCGGTACTAGTCCAGGGTTTGTTTCCCAAAACGTTACGTAGGACAAATCCTATGAAAGGCAACCATGAACATGTTTTATAATTCGTAGGTACCTCCCAGTGTTTTATAATTCTTAGGTACCTCCCAGTTTTTAGACTTCTTAAGTACCCCCCCCCCCCAGTATTTTAGAATTCTCAGGTACCTCCCAGTGTTTTAGAATTCTTAGGTACATACCAGGGCTACGTCACGATGTCGACAGAATTCTGTTGTGTTACGATTCTTTTAAACTTCGCGTGTGCCACACGTGTGTGTGCGCGTGTCAGCAGTGTACTCGTGCCCGTTTATTTTCGGATCCTGGGGCCTTAGGGCTGTTACTTTGAAAAGCAACGAGGCAGATCCTTGAACTGATGCATAGTATTAACCTCTTAACCCGTCAAGCTGCATTAGTTCTAGAAGCCTTGCAGGTAACTGCACGTGCGTTAGAGAAGGTCACCTATTACCAGGCCGGCACACCGCGCTATTATAGCGGTTTGAAGATTAACTACGTTTAAGACTACACAGATCATGAACTTTCTTGTAACGCCAGGCATTGTGAACCTTATGTGGGTAATGAAAGAATTAGCGATTGTACACGTGAGGCATTTCATCTCAAGAACTGAATAGTTAGAACTTTTCAGTGATTTTGTCATATCCGTAACCCTTCTTGGCTTTCGATTTTAACGTTTCTTTCAAACAAAACTAATGTAACTGCTTTCGTTAAAACATGTGTACACAGAAATATAACCATTACCCGCATCGCCTGTTTCTCACACTGGAGTATGATTACACGGGTAGAACGAATTGTGACAAGTTCTAGTGTTTCATTTCCACTCCATATGACCTTTATTCCAGGCGAGCTAACCTGGATACAAAATGGACAGCCGGGTGTCGATACCTGCATGGCTGGTAGTTCTCATCCTGATGGGAACTGGTGTGACTGGTCTAGGTAACATAATTCTTATTCCATACTACATTTGTATTTGATTTCGAGTTTGTTGCGGTCTATAATAGTTATTGTGTATAGGTTAACTTCTCATAACCGTAAGGATTTTTTTAGCATGGATAAATCTTCCAACATGAATCAAATTTCAAGAAATTATGATTTTCGGAAGACGGCGCCCCATGATATGTGTGTTGCAGTAATTCACTATTTCCCTACCCCGCATTTTTTCGTAATTTAGTGTGATTTTTATAAAACTTCGGACTTAATTTTATCCTTATCAATAACAGAATTTTCTCTCATCGCTTTGAACACTGTATTAATCATTTAAAGATAGACTAAACCAAAAGCATTTCGATTTCAACAGATTGCCCCTCTGATTACACTCCATACGGAGATTGGTGCTTCAAGTGGTATGGTGAATTTACACCGTACATCGAGGCCAGACAGGTCTGTGCAAACGACAGCGGGTTTTTGGCCATGACGAAGGACAACGACGTGCACGAATTCTTGGTGAATAATGTCGCAGATCCAAATTCACCAACATACTGGATCGGTCTGAGCGACCTGGCCACCGAGGGTGTGTGGTTGTGGGAGGATGGAACTCCACATGACAAAAATGCTGACTACAACCGCTGGCTTCCAGGAGAACCTAACAACGAAGGCGAGGAAGACTGCACATACATCGAAGGGGGTAGTCGTGGATGGAATGACTGGAAATGTCACAATACACGTCCATTCATCTGTCAACTGCTCGGTATGTCACGTAATATGTAACGTTCGTAAAGGTTTCTCTTGACGGCGAACTGGTTATTGTCTTGGTTAACTTTTTTTTGGTCAATTTTTTTTTAATGTTGTGTTTGTATCCACAGGCCCCTGCGTCCCCAACCCTTGCCAGAATGGTGGAGTGTGCACCGTTAGTGGAGATTCCTACACCTGTGAGTGTGCGGAAGGATCAGAAGGACCCAACTGTGAAATTGGTTAGCGACTTTTTGTATCTCGGAATACATCTTATCTATTTGACCATGTGCCGTAGAGCACTCATGCCATTGACATTAGTACTGGTCAAACTAGTAGGCAATTTGGCCCATTTTCCAACAACTGGCCAATTGTTATACGGTGCTGGCTCAGATAAAAAAACTGAAATGCAGTTCCGTCATCAGGGATCTCTTGATGGATATATACTTAACTGTCTAGCCTTTCCAAGGGGGAAATGCGCTCAAGAATAGCACACAATATCATGAACATATACCAACAGATCAAGACCTCATCCCTACCTACAGACTTACCAGGGGAGTCCATAAGTAGAATTTTCTCTTATGATTTTCTACACTGTTTACATTCCCAGTTTTTTTAACTTAAATAAAAAAAATGTATCCCAATTCCAACAGGTTGCCCTTCTGATTATACTCCATTTGAGGGTGCTTGCGCTAAGGCGTACGACGTCTCCAAAAGCTACTACGACGCCAGACAGGTGTGTGCAGACGACGGCGGGCTTATGGCCATGCCGAAGGACAACATTGTACACTACGCTCTGTTGCCTCTGCTCGGCTCACTTGAACGTTCCCATTACTGGATCGGTTTGAGCGACATGGAGACGGAGGGCGTGTGGAAGTGGGAGGATGGGACTCTATTGGACCTGAACAA
Source organism: Branchiostoma belcheri (assembly GCF_001625305.1). Taxonomy (NCBI): domain Eukaryota; kingdom Metazoa; phylum Chordata; class Leptocardii; order Amphioxiformes; family Branchiostomatidae; genus Branchiostoma; species Branchiostoma belcheri. The sequence goes on along the minus strand of NW_017804154.1, from coordinate 1,531,473 downwards.
CATGTACCATCGCTTTTGGCCAGGCTACCCCAACGGAGGCGACAGCGAGGACTGCGCACACTATCATTATGGTCCATCTGCTGATTGGACCGACGTGCCTTGCCCATGGAATCTATACTTCATCTGCCAACTGAGTCAAGGTATGTTATGTCACAATCTTGAATGGTTATTTGATAAACAATATACCAAAAAAACTTTAAATGGTTAACGTGACAAATAACATACCTGAACAACATACCTGAACTTTTCAATAGTTTCACATATTTACTAAATCACGGAATTTTTTTAAACTCAATTAATCAAATCCTGTAATTATAGGCAAAGACCTCTGTAACCCCAACCCTTGCCAAAATGGTGGAGTGTGCACCGACGACAGTTACGTCTACACCTGTGAGTGTGCAGATGGTTGGAACGGGCGGAACTGCGAAGGAAGTAAGATTTTACGTCATCTTTTTAATTAGCTGTTGCCATTAAGTTCTGTTTGTTATGGACTAAGTAGCTCATACCTCGTGTCCTCATAGTCTGAAAGTGGGAGTCTGCAAACCATTTGTATCTGTTAATTCAGACAAAGTTATTTCTGATACAAAAAAACCTTTCTCGACAAATCTGATAGCATTGTGTTTTATTATGTTCTGTTGCTATACATGTAGCAGTCTGTGAAAGAAGAAATCTGGCAAGTTCTAACATAAGGAGATAAGTTCAATAACTCCGATATTTCAACAGATTGCCCTTTCGGATACACCCCGCATGGGGGCGGGTGCTACAAAGCGTACGACGAAACCAAAACTTACAGCGAGGCCAGACAGGTCTGTGCAGACGACGGCGGGACTTTGGCCATGCCGAAAGACAGCGACGTGCACGAATTCTTGGTGAGAATGAGGAACCCAGTTGGATGGAGGGCTTACTGGATTGGTCTGAACGACCTGGCCACTGAGGGTGTGTGGATGTGGGAGGATGGAACTCCACATGACACAACAGCTGACTACAACCGCTGGCGTTCGGGAGAACCCGGCGACCAGAACGGGAATGGAGACTGCGCAATATACACCGACGATATAGCGGCTGAATGGAGAGACATCCTGTGCTCTGATTCTACAAGGTTCTTCTGCCAAATAACAATGGAAACAGGTATGTCTTCTATGATTCTTTAAATGTTGTCTTGGCATTAAGTAGATCATATCCTAGGGAATCTTTTGCTAATGCATGTATGTGTGACAAAATGATTGCTAAATCTTAATGAATCGTCTTATCTTTGGGCGAATACATAGGCTTCTTATTTATCTCTACCAGTTCCAGTTCAATTTATCTTTTCCAGCTACCCTTTTTTCATCAGTTGTGGCAATTACATGATGGTGTCATTTGTGTAAAAATCTAGTTTTCGTCCTTCTCCTTTTCTTTCTTGAATGTTTGCAATGTATTCTTGCAATTTGTACTCAATTGAAAACTATGTTACTTTTTTCATCAATGTGTAACTTCCATCAACGTTTCTCCGCCGGGTTACACGCATTTCTATATCGACCACACTGAAAAACATAGCGTTTGAGACACGCAGTTTACTGGGGGCGTGGATCTGTCTTCAAAGTTGTCCAGGGTGGCGTATACATGTGACATGTTTGATATTTCATAACCCAATGTCCCATAGGTTTGTTTAGCGCTGTTAATTTGGATTCTTTGTATCCACAGATGTCGATGAATGTACAGATGGCTCACACAACTGTCACCAGCAAGCAACTTGTACTAACACAAACGGTGGGTTCACCTGTGCCTGTAACAGCGGTTACAGCGGGAACGGAGTCAACTGTACCGGTAAGGTCATTGAGTTTGGTTGTACATCAGTAAAAAGTTAAGTTTTAACTTAACGATTCGGATTAACTCCACTGACATCCATTTCACATTGTCTCATAAGTTTGTTGAGCGCAATTCCCGTTTCATTTGACAGCACAAATTCACAATTGTATAGGTTTTTGTTTAGCTTTGTTAATTTGGATTCTTTGTATCCACAGATGTCGATGAATGTGCAGAAGACTCAGACAACTGCCACCTGCAAGCAACCTGTACTAACACAGACGGTGGGTTCACCTGTGCCTGTAACAGCGGTTACAACGGGAACGGAGTCACCTGTACCGGTAAGATCATTGAGTTCGGTTACACATCATCAGGATAACATTGAGTTTTAAGTTAATGATTTGGATTAACACTGTTTTATTTGACAGCACAACCCTCTCATGGGTTTTGTTTAGCGTCTTTGTCGTTTCATTTTACATCAAAGATGTACAATCGCATAGGTTTGTGTAGCGCTGTTAATTTGGATTCTTTGTATCCACAGATGCCGATGAATGTACAGATGGCTCACACAACTGTCACCAGCAAGCAACCTGTACTAACACAGACGGTGGGTTCACCTGTGCCTGTAACAGCGGTTACAACGGGGACGGAGTCAACTGTACCGGTATGGAATACCCCTCCACTTTGTACATGTAAAAATACACTCTTCTATTTGCCTAATATATACAGAGACGAAGCACGTAGCAAAAACATCCTGGGTCTACAGAGTTCCATATGCTGATGGACCGATGGACCACAAAGTAATTTAATGTTTGAAACTGTTAAAATTCTCACTTAGGGTTTCTTTCACATACACATCATGTCTTGCTAGTATGCACATGTTCGCTGCCTATGGAGGCATCTACTTTGTAATTTTCTTGACAGGTTTGTCTGACCTGACCTTCACCGATGTGGAGATGGACTACATGATCCTGTCCTGGACGGCGCCCGCCGGGGTGTCACGGTACCGACTTCGTTATAGTCATGCCGGGGCTTCGTACCAGGACCTGTCTCCCCCGCCAGCACCGAGCGACACCACGGCCACCGTACCTGGACTGTTGGCAGACACAGAGTACACCTTCACCCTGACTGCGTTTGGAGCTGACGGCGAGGAAATAGGGGAGATCAGCGGGACAGAGACAACAGGTTGGTCGATACAATATGGCGTGGATGGAGAACAAGCTTAGGTCTTCCAACGCATGACTAAAGAAAGTCTACAGCTTCCTTCGTCCTAATAAAAGGAAATTCAGTAAATACTTCACTGTGTTGTTGACATAGATGATAATTTAGTCATTATGAATGCATGTATAGGAAAGACTCTGCTCACTCTGCACGGATAACGTTTTCAGATGAGGTTATCGTGAATGTGGAGTGCTATGAGGACTACATGACCGTGACCTTCCCCAGAGGGCTGCTAGAAGCTTCAGGGGTCACTTTGGACTTGCACTTGTTGGATGACAGCTGCCGTTCGACAGTTACCGACCAGTTTGTGACTCTTGTGGCCCCCCTTCAATCCTGCGGGACGATACAGGATGTAAGTACATGATGGTCACAGGCAGAACAAAAATACATGGGGTGAGCGGGATTGCTATACAAGTGCCTATCAAGTTACTATCAATGCCTAAATTGATAGAATGGCATTTCGTAACATATACGTACTGTTTATGTATCATTCATTACGTTTCGTCGCATTTCCCTTATTTTCACAGTCGTCAGAAGATGACAAATTCGTCTTCACTAACGAGGCCATCGGCAGTCAGGAAACGGCTGATAACGGCGCTGTGAGGGGAACGCCCTTCAGTAAGAGGTTCCAGTGTGAGTTCGTCCGTCAGTACGTGGTCTCACAGGGAAGGCAGATCATGTACAACATTCCACTTCCTCGGTAAGACTTGCCATACATGTCACTACATACACAACTGCACATGCACTAGGGCTGATTTGTTACAATCATCATCAACATTACAGTGTCAGTAAAGTTAGGCTCCTAAAAACTCAAGGCATCGCTCATAAACAGATAATCCATGTTAGTGCTGGATTTTCTACTGATGAGATACAAAATCCTTGGTTAGAATCAAGATACATTCATTCTCTTCTTATCACCAATCCGTATGGTTATCTATCTGTACAGTGTGCAAGTCGTGGACGGAGAAACCAGTTTCACCTTCGAGATGCACATGTATACATCTAGTGACTTTACTGCTACATATGAGTCACCCGACTTCCCTTTGCAGGTGAAATACTTCCTTCCTAACTACTTATGTCTTACAAGTCCAAACCATGCTCCAAACTCCCGTTGTGCCCAGGCCTAGGCTGGGTGCCTCATCTTGTTCACAAATCAGCTGTAAGATAAACAATTTCGTTTCAGTCAAGCTATATCATACATATTGGTGTACTAAAGGCACAATAATCACATGTTTCGCCTTACTGGTTCTTCTTCCAACGCAACACGACCGTTTTATTTTATTTCTCCATGGTTAGGTGTCCTCATCTGACCATCTGAACTTCGGATTGAGCGTGAAATCCCCGCTGAACAACCTGCAGCTGTTCGCTCTCCACTGCCTGGCCACACCGACTACCGACCCTGCTGCCACCCCAAGCGTCAGCATCATTCAAGACGGGTATGTCCTGTTCAGATACTTCCCTTACATCACAGGTACCAACATTGGGTACAAGGGTTAAACTCACATGTTCTCAATTGAAAACCACTAGTAGAATAAAACGTCTGCCTTTCTTTAACAGCGGCGATTGAATAATCATCTGTGGCATTCATGATCACTTCTCTCCTCTAGGTGTGACATCGACCCAACGCTTCAACTGGACAGTACACTGTCTAACGACATGGCCTTATACTACTCTATCCAATCATTTACCTTCCCCAACGTTGACGATCCTAGCCTGGTAAATATGAAATAAAGAGACATGTAAACTTTGGTTTGATGGTGGGCTGTGTTGACTGTCAGCTCAAATTTGATTTCCCTTTTATTTCAGATATAAGGTGGTGATCTCTTAATAGGTGTAATGTGTGTCCTGAACGCTGCTCAATGCTTTTTGTTCAATTCTTCCAAGCCAGCAAAAACAGTTCGCATCTGAAAGGGTTGCAAATAATCATATGTCAGAGAGGGCAGTTTCTCGTCTCTAGCTGTACATCTCTATATCATGTCTCCTTCATTGCTCTCTGGAACATTTCTTTGTGCCTGAATATTTGTCTATGCTACTTCGTGGTATTTGGGTACATTGAAAGGCACGACGGTGCACAAGATTCATGCAGATGTTATCGTTACCCCGCGCCAGGTGTACATCCACTGCACCATGGTAGTCTGCTTCAAAGACGACACGAACTCACGGTGCAGCCAGGGCTGTGTCCTCCCAGCACGACGCAGGCGCGCCGTGTCTGACGAGAGCGAGGCCCGAGTGCGACGTGCGAGTGAAAATGACCACCAGGCCGACATCATGCAGGGACCCTTCGCAGTTAAGGGGGGACAAAACCAAGGTAGATGTTGTACAGTGGTTTTTCTGTGCCTCTAGTTCATAACCACATTTCTTTTTCATGATTCTTTTGCGAAGATACTACGTAATCTCAAGGGCTAGGTGGGAGCTATTCTGAACGCTTCCCTAGAATCATTTTCCTTGCGTTCTAACTTAAAATGCAGCAGATCTCGACAAAGAGTTGTCCGTACAGTTTTATCATTTGCAACTTGATAAGCTTCAGTTCATAATAGTGCTTATACAGTTCTGACAGTGCAGATGCATGCGCACTAGTTTAAAGTGAGGGAAGTAGACAGTATAAATATCAACAGTTATATCTCTGTGCCGTTCCACAGCCTCCACCGTCCCCACTGTCGGCATCGCTGTGGGGATAGTTGCGGGGATAGCCGGCGCCCTCCTGGTGGTATTTGCCGTCTTGCTGGTGAGGAAGAGACGTGGTCGTGACGCCAAGGAGCAGGCTGAGGATCGTGTCGGTGAGTAAGATATCCATGTACAAAATCTCTTGGTAAATACTACACTGTACATAATGTATCTCTTGATCAAAGTATGTCTGTTCATTCAGTAAGTCAACATGGTACTAGTAATGTACAATGCATAGATTTCAATGCCTCTAGTATAGTCAATTTTGTGTATTCCGTCATTTGGTAACATTTTAAGGCCACAGATCGATTCAACTGAGCAAACAACAATTAGCCTATACTAGCAATTGAATTAGACACGATAAGCATTGGTTTATCCACCACGGTTTGGTTCTTTTCTCAATTTTTATTTTTATTTCCTTTCAGGTTTTGACAACTATTCGCTTGAGCTCTGGGGAAAGGACAAGGCTGCCAACGGCACCCCTAAACCTGAGTAGTCGTGTTTTGTGTGAGGCTCGAAATGTCAGCATGAGCGGTGTTCGTGGATAGCAATCCAAATTTCTCTCCCTCCCTCTCCTCTCACTCCATTTCTCTTTCTCTTTATCTATCTTACACGCATACGCACAGGCGCACTCACGCACGCACACACACACACACACACACACACACACACACACACACACTCATACTCATTCATTCTTTCTGCTCATCTTGAACCATGTTTTTTTCTTTATCATTCTTCCTTCGCAATCTACAGAACTTATTTTTCATTCTTTATCTCTTTTGAACGGTATCATATGCACATATATTCATAGAAAATCCTGTTGGAATTTAGGTAGGAAAGCTGACATCTGTTAAAATGGCAATTTTGATGGCGAAATCAATCAATAAAACATAATCAATCAATCAATCAATCAAAACACAACATTGAAGAACATTCCACAACATTTAATTTGTAACGTTATATTGCGAAAATTTCAAATCTGTCAAAGGACCAAATATGTAAAAGACCACGTTTGGCGGACGACATATAAACAGACCACCTGAGACACACCCCGGCATTTAATGCTTGGACTGTCAGTCCATCGAACGAAAAACAAGTCCTTGATTAGATGATAGATAGATGTAAAATGTCTCGAATGCTACACAAAAATCATCATAACACAAACACGGTAAAGACGTTCGTTATACTGTAAGTGTTAGGAAGCAGTTGTCAGCTGAACAAAAAATGAAAAAAAAAACGCCGGTGCTTTACGGTACCATTCCTGCCACCACCGTGTGACAGACATGACGACCAGCATGTCCCACCTGTTAGAGACACAACCTCAGAGTCCTGTGGGGAATATTTTGAAAGGCTTATCAAGAATTTGAGTCTGACATGGTGGCCGTCATATCTGCAATTGACAACCGTCAGATTAAGGAGAAAGATAAAAGAGGATAGGATTGAAAATGGCCGAAGGGCAGTGAGACTGGTTGTCAAACATTGTGGAATAATCGGCTATTAAGGTTTCATAACATGTAATACTATGCAAATTATATGTATACCTGCCAAGTCTAAATAGTCATATATTAACATTAACTTTGTTATCATAAAGATGGGACACTGTTATCACTTAAGGTGTCCTCCCTGGCTAATTTGGCATTTTAGCTTTCCATCGTTTTCTCACAAAGAAATTTAGAAAGAACTGTAGTTGTACTGAATATTGATACCTGGGTACAAAAGGGTTATGAATATGATTTTTTGGACCATATGGATGACGTCATCACATTTTATTGCCCCAAATGTGATTATCTTTAAAGTTATAATATAGCACTTTGGTACAAGTAACTGAAATAAAAGTATGATTTTCATGTGCATAAAGGTCAAAGCTACAAACGTACCTTTGCGCAAACTGATATCTACTAATTATCCGTAGTTATTAGAGAATAACTGAATTTTAATTAAGCAATTAGGTTTTTCTCTAATAACAACGGATAATTAGTAGATATCAATTTGTGCAAACGTACGTTTGTAGCTTTGACCATTATGCACATGAAAATCATACCTTTATTTCAGTTACTTGTACATGTACCAAAGTGCTATATTATAACTTTAACGATAATTACATTTGGGGCAATAAAATGTGATGACGTCATCCATATGGTCCAAAAATTATCTTCATAACCCTTTTGTACCCAGGTATCAATATTCAGTACAACCATAGTTCTTTCTAAATTTCTTTGTGAGAAAATGATGGAAAGTTTGAAATGCCAAATTAGCCAGGGATCGGAGGACACCTTAAGGCTATTAACATCAGTTTAGTGTATTATCTTGCTGTTAATTGATGTACTACTATAACATTTATCTTCCTGAGGTAGTTTAGTTGGAAAGACGCAGTGACGTTAAAAATATGGCTTCGCTTTAGTGAGTTGAGTGAGAACCAAATTGCTTACTTCAAGTGTAACGAACAATGTGCATTGTGCGGTATTTCTGTGGAAAACATAATCTACAATCTAATGTACATAGGTGCTGCGGAATGTTGTGTCAGGTATTTTTAGATATTTGCAGACATCTCTACTTGAAGATAAGGTAGACCCACCGTCATTTTTGTATAAACAGTAGAAGTTATGTCTTAACCTACACCTAAAACTGATCGTTTACTTACATACATTTACATTTGCTTTCAAGGCTTTTCAATACATCTGCAGTTTTGGTACCACACACATGTGTTTGTCATTTTTTGTGTCGATAATCGATAATGAATAGTCTCAGAAGTTCAACCGAAAGAATACAGGTCAAAAGCTGACCTCTCTGCTCATTTTTGAAAATTGTGACGTTTTACGGTATTTCACGTGAAGTAGAACGGTAAGCCTACGCACGTGGAAAAACGGTAAGCTTACTTATGAGGAAAAGAGTTGGAATATCTTGGAGGGGGCAACAGACACATATCCAAATGTCATAAGCCTAGATGTCATGCGTTAAAACGTTACAAACTCGATATAATTTATATTCAAAGTGAAAACATGCCATCTGTTGAGATTGCAGTTTAATTGTTAACGTTACACTGCCAACGTAAATCTTTTAGAAAGTGCCATTATGTCGACCAAGTTAATCAGAAATGGCAGACTTCACCCTTTAACTATAGCAGTTTCTTCACTCCCTGGTGTTGAAGTAAATAACTTAACTTTGTGCTTGCATTCTGAAGCCCTTCGGCAGACCCGCCTATAAAGCCTGTCCAGTCAGGTGGAAACTTGATGGTTGACAGATGGCCCCGATGGCAAGCCTTACCTAGGGAGCAAAAGTGTTGTGAATGGTAGTTAGGTGAAAAAAAGCCCCTTAACAATTTGATCTCCCACACTCACACTTTACCAGTGTGGTTAATATTGAACCGTTTAGGTCCATACTTACGCAGATTGATCCCTTTGCTGTGTCTTCTATATACGACGAGCTGTCAGCGGTAAACACTAACGCGTCACGTGTCAACACTGCCAACACTGGTGACCTTGATGAGGGAACATGGCGGCAGGCGACCTTTGTGCAAAACTTGAGAGACTGGTTTTCAGTCAGATGTATTTTTTACTACACAGTGATGCCATCTAGCAGTCCTTTCTAGTAACCCATGGCCAGAATCGGGTCTTGAAACACTAACTGGCGTAATGTCTGTAATCCTAGCTAGACAAGTTCGTGGCATATTCCGAACGAATTTGTGTCCAGTGCCTTTAGCCATGATAAACTTCGGCCAATAACTATCATTGCCACAGGAAATTACCCTTTTCAACTGGGTCTTTTCTTTACGTAGGACTCCCAACAACGGCATGTGAATCGGTGAGGATGCTGACATCCTTATAATGTTGTTACTGACGACTCTTCCCTATTCAGGCCACTAAAACCGACTGACCTACAAACCATAATGTAATAACTACGCCATAGAGCAGCAGTATTTGTTGCTCACATCCCATATAATGAAGTATTTTAGTCGAAGACACAGCCATAAAGCAAAGTTCATCAGTCCTTGCGTGAGAGGATTCACCGTCCTTTCAAAAGGCGTTTGTCCTTTTGGGGTTTCACAGGGAAACCACACATTATCACATCGTTTGGGACAGGCTGCTATGTCAATAGTCATTCAATTATGACAACAATAGCGTTGCGCACGCAAGGCCATTTAGGCTAATGTCAGGGGACATAACGACGTCAGTGTACTTTATTATGTGGTGTCCCTACTTGCCGTTGGACGAAGGAACTGGCTTCCGTTGTAATGGTTGTAACAAGGAAGCTATTCTGGAATAGAGAAAAACAAGGAAGATACACTGGAACACATAAAAACGTATGTACACTACTTCTATTTGACGGTATTTCGTGTCTAGCGGATGGAGGGCATTGTTAGGACTCCTCTGCACGTCCTTGGACCGTATGCCGTGACGACATACATGTACCCACAGACATGTGACAGCGTGGTTCTGTTCGCTTTTGTTCTGTCAACAATGTCAAGGATAAATCAGTTTAGGTCGTGATTTTATTTGATTGATGACAAGAAAACAAGTAAAGCCCCTGTTGTCACACATTCACGAATTTGGCCGAGCGCTAGCCGAACGCCCCCCAACCATGGTCGCCACAAAATCGGCTATTTTTTGGCGAATTCGGCCACTATTTCAGCCGAATATTTAAAAATGTTTAGAATCATTTGGGGGGTAGGTCGGAAGGTTGGATCATAGTTGGCTGCTGCTCGGCTGTAAGTTAGCAAAACACCCGACAACCGTTCGGGAGTAAGCCAGCAGTGTTCCTGTCGTGTTTGGGGTGTCAAATGTGACTCAAATTTAACTCAAATTCGTTTCAATTCACATAGAAAGGTAGGCTTGGCTTAAATCTGGTCAGAGTGTTCCCGAAGGTCCCGAATTTGTTCGGGATCAAATTCGGGAGAAAGTCTTAAATGTGTGACAGGGGCAAATGGTCTAGTATTACTAACCACTATTGGATGGTCATTGGTCAGGCTGACGAGTGGACAGGCTTGACCACAGGGTGGTCTGGTGAACTCGGTGGTTCATGTCTACTATCAGCGACTTTACTGTGTTACGGGCTTGATTGTGAACAGACGCCTGGCAACATGCCAGATTTATGAATGTTTATGATCTAAATGATTCATAAAACGGTCTAACTATTCATCATCATGAATTTTGTAGTGAATTTTATTGAATTTTAAAGCATCATCGGGCTTGACGACTACATTTTATCTAGGGGAAATTAGTGGAACACTTGTGTGTTTTGTTGCATTGTACAAATACTGAGATATAATACTCAATGCTGTATCTTGAGGCGTACAGACAAGGAATGTGTACTGGTTATTTGTTCCTAAAAGCATAATGCAGTTCGTATATCCTGTTCAGCAACATCCCGATCGCGAATGCCTGAATGAAAGAATGTACAATTAACACAATAAACCGATATCAAAAGATCATTGTCTATCTTAGAAAACCCCCCCGTTAAGTCTAAATTCACGGTTGCCCACAAATGCCTTTAAAAATTTGATTTGATTTGATTTATTGAGATGCCCTTTAGCCCCATGAGGGGCTAATCTTCCAGGGCTCGTTAACAGTACAACACATAAAATACAACAGTACAACACATAAAATACAAGCACTGAATACATACAATCATTGCAATTACACATTAAAATAATTGAGGTTGAGGCCAGAGGTCATTTAACTAATTATGACTAAAATCAACAATAAAACTTGTGAGTTACTAAATTGCTTCGAATATATACAATATTGTCAGGGTAAGCCTTTAAGTTCCATAAAGCTGACGTGTCATTTTCCTGAACTGCCTCTCATCAGCTGCTAATACAGTAGTCTTAACTTCACTCGGTAATGCGTTCCACATCTTTACAGATCTGTAAACAAACATCCTCTTTCCACTATTGTTGTTAGGTTTGAGCAATGAGTAGTCGTGCACTGATTACCTAGTGGAATACCTGTGAGACGCATGAACTGGTACCAGAGATTTATAGATCTCCTGTGGCTCACTTGTGGTTACAATCTTGAAAAATAACTTAAGAGTACTGACATCAAATCTATTTCT
>NW_017804154.1:1500957-1519729 GCF_001625305.1 Branchiostoma belcheri | reverse complement strand
CAAAATCGGCTGTTTTTTGGCGAATTCGGCCACTATTTCAGCCGAATATTTAAAAATGTTTAGAATCATTCGGGGGGTAGGTCGGAAGGTTGGATCATAGTTGGCTGCTGCTCGGCTGTAAGTTAGCAAAACACCAGACAACCGTTCGAGAGTAAGCCAGCAGTGTTCTTGTCATGTTCGGGGTGTCAAATTTGACTCAAATTTAACTCAAATTCGTTTCAATTCGTATAGAAAGGTAGGCTTGTCTTAAATCTGGTCAGAGTGTTCCCGAATTTGTTCGGGATCAAATTCGGGAGAAGGTCTTAAATGTGTGACAGGGGCAAATGGTCTAGTATTACTAACCACTATTGGATGGTCATTGGTCAGGCTGACGAGTGGACAGGCTTGACCACAGGGTGGTCTGGTGAACTCGGTGGTTCATGTCTACTATCAGCGACTTTACTGTGTTACGGGCTTGATTGTGAACAGACGCCTGGCAACATGCCAGATTTATGAATGTTTATGATCTAAATGATTCATAAAACGGTCTAACTATTCATCATCATGAATTTCGTAGTGAATTTTATCGAATTTTAAAGCATCATCGGGCTTGACGACTACCTTTTATCTAGGGGAAATTAGTGGAACACTTGTGTGTTTTTGTTGCATTGTACAAATACTGAGAATACTCAATGCTGTATCTTGAGGCGTACAGACAAGGAATGTGTACTGGTTATTTGTTCCTAAAAGCATAATGCAGTTCGTATATCCTGTTCAGCAACATCCCGAATGCCTGAATGAAAGAATGTACAGTTAACACAATAAACCGACATCAAAAGATCATTGTTTATCTTAGAAAACCCTCCCGTTAAGTCTAAATTTACGGTTGCCCACAAATGCCTTCAAAAATGAATACGTGGGATGCCATGATACTTCACTGTAGTTTGTATATTTTGAAACGTCAGCAAGTTCCTTTCCTTTTGTAAACGTTTCTGTTGTCTGTAGGAACCACAATATACTCGGATATGCCCGAGGAGAAGAGAATGAAGCTTGCATAAAAACGTAGTTTAACAGAAACCTTGTGTATCTTAGGTGTTGTCACAGGTGCAAGCAGACAAGATTAAGTTCCTTACACACAGCTCTCTCTTGATGCTTCCTACAATACTGGGGACATCATTACTTGTAACGAATTGTTCAACTCTTTGATGGAAGGTCCAGTGAGGGTTTACCTCTGACAAAGCGATTGAGTCATAGAGTTGATTTAGCAGGTTGAGGAATTTCCCGCCTTGATGTTCACCTATGCGCGCACTCCGCGTCTAGTCATCTTATTGTATTTGAGGTCTGCGGGGTCAAACCTTACTTTAAAATGAAAACATTGGCCGACACGCAGTGCGTTTCGCTTCATGCGTACAATATCAACGTGAATACAATTGTTTTTATCGTCTTCAGCTGACACACCCCCGGCCCCTATCATGGCATGTGGTAATAACAGACAAAGCGTTGTTTCTGTGGTATTTGTCAATCCGTCTGGGCAGACAACTATCCAAAAAGCGTCCTTAAATAAACCTCTTAGAATAAAACTTTTTCCATGTGCATCTTTTGATGAAAATATTTTCAATTTGTAATGTTGTTTCCATAACATCCATTAGGACACCTGGACATGGTGTCCTTGGTAAGTTTAAATAACAGAAAGTCTCTCAGAGCTTTCAGGTAAATATTGATGCTTATTTAATTATGTATGGCGACGATAGCTAATGATGGATATAGCATTTCATTTCCGCTGTTTTTGAGGGGTGATGTCAAAAGTTGTGAAGGGTTTCAGATCAGAATGTTTCTTTACTCCCGCTTCCTTCCATCTGAGACCCTGTAATACTTGCACGCCGACATATTTTGTAAAAGGGATGCCATGTTCAGCGATGGAAGTCCATATCGAAATACATATTTCTGTTAAGGAGGTTAGATTTTCATTTTTGTTACAATATGACAATACAAAATACGTCAAGAGTCTGTACTGACATGAGGTTACATACATGAAGTTAAGTATGTGTAAAGTGTGTAAGATGTATGAGATGTACATGTATCACAAGTCTCCTGATACATATTTCATCTTTGAAGAGTTGAAGGATGGCGGCCAAATGTTGCACGAAAATTACTGCGTCGCCTACGCCTTTGCCTCTCCCTGAAAAACTGTCAGTATTTCTACCCCTTCGTCAAATTATCTTCGTACTGGAATGACATAGGACCTGTGAGACAGTCCCTTCAAATGCACGGCACTATACATCAAAGAGCATGTCATGTCGCCAGAATGCGTGCCAACAGTCCCGCCTCTCACAAAAGAGGGGACTCACATCTCCACTCTCCCATCTGTCCACACTAGGGCGTGGGTTCGTGCCCTACACGCTTTTAACCACTTCGTCCCCACAAAGGCGGACGAATTCTCACGTGAGCTGTCTACTGATGAAAACTGCACGGAAGTTGGACGCTCAGCTATAAAAGTGCTGCAAGAAGTTTGGGATTTATTTGGCTGCAGAAGACCGCCTTATTGCCCTTCCGCTCAAGGTAAGTCTCGCAGTTACAGCTGTGTCCTTCGAATTCCATGGGCGGCCTTGGGTTACGCCTATAAGAACTAAGAACTCACACATTTGTTATATCAAAGAACTTTATTGTCCGAACTTTATTATCAATAGTATAGATTTCTTATTTTTTCATAGATATTTTGGCCCTTCATTAAAAGCTTGAAGGTATAAGGCTTTGGCATCTTCTCTTACCTGTAATGAAATCTTCATGGACAACATCTGCATGGACAAGCATAACTTGTTGAGTTTTAGAAATGGGTCGCACAGTACTGTAAGAGTGTTTCTTTAACGCGCATTACTTGTTAACCCTTCTATAGGTTTCAAAAGCCAAAGATATCGTCTTAGTTGTCTTTTCATTTCGATTACAGGTGGCATCGATGGCGGGCCGTCGTGAGCGGCTCCAGTTAGCAGCCCTCCTTGTCCTTCTGCTTCAGAGCACAGCGAGGGTGTCTACTACAGGTAGGCTGGGTCCGCCTTACTCTCCAAGCAAAGGTTATTTGGGTTCTGGGTTATTTTTTGCGTGTTGTTAGGCTTTTTTATCGGGGTTTCTTTTTTGCGCTGGAATTTTTTTTCGTTGGGTTGAGTGCAAAAAAAGAAACCCCGATAAAAAAGTCTAAAAACACGCCAATAATAACACAAACCTCTGCTTGGAGAGTAGGTTCGCCTGTTTTCTTATATATATGCAGTGTCGTATAATAACTACTTGGGGTCTGCCCTGTCTTCTAGAGTGTCGCACAACGACATATTTGTACCGGGGTCCTCTGTGACTGGAGTCCGTCCTGTCTTTTCAGTGTCGCACAACTACTAGTGTCGGCCCTATTTCTCTACAGTGTGGCACAAATACTGGGGTTCGTCCTGTCTTGTGTGCGTGTAGTTTACAAAAGACGAGCCGCCTCGTTATCCTAGAATCCAGCCGTGAAAACAGTAGCCGACTCGAGCTACCTGCCTTCACATATAGACAACCATGGCCCCCGACCTTGTCCAGGCTATAGTTGTGACTTACTAACATGAGCATGGTCGTCTCTTGTTGGAAGTTGAGTGGCGAGGCTGCCTACTACTCTTTAAAAGTCATCTGCGCCAGCTGACTATAAATTTTGAAAAAATCAAAGTTAAACGTTGGCATGGGAAAGTCATGTTCTTGGATTTAATTTGAGACGCGAGCGGAGCTAGAAAAGGATGGATTCCAGGCTAACCCCAACTCACCGCCGACTTTTGTTGGGGCGTGGTCGGGAGCAAAGTCATACGAAGGTCCTGAATGTGTGACAGGGGCTCACGGCAGAGCGGAGAGGCGTTTGTAGATTAGGGCGGATATAGCTTTCGCGGCTGGATTTCAGGTTGGCGTCCAAAAAATGTACAAGGTGTTCATACTATGATACATTGAATAGATCACGATGACTTATGCAGGGGGAGGAATCCCTGTCTTTAATGTTTGAAAATGAAATTAACTTTTAGACATGGTTGCGATCTAGTTCTACATCTAAAAGAGTACATTTCCTCCAGTCCAACGTTGGGTGTCTAAAATAACATGTACTATTGTTTACATTGTTTATGTTCTGGTTGGTAGGAACTCTACATTTGTCTTGCATGTAGATTGCACCCCCGGTGTCTGGATGATAAAGGCATAAAAGAATTCATTCAATATCTCATTGCTTTGTGGTATTTTGTGGATACCAAACATTCTCGTCACGAATAGGGATAACATTCATCATGGAGGTAAAAAATCGCATGATTTACCTCCAAGCTTTCATAATGCCGAATGGAGGTGGCTTTTATAGATGAACAAATCTACCATGTTAATGGCAAACTCATTTGTTATTTTATTTTATTTCTTGTACCACCCAGAGACATGGGCAGCTCTCCAATTCACAAAAAGAATACAAAACGCCTAAAGTAAACAAAAAAGATCTTCGTCGTCTGGAGTTTGTGAGATTCAGGCGATAGGTATTTTTCACAGTTCACAGTTCTATTATTATGATACAGGCGGACAAAACGCGGCAACTCATACCTTGTGATGTACGCTTACTCGCCCTTATCACTGCAGTGGTAGATAGGTTTGTTTCTGCTGGACGTCTGTGGTGAGTCCGGTCGAGTCAGACCGTCCGCCGGCCGGCGGACGTCTGTTAGCCGCGGGCCATACAGTCCGCGGTCCGGTCTGTACCTCGGGATCATCCGCGCGGTTAGCCTGGATGCCAGCCTGTTCCCAGGGCCTACATAGGCCAGATATTGATTGAGTTAGACCCTTTAGAAACCTCGCACACTAGTTCTGGGTGGGACGTATTTTTCTTGAGGGTATAGCCAAAGGAACTGGTATCGCCTAGCGTGCTGGGTCTGGCATCCAGGCTACCGCTCGCGTGGTATTCTCTAGGATCGGACCAGTAGCTAGCCACGATCCGGTTGTCACCAAAATTACATGGATGTATTGAGTAAACTACCTGCTTCTACTGATTATGTTCGGCTTTTCAACAACTCGCACAGACGCCAGAAACATACATTTGGAACTAACTAACGACGCGGTCGCATTAATCGTAGGTCGTCCGATGTATGATTTTGCAATCGATGCTGTAGACTTTTCCAGCAGGCTGTGACAGAACCAGCGGCAGACTAGGACCAAAGATAGCATTGTCCGTAACAAGACAGGTCCAATTTGTATCGCATATGGCCGACTACGTATACCCCAGTAATAGTTTTTAATCATACGATGAATGTCACCGGGTCGTATGAACCTAAGAAATGACATTTTCCAGGCTGTGATGAGCCAACGAACCTGAACGACTCATCGGGGTCGTCGCAGTCCTTCTCCAGTCCGAACTATCCCAGCACTGCCTTTCCCAACAACGTGTATCCCCGGGACGTGGACTGCAGCTGGATAATCACGGTTCACATTGAGAAGAAGGTGCAACTGACGTTTTCCTCCTTTGACGTCGAGTACCACGACAACTGTGATTACGACTACGTGCTTCTTGAAGAAAATGCACAACCAATCAGCGTTCCTGGTAGGTCAATGGCTAAATGTAGCGTTCTGTTTCTCCATTTTAGAGAAAAATTAGAATCTCTACGCTTTGGGCCATTCTTGCAAACTTTGACTATTGGAATATCATGTGTTTCGGATTATTGCATCCCATGAAATTTCTAATTTCCAGAAGAAACTACGGAACTAGATGGCGACCCCGAACAACCTCCCGGTGTAAACTTGGTCAAAAGGACTCAAGACGGTAAGTAATGACAAACTTCTCTCTGGCAAACGGCAGTCACAGCTACGGACCAGACTAAACACACGCGGTATAACGTATGGAAAAGTCTGATCATCATCCAATATTGTACTCGAAAAGCTAATGTTTCCATATCAAGGATGAAAAATCCCAGCTTTTTACCTTCTAATTTGCTACTTAAATGGCAAACTAGCAAGTGAACTTTACATGCCTAATAAAATGATATTATATCATATTGAAATATGAAAGTTTAACTGTTTTCGGTAAATTGCAGTAGTATGGATATCAAGCGTATATAACGCCATTTTATGTTGAAACTTCTTCCCAAGGAAAGTTCTGCGGTGAGAAACCCGACAGTTTGCCATGGACGAAAAGCTACTCCTCTGTGAGTAACGTCATGACTGTCAAGTTTACATCCGACTCTTGGGTCAACCGAAAGGGATTCCAAGCAAGTTTCGCGGCCGTTAACAAAGGTATGTTTCACGTGTTGTCCGTTTGTACATAACGGGTTGGGAACAGAGTTCGGCGTTGAGAAAATATTTCGTCCCTTTGCGTTTCAGTGGTTGTTTCATCTGAGACTGCCGTAGTCTTACTCGTATCATGTAGGCGATTATGTCATTCTTTTTCTCTATGATTTGTTTATTGGTAACTTCAGTAACCAAAACAGTTAACAGACTCCTTCAGGTTATCTATGTCGACTGCTTGGACAGCAAACTAAGTACCGGTCCTTGTTGCTTTTCTACCCAGAGCCAGCGGAGTGCACGGCCGTGGAGAAGCTGTGTGACGACCTGCTGGGATGTGTTGCTCTCGCCAAGATCTGCGACGGCTCCGACGACTGCCAGGATAAGAGTGACGAACGGCATTGTGGTGAGATAGCTTCAATACTTTTTAAACCTATCGGCATTCTCGATAGTACAGCATCGACTTTGTGATCATGATCAAAATCGCTATTTTATTGTACGATTAACGACAGCCCATTGCAATTATAAGTTGCACTGCCAGTCTGATTGCATGCATGGGAACTCCCCACATCTTTTTTTTTCAAGAATGCGTAGAGATTCCGACAGCCCTGGGCATCTGCAAGGGTGCAATCAACTACGGCAGCATGGTCTACCCGAACCTGTACGGGCATGAGGACAAGACAGCTCTCCTGGGCTCCGCCATCTTTGGTCAGCTGGAGTCCGTCCAGGCCTCGTCTGATCCGTGCCACGCGGATGTGTTCGCCATGGTCTGCTCCATGCTTGCTCCAAAATGCGTGCAGGGAGTAGATACCAGCACTGGCACCAGAAGAGGCTACATCAAACCGCCTTGCAGGTACGTCTTTAAACTGAAAGCATGCAGATTAAGTTGTAACATGTATTAAAGAAACAGCTACGGACAACTTGAAACCAAAGGCGACCATTCAGGCAGGGCCTTGTGTCTAAAATACGTTTTCGTCTCAAGCGGTTCTAAGAAAAAATTAGGGGGAATTGTCGTTGAAACGTCTGTATACACTAAACTTCAAGTATAGGGTACCAGTTTGCCTGGTATCTAAACTTATCATAGCTCTTTCGTCCTGTTTGCGGTGAGGACGAATTATACTCAGTCTCGTAGCTATAGTAGGATACCAGGTAAAACATGGGTGCGAAATGGGTATTTACTGTTGTGCTGTAGGACGTGGTGCCCTCAGATCAGTACTAGCTGTTCGGACGAGAACCTGCTTCCCGACGACATCTGTGGAACCCTGCCGTTCTCAGCCGACTGTTTCATCAACCGGGCTGAAGTCGTCGACACCCAGGAGACAACAACCGGCGGACAAGACGGTATGTAATAGCCTGAAGCTAAGCAAAGCGAAGCAATGTAAATTGGCCAAAGGCGTTGCTCTCAAAAAGTATGCTAGTAATAGATCCGCGTCGGGTTGTCCGGTAGGAAGGAAATATAATACAGCAATGTTATTTTCAGTTATAAGTCAGTCAACCTGGTCTAGGTAATGATGAAGACGTTAACGGGTAAAATAAAGGTGGTCGAAAACAAATGACTAGACACATTAAATGGAACTTATAGAAGATGATCCTAATACAGAACACTGAACTATAAGCCATTCCATATGCTAGAAGTCCTGTTTACACCCGCTTCACCTATTGACTGTCTTGGGACTGATAGATGTAACGTTAAGAGATGGTCACTGATCACATTTTCTTCCTTGTCGTCGCAGGCGTCTGTGGAGGTGTCCTGTCCGGCAATGAGGGGACCTTCAGTTCGCCAGGCTTTTTCGAGAGGATACCGTACAGCGTGAACACAGACTGCGTCTGGTCTCTCCGGGTCTCCCCTACCCTGGTCCCGCAGATCACCTTCAACACCTTCAAGCTGGAGGAGGGGCCCACTCCGGGGGACTGCCCGTTTGACTACGTCAGGATCTTTGACGGAGAATGGCCGGACGGGAAGTTCAAAAGCGTCACCAGTAGGTTATGATAGTTTATTTCCAGACACAGGAAAATCGATTGATCGCTTGCCTAATGTTTGTTATTCAGCTATGTATCTTGTGTGCACCACGCCATATGCATATTATCAGCTACATGTAGATATAGCTCCTACATTCCCTAGACGTCTGTGACACCTCTTTGTATATCTGGCAATTCTGTGTCATGAATACATTTTCTCCTAAGTTTTTAATGGAATGTCATTGTTATACTATGGTGACAGATAATAATGCACGACAATGCCTTCTATTTGTTGGTTTGATTTTAGTCAAAGCATTGCTTACGTTTCGTTATGATTGTTTTCTGTGGGAATGTTTTTATGATTTCCAGTTTTGTTTTTGTTATTTCAGTGAATCGCGGTAAAACCAAAGGTAAACATTCTATGCAACTTTTCGTTCGGACAAAAGAAGCACCGGCAATCCACAATATTTATCTATAGTCTTATCTAAGTCTATCCATCTGATAAATGTTGACCAACTAACATTCCTGCTACACATTTATCACACATAATTGCGTTGTATGGCTTCTAATCTAGTCTCTAGGACACATAAAACACACTATAGAACCTGTGTATAACCAAGTTATCTGCGTGTGAAGAAGTACTTACGAAAGCCCCATGAAGGTCGCATGAGTAACGCAACACTTGTACCCCGGTACAGATAAGCTCTGTGGTGAAGTCGTCCCCGGGACCAACGTGACAGGTGACAGCTATATCCTGACCATCATCTTCTCCAGTGATAAGGGCACCACCAGGGAAGGCTTCGATGCCTCCTACACCACAGTTGACCGAGGTTAGCAAATCAAGTCACAAACGTACCCAAATGTTCGACTGCACGACGGTAGTCTTGGAATGGATCCACCGCTGTCATTCCTTCACAAAGACGTGTGTCACAAATTCGAACATTTCGGCATGTCCAATTCTTTGTGTTAATGGAAATTGCGCTTAAGATATCTTTCTACTACCATGTACGTGCAGTGAGCTGACCTCAGTACAGGGATGCGTCACATGTTTGACATGTTAACTTTCTATGACGAATTACTTGAAGGATTCACGGCAGATAGGTAAACGACACAGAATAGTTATAGTGACCAAGAACGTAGTGATTTCAATAATTTCTGTCAAAAGTCTTTCAACCCTGGAATCACAGTCATAATTGCTTTTCCCATGACATGTCCAGCTCCTCTGTCGTGTGGTGTGGGTGAGAAGCCGTGCAGTGACGGCGCCTTGTGCGTGTCCATGGCCCGCCGCTGTGACGGGCAGTTTGACTGCTGGGATAAAAGTGACGAGAAGGACTGCGGTAAGGAGTTGTTAACGTTGTTGTCGCTGTACGTCCTTCATTTAGCCCCACTCTGAGTCTCCCCAAAAGTACTACATATAATAGCAATAATGATGGGTTGATGCTAAAGAATGCACCTATACAGTTACAACCTCAGTACATTGTACAAAGTGTGACCGATCGGTACAGATGCCTCTTCATTTTATTTGTTGACTGTGTGATATGGTGTAATTGTTTTATATGTGTATTTTATTTAACGTTGCCGATGATAGATTTATATTACATGTTATTTTAAGTGTACAGTGGGTCTACAGACCATTTTGAATTGTCAGAACAACATAATTAAGGCTAAGAATATTGTCTGCGAGTTGTTTGACGAAAGATTGAATTGAATTGAAATCTTTCACATCAAACGCAAGTTGCTGCAAGTTCCAACAATGTGTTTACATTTGTTGAGTATACCAAAAGTAATGACATGAAAACAAGTTACCATGTTTCCCGACATATGTTAGGTAGATATATGTTTCCATTCCTTCCCCTCAGAATGCGTTCCTCTGTCTGGAGAGCTACAGACGCTCTGTGAGAGTCGGGAGGAATCCGAAAATTACATGACCTTCCCTAACCTCATCGGACATGAGACCCCCGGCAGCCTGGCTGCTTCCCCTGTCTTCAATGAGTAAGCAAACTATGTTATAGTAACAATTGTCTTTTACCCTTTTTCGACAAGTTGTGGATA
Organism: Branchiostoma belcheri; assembly: GCF_001625305.1. Classification (NCBI taxonomy): domain Eukaryota; kingdom Metazoa; phylum Chordata; class Leptocardii; order Amphioxiformes; family Branchiostomatidae; genus Branchiostoma; species Branchiostoma belcheri. The sequence continues at coordinate 1,509,493 of NW_017804154.1, read as the reverse complement.
TATGATGTATCGTGTTGTACTGAACATGCATTGTAAGGCGGAACTCTAAAGGCTAACTCGAACCCCCAGGATAGACGGATGATGTCGGTTCCGTTGAGTACCTGGTGACTTAGTCAACTGCTATACTAGACGGCAATCCATTAGACAATGTGTCATTTCTGACACTCATAATATTTTCCAAATTCGAAAGTTTATAAGCCTGTAAACTACGTACACCCAGCGTGACCCAACTGATGTTCTGTCTTTGATATCATACAGCGGACCGTGTTACCCCATTAATATCCGAAGTAGACGTTAACCGACAGAGTCTTATAGATATGAATTCTTTGATGAATTTGTAATGGCATCGTCTGATTCTCACGTGTTTTTTCTTTTTTGGTTATTGTTGACAGCCTGAAGATATTGATGAGCAGCTCGTGTCACGTGGACATTGTGGAGTTTGTGTGTGAGATGATGGCTCCGAGGTGCGACCGCATCACAACCCGCATCATAGCTCCCAGCAGGTCCTGGTGTGAGGAAGTCAGGTCAGTCGTCAACTTTAAACATCATTTCATCAATAACTTTATCATCATTTTCTCCCTAATTTGTCTAATGTTTAAACAAAACAGTAATGTGCACGTGGGAGACCGTGAGGTGGTAGACTAAACAGAGTTACACTTTTATCATAAGCACATTTATTATAAGATATACACAAGGGAAAATGCATGTCACGACGTGTGTTCACCGTCAAACCTGAATTTCAGAGTGCCCAATTCAAAGATGTAGGTAGCCCTAATACTGCATGGCTTGCAGGTATGTTAACTTTCAGTAACAGTTTCTAGATTCGCCGTCACCAGCTTTCAAGAAACAATGACAGCACATCAGTCCGGCTGTCATGGCTGTGTGTCTCTTGATGAAGTATTACCTTACCGCTACGTCATTGCTTGTATCATGTGTATTCTCCAGGAAATCCTGTAAGGACGAGGATAAGTGGCCGTCAAGCTTCCCGCCATGTCACGTCATCAGTGAAAACAGTGAAGATGGCGAGGACGGTCAGACAGGAGGTCTGCAAGGAACGACAGACAGTGAGTTGACCTGAGATTCGTTTATTGGAAACAGATTTGACTTGTAATCCAACGTAGTCATACAGTGTAGTATTGTATTTACCATTGGTTTCTCACTCTAGACTTGTAAAAGTGTGAGAAACAGCAGGCATCTGGATCGATTTTCAAAAAAGAAAAGCTTACCCAAACATCCGATTCTTTACTTCAAAACAAAATAATTACAGGACCATACCTTTTTTTACCTTTTAAATGCTATTTGAGTTTTGAATGATCTCTGTGTGAGGTCTAGTCTCAAGGGTCCTGAAATTTGTACTGAATGATTTGAATTTCGATATGTGCAGATGAATGTTACCACGGATCGGGCGCCAACTTCAGGGGCGTCCACATGGAGACTGAGACTGGGAAGGACTGCACGGACTGGGTCGACCATGTGTACGAGACCACAGCCTTCAAGTGGGCCAATCTTGACAACAACTACTGCCGGAACCCCGGTAACATAGGGGAGCGGCCGTGGTGTTACGTGGGCGACCAATGGGAGTTTTGCAGTGTCCGGCCTTGTAGCGGTGAGTGCATTCATTTAGCAACACACTTCCTTCTGTTACTTCTATGTCATTAGTAAACACATCACGGGTACAGCTTGTACGTCTTGGAAAAGTAGTAATAATCAGTATTTAGTAATTAGATAATACAACTTTCAGCAAAACTTTCAACGCTTCGTTGAAAGTTGTATTGCACCTACGGCCGACGGATATGGGACTGGTGAGGTGGTGAGGTGAGTAATTAGTAATAATTAGTAATACTTATCAATAATGATAGTATATATATAACAGGAAATAAGCATTGACAAACAATGGTGTCTATTTCCTTTCATTTAGGTCTGGTCTGCTCTGACAGAGGCCAGCCCCGATCAGTGACAGCTGGACCACGGAAGCAGTTTTACTGGCCAGGAGACAAGGTGACTTACCAGTGTGATCTCGGGTACTCCCTGCAGGGTTCTGCCGTCATCAAGTGCCTTGACAACGCCACCTGGGACAACGATCTTCCTACATGTATCGGTAAGTAACATGTTTTGTTTTTCGATTCTATGCGTTGGATCGGTGACCTGGTAGCTCTAGAGAGCTCTGTGGCTTCTCTTGATCATGAGATTGTTTAACGTATCCAGGTGAGTGAATGATGCATGTGCCTTGGCCATATCCGGAAGTAGATAGAAAGAAACGTTTGTTGTGCTGTTGTGTAAGTTATATTCACTTGACATTGACAAATCTAGAATTTGCTTCCTTGTCTCAGTGGATGAGCGCCGGGGACTGAGGAACGATCTCTTCGACTTCTACAGCAAAGACCTGTCTCCCTCCGACGACTATGTCACAGCTGTGTTCTCTGGACAAGCTATCAACGTAGTGTCATTGGTAGGGTCATATATAATCTGTCATCATGAGCTGGAAAAGTGGTAGCTATCTTGAAGATGAAGAAAAAAGAATGCCTGAAGTAGCATTTTCAAATTATTAACATTAAGTAGCATTATTAAGATAATGGTCTAAGAGCTGCCATACATAAAAAGGTTAGTACCGATAGGAACATAAATTGACTTTTGTATTTGTAATTTCAGGACGAGAAGGGGCCAGAGGTACTGACTGATATTGTCCTGGAATTGGTGAGTTGGGGAAAATAGTAACCGGAACATGTCCCCATAGCATGGGTCCATGTACAATGTATTTAGTATGCGAGAATTAGCAATGTTAGATAGATACAAGTTGACACAAAAATGATATCGAAAGCATATCATTTTTGTCAATCTACAGATGATTGTTCAGGCAAATACGGAAGCTTTTAGACTTTGTACATTAACTCAAGACAGTAAATGTCAGTCTCCTTACCTTGCAGCGTTGGCGTGACCAGAGGCTGTCCTGGTCACCAGCAACCTACGGGGGCCTGGACATCTTGCGAGTGTCCTATGATGAAGTCTGGACTCCAACAGTCGTTCTGCAGAGAAAGTGAGTACTGTACCCATCAAGGTTCATTTCAGTACATATGGAATATCTATTAGTACTACACATATAGCATCTTCGTCTTAAGTCCGTTTCAACTTTAACTTTTGGTGTTTCATTCAGTCTAGACATTTGCATTTGTATATCATATCATATCATATCATATTGTCTATCTGTTACACGGAGCTGACGTATTGCTCTGTATATACAGTACATATAGCTACTTGCCATGGTCGTCAATTTTCTACGACCATCTGTGGTCAGTTAATGGTCACTCTGTTCTAATTAGAAGAAGCGCGGCTGTCTCATGTACACGAAACAACAAGAAACACAAGCTCATCCGTTTTACCTTTCATTCATTCACTTGTTAGTGCTGATAGAGGTTTCAACAGCTTCCCAACCGTGGACGTGACCATTACATCCGGAGGGGAGGTGATCTGGCTGGTGCAGACCCTAGTCACCACCACCTGTGACCTGGACCAGTACCTCTTCCCCTTTGACTCCATGACGTGCCCTGTGTGCGTGAAGACGGGACTCAAAGGTAATGAACTCAGTACTTGCTTTAAAACCGGAGGGGAAATCGTAATGGCTTTAACTACTAAAAGGCTAGGAAACTTCACTTCAACTTTCATCTTAGGACTCTCACCTAATTCAGGATTTTAAGGTTGGAACTGATAACTTATGGACGTGGTCAATGGGATGAGTCAAAAGGCTGTGAAAATCCCGTATGGACATGTTGTGCTGGCTCAGTTCCATTCAAAATGTTCAGGTTGTTTTACTTATGAGATTTTGAGTAAGCATATCTCATCGATGGCACATTTAATTATAGACTATAATTATAGACTATAAAGATTTGTTAATATGGAGGTGTTTGTTTTCTTACATAAATATCACATTTTTTCTTGTACATGACAGAGGAAAGGCTGAGCTGCCCCCTGCCAGATAACATCACGGCTGAAAACAACCTGAACTGCAACAGCTCCGCGAGTCTGGTCACCGGGGAGTGGTCGGTCACTGTCACCGCGGACAGCGACGGCGACACGGGCTGTCTGAACCTGAACCTGCAGCGGAACCCCACCTACCACATGTGCACCACCATCGCCCCGACCATCGTCCTGGCCGTCCTCATGTGTGTCACATTCCTGCTTCCCATTGACAAGGTTAGCACGAATCATCACGCTCACAAGAACAACTTCACAGTTTATTGTGGGTTTTCGCCTAACGTAATCTCATCCCTTACCTCTTACCGGTCACTTGAATCTCAAACATGAAAAGACAAAGTTGTTGATACAGGAGCTGGACAACTATTGGAAAGTTGGTGCGTAAACCTAAGAATTTGCTTTGTGTTTTCCTCACAGGGAGATCGCTTGTCCTACGGGATGGCTATTCTACTGGCAATGGTGGTGTCACTTGTCGTCATCACTGACTTCCTGCCACGCTCTACCATCATCCCCTTCATCGGTAAGACACGACAGAACATCGTTGTCCTGATATCATATTAGACCAAATTTTCTCATAGCGATGTTGACAGGTTTGCTGACTTTGGTTATACAATTTAATCTAGTAAGTATAATACCTTAGTAGTGAGAACTAGCTATATATATAGTAGTGATGGGATGTCGAAGTCGATTATGTAGTTTAGACCTCAGCTATCTACTGGGATCTGTTAGCATCAATAGGGGATTCTATGACTTGGGCTTTTTTTTGGGGGGGGGGGGCTTTTACAGTGCGTTTTCTTGATAGCATATTACTTTTATTTGTGCTCGAGCATTAGCATTAGACGACAGGCGCCAGTTTAATACTCTGGTTCATTGCTTTGCAGGAACGTTCGTGATAGTGTCCATGTCGCTCATGGCAGTCTTCATGCTGGCCACTGTCGGGATCATCAACGTGTCAGGCAAGCAGGGCGAGGTTCCCCCATGGGTCCGGAGTGTGTTCCTCAGGTGCGGTCGTGTGGTATCACATCTGCTTAGATATGACACATACAGTCTAAACATGTACAGATCTTGAATGAAATGTTACATTCGTAACTATTTGTTGAATGATAGTAAGGATTTCTGCGAGCTTCAGATAAATCACATTCCTATTCAATATATACAGACAAAGAAAAGGTCAATGACACCCTTCAAGCCGTTTTACGGTGTACACAATTGAATACAAGTATTTCTGAGGGAGGCAGTGAAGCATTAAACAGATAAGACGCAAAACTGGATGTCAACTGGAACTGGAAAGCAATACCTTTTAGGCTGCTATTTGATACATATCATCACGCATCTGCTATCATATCGTTATAATAAATCTGTTTCTGGTCGATCCTCTAGGTGCATGGCTCGATGCCTCCTGATGGGTAACCTGACTAAGGAATCCGGCAAGCCCGAGGTGGCCCCTAACAAAGTCTACATCGAGGGGTCTACTCACGACAACGCCGCCTTTACAACCCATGGTGAAGAGCAGTTGCTGTGGAGCACTCCTGGCAACTTCAAGCCCACAGGCAACCTTCCCCCGGGTGCACCAGACGCTCCGGCTATGCTGCCCGGCATGCAGGCCCTGATCTACGCCATCAGGAAGAGCCTGGACCGCCTGAACGTCACCATTGAAGGCCTCCGTCCTGACCAGGAGGAGGAGGAGAGTGAGTGGATGCTGCTGTCCTACGTGCTGGACCGCCTGTGCCTGGTCCTGTACATCATCGGGCTGATCGCCGCCGTGCCCCTGTCGCTGTTCCTGGGGCGCCCTTAGCTGTAGGGACTGATAGATGTTTTGTTAAGTTTTAATATACATTTCTTTTGTGTGAAACCTTTAATCGGACAGGAATGTATTGGTCAGCTAGATTATTGATACATAGATCAGAGATTTTCCTATATCAAATAAGTAATCGAGATTTTTGTCTACTTCTTGTAAAGAAAAACTTTGCATGACAGTTGTATATGGTACAATGTATATCAACGGCTATTGGACATACTACAAAAAAAGAAAAGGGTATGTAATGAGAATTAATATCCTAATTACTAAACATCAAGAGCTAATATAGTATACAGTCAAGTAGGGCTTATCATGTGTTCCTCCATTTTTTTCTAATAACAAAAAAGTCTTTTATGTTTTTACCTATCTTTGCACTGTAAAAGTTGTTGTATTTTATTATATCTATACTAGTATATACATCTGCCCAAAGCATGCATCGGGTCTGTTGAAATCTATTGTACTAGATTCGATAAATGTGAATGCAGTACGTCTGTAAAATGTATGGTACTGTTCTTTTATGCTTTTTTTACAACTAATCGGGCCAGACTATGCTTTTGTGTACTTACAACATACCTAGCTATGTTGGTAGTGAGGTCAGCAGTCTGAGAATTTTCAATCCAACGTATATGATTCTGCTTACTTGTGACACGCAGCTTACAATCAACGTCCATACTGTTGTCGTCATGGGCAGGGTATATATGGATGACTAAATTTTCTCAGATGTTATGACTTTGTACAAAAGTAGTGAACTGCTTACATAGATACGGTCAGCTGTTCATGATAATTTGAGACTGTATAGGCAGGTTTGTGCGGTTCTTGCCAATGAAAGCCTGTATATTTACACACTACTGAAAATGACCTTGTGCTGAAATGTATACTACATTTTTATTGTTCTATCGATTGTGTGTGTCTTTAAAATAAATAGGCGAACTGTGAAAGTTATGTCACGGTACTAGTGGATATGTACCTTGTACCTTGGTCCCTTAACCCAGGTCAGGGTCGTGGGGGCACTGCATGGTGGAGTGTCTGACCATCTGCCGCCATCCCTCTCGGCTGTGAGCTAGGGTTAGGGTTTCCGAGGGATTTTTTCCTGTCCATTCTTGGATGTTGTCGGCCCATTTTTGCTTCTGCCTTCCCCTTTTTCTTGCTCCTTTTACTGTTCCTTGAAGGATTGTTTTTGACAGTCCATTTGATCTCATTACATGTCCGTACCACTTAAGTTTCCTTCTCTTCACAACTGTCAGGAGCCTTTCAAGTGGATATATCACCTATTAATCATATTAATCAGTCATAAAGGATGATGTGCCTGTTGAGTATAGGATAGGAAACTAACTTTATTTTCTAAACAACAAGGCACTTTTATCAACGCTTTATTCCTAGAAGCAGTGGACATGTCATGAACTTCATGCAGCCCTAATATTTGAGTAGAGTCACCGTGATGACGTTAAGGGCACTTTAATATAACGTTACATTGCGGCTAGCTTGTTATGAAGGGAAAACAACCTGTAACGGGGACCATCCATTATAATTATGTCATTAAAGGAGAAATAGGACATTTCAGACTTCCATGAAGTATTTTTTTTGTTATTGTGAATTTTTTTAATGAAATTCATTCTAATAACTTAAGAGATTGTATGGCGTACTTAACGCAAATCGTAGGCTTTCTGAATTCGACCTCTAAATACTGCTGGTTCGTGGCCACATTCTGTGACCTTCAAGTCCACCCCATTTCTTGTGCCTGGCCTTTTGACCTCCTCAGTAATTCTGGATGTTAACCCCCCACCTATGTTTGTACAAACATACACACAAACCCATATAGACATTCCTACCCAAAACAATACTTCCGCCCGGCTCAGAAGTTAAGATTCATCACTTACTAGTATACTCGTACAGCCACAGTAGTGCGTCTGCCACAACCTTGACCATGCAGAGGGGTCTTCGTCACCCTGGCCAACCCTGGTTCTGAATGTAAGGGTGCGTTTGTGCGTCCGTGTGTGTATTTTTATCAGTATATACATGTGATTTGTCTACCTCCACGGTGATATTTGGCAGGTAGGTCTTTGGAAGACAAAGGTCAAGGATAGTTTGCGAACCTTTGTTTTGCTATGCCAGAATATGTACCGTTTTAATACCCTGAATCAGGTCCCACTCACTATACATGTACCAATATAGACATGACTGTGCTTAGACATGTGGCGACTTGCGGTTTCACAGGGATAATCAGGTATTACTAAGTGAACTTTGACCTTTCATCTAACCCTATTTTGACCTTTCCGCCATTTGCAGCCACACGAAGAGCACCAGCTCGGGAGATACTTTTTCACATTGGGCTAAGGGTAGAGGTCGAGAACGAGGCGGAGGTCACTGGAGGTCACCGGAAGTGACGCGTAGGGCTGGACTGCTACTCATATGCTGCAGCAATACCTCAGTTTCGGTAGTGTGGGGAGGGCTACCTGCGTCTTTCCCTCCATTTACGTGCAAAAACGTCAACTTTTACGTCTATATTCACTGCATTTGTGTGGCTCTTACCTCTGGGGACAAGGAAAAGCACAGTTCAGATCATATTTGAGGGGATTTAAGCTCTGGGGACCAGGTAACACTCCATATAACGTTACAAGTAGGTAATGGGGACCAAATTGGTTATCAACGTTATATTTGTGTGGCTCTTACATCTGGGCTCTTTTTTTTTTAGCTCTGGGACTAGGTAAGGCAGCTAATACAGGAAACATTTGCACCGTACAAGTAATAATTGCAGGGCTGTCAGGTCTG
>NW_017804154.1:1496644-1500937 GCF_001625305.1 Branchiostoma belcheri | reverse complement strand
CTGTGCCTGGTCCTGTACATCATCGGGCTGATCGCCGCCGTGCCCCTGTCGCTGTTCCTGGGGCGCCCTTAGCTGTAGGGACTGATAGATGTTTTGTTAAGTTTTAATATACATTTCTTTTGTGTGAAACCTTTAATCGGACAGGAATGTATTGGTCAGCTAGATTATTGATACATAGATCAGAGATTTTCCTATATCAAATAAGTAATCGAGATTTTTGTCTACTTCTTGTAAAGAAAAACTTTGCATGACAGTTGTATATGGTACAATGTATATCAACGGCTATTGGACATAGTACAAAAAAAGAAAAGGGTATGTAATGAGAATTAATATCCTAATTACTAAACATCAAGAGCTAATATAGTATACAGTCAAGTAGGGCTTATCATGTGTTTCTCCATTTTTTTCTAATACCAAAAAAGTCTTTTATGTTTTTACCTATCTTTGCACTGTAAAAGTTGTTGTATTTTATCATATTTATATATACATCTGCCCAAAGCATGCATCGGGTCTGTTGAAATCTATTGTACTAGATTCGATAAATGTGAATGCAGTACGTCTGTAAAATGTATGGTACTGTTCTTTTATGCTTTTTTTTACAACTAATCGGGCCAGACTATGCTTTTGTGTACTTACAATATACCTCGCTATGTTGGTAGTGAGGTCAGCAGTCTGAGAATTTTCAATACAACGTATATGATTCTGCTTACTTGTGACACGCAGCTTACAATCAACGTCCATACTGTTGTCGTCATGGGCAGGGTATATATGGATGACTTATATAGGATGTAAGGTCAAGTTTTTTGTCAGATGTTATGACTTTGTACAAAAGTAGTGAACTGCTTACATAGATACGGTCAGCTGTTCATGATAATTTGAGACTGTATAGGCAGGTTTGTGCGGTTCTTGCCAATGAAAGCCTGTATATTTACACACTACTGAAAATGACCTTGTGCTGAAATGTATACTACATTTTTATTGTTCTATCGATTGTGTGTGTGTTTAAAATAAATAGGCGAACTGTGAAAGTTATGTCACGGTACTAGTGGATATATCACCTATTAATCATATTAATCAGTCATAAAGGATGATGTGCCTGTTGAGTATAGGATAGGAAACGAACTTTATTTTCTAAACAACAAGGCACTTTTATCAACGCTTTATTCCTAGAATCAGTGGACATGTCATGAACTTCATGCAGCCCTAATATTTGAGTAGAGTCACCGTGATGACGTTAAGGGCACTTTAATATAACGTTACATTGCGGCTAGCTTGTTATGAAGGGAAAACAACCTGTAACGGGGACCATCCATTATAATTATGTCACTGGAGAATAAAGGAGAAATAGGACATTTCAGACTTCCATGAAGTATTTTTTTGTTATTGTGAATTTTTTGAATGAAATTCATTCTAATAAAAAAACTTAAGAGATTGTATGGCGTACTTAACGCAAATCGTAGGCTTTCTGAATTCGACCTCTAAATACTGCTGGTTCGTGGCCACATTCTGTGACCTTCAAGTCCACCCCATTTCCTGTGCCTGGCCTTTTGACCTCCTCAGTAATTCTGGATATTAATCCCCCACCTATGTTTGTACAAACATACACACAAACCCATATAGACATTCCTACCCAAAACAATACTTCCGCCCGGCTCAGAAGTTAAGATTCATCACTTACTAGTATACTCGTACAGCCACAGTAGTGCGTCTGCCACCACCTTGACCATGCAGAGGGGTCTTCGTCACCCTGGCCAGCCCTGGCTCTGAATGTAAGGGTGCGTTTGTGCGTCCGTGTGTGTATCTTTATCACTATATACATGTGATTTTTCTACCTCCATGGTGATATTTGGCATGTTGGTAGGTCTTTGGAAGACAAAGGTCAAGGATAGTTTGCGAACCTTTGTTTTGCTATGCCACAATATATACCGTTTTAATACCCTGAATCAGGTCCCACTCACTATACATGTACCAATATAGACATGACTGTGCTTAGATATGTGGCGACTTGCGGTTTCACAGGGATAATCAGGTATTACTAAGTGAACTTTGACCTTTCATCTAACCCTAAATTTGACCTTTCCGCCATTTGCAGCCACACGAAGAGCACTAGCTCTCCTTTGTACGATTTTCCTCATCGCCGTATCATTCGGACATCATTCAAACATCATAATTACACAGGTAAGACCATTTATTTACACTCCGAGCTCATATTGATCAATACAATGCTAACCGTGGAGGGTTGTTTATCACTTTTGAGAGGTACGTTGATGAAGAAGATCAAGCTACCTTTCTTCTTAGGCATGGCCTGTGATGTCACTCTCTCTCCTCCCAGGACAAGTCCAGCTCGTTTTAAAACGTTCATACTCACAGACATAGCTTATACTACGTCCTATGACCACGATGGCCTTAAAACTTAAAAATTACTACTAGCTGTTCTAAATTATGTAACGTTATACCTTAATTAGTACTGTTATCTGTTGGTTCCCAGTCTGGGAATTTCGCTTGTACAAAATTATAACGGTACACACATTATTAGCTCTAGTTTAACTTTTAGGGGTTATTGATTCAGATTCAAATAATTTAGATTGTACTGAATTACAGTCATACTTTATACAATCAGTCAGTGAACTTCCTTTCTTTATAATTACATTTTTTCTGCATGGAGATCGATCATAATCTAGTGCATTACGCACCGTCCAGGAAAATTTTTGAACTACACGCAAGTAATTATAACATTCCTATAGATAACCTGGCCTGTTAGTGTTACACATTTTGAATATCTGTGGATGTGACTTAATTTATAATGTTATAAAGTATTTTGTGGGTTTTCAAAAGCCTTAAAGGCATAATTTACAGAGGCAAAAAAACATAGTCTAGTCAGTTTTTATACTTGTGAGTCCAGTATATGAAAGCCAGCAATTAGCAAAAGCTTCCTGTTGTTTTTCAGAGTCAGAATTTTTTTTCTATGAACTGAACCAGCACTGAAGCATCGGAAAGGAATTCAAATTTGCAGGGCAAATACATTGTCTAAGATGGAACAAGGTGAAGCTGAAAATTCTACTAGTCAAGAGACTGCATTGTGCATACCTAATGAAAGCCAGAGGCATTTTATCTTGAAAGAAAGTGAATATCAAGCAGAAAGTGGTCTTCTGACTGACAATGCTACTAGTAGTGGGATGCTTCACAAAGAAACACCCTTCCAGTGCGAGGTGCCTGATGATGTCTCGACACAGAATGGGAACTTGCAGCAGCATCATATCAAACACACAGATGCTGTCAGGTCCAGCCTTTCTAAACATCTAAGAATCCATGCAGGAGTAAAACCTCACAAGTGTGACCAGTGTGACTATGCAACAGTCAACAAATCTAACCTGCAGTCCCACATGCTTAAACACACAGGTGAGAAACCCTACATGTGTGGAGAGTGTGGCTTGAGGATGGCTTCCAAATCCAACTTATCAAAACATATGAAGAGGCATACAGGAGAAAAACCTCACAAGTGTAACCAGTGTGACTATGCTGCCCTGAGGAAAGCTCAACTGGATTTACACATGGCAAAGCACAGTGGGAAGAAACCCTATCAATGTGAAACATGTGGATATAGAACATTTACCTCAGTAAGCCTTTCAAAACATGTAAAGATACATAGTAAAGAGAAGCCATACAAATGTGACCAATGTGAGTATGCTACTGTCTTAAGGGGTAACTTGGACGAGCACATGCTCAAACACACTGGTGAGAAACCCTACATGTGTGGAGAGTGTGGCTTCAGAACAGCTTTCAGGTCGAATCTATCTGCACATATGAAGAGGCATACTGGAGAAAAACCTCACAAGTGTAACCAGTGTGACTATGCTGCCCGGAGGAAAGCACACCTGGACTTACACATGGCAAAACACGTTGCTGAAAACCCCTATTTGCGTGGACATAGGGCTTTTTCTGAGAAGGGCTTGCTGCAACATGTAGAGAAGTCGTTGGAATGTTGCCAAAGTGAGGACACAGAAACTATGTCCGGTCGTGCTGTACACTTGGTTGAACCCACCAATCAGAACCTCTCCTTGTGTGGTGAGACTGAGACAGCTAGTACATCTGCCCTATCCCAAGATAGTGTAGAATATCCTCACAAGGGTAATGACAGTGATTATGCCACAGTTAAAGAAGTCAGACGAGAATCACTCTCACACAAGCCAGAATCCACTGGTGAGAAATCCATCCTGTGTGACAGTGATGTCCAGGACTTCTCTACATCTGGCAAGTCCAGCCTGACTCTGCATACAGAAGGAGAACCTTACA
>NW_017804154.1:1494493-1496624 GCF_001625305.1 Branchiostoma belcheri | reverse complement strand
AGATGTAAGAGCCACACAAATATAACGTTGATAACCAATTTGGTCCCCATTACCTACTTGTAACGTTATATGGAGTGTTACCTGGTCCCCAGAGCTTAAATCCCCTCAAATATGATCTGAACTGTGCTTTTCCTTGTCCCCAGAGGTAAGAGCCACACAAATGCAGTGAATATAGACGTAAAAGTTGACGTTTTTGCACGTAAATGGAGGGAAAGACGCAGGTAGCCCTCCCCACACTACCGAAACTGAGGTATTGCTGCAGCATATGAGTAGCAGTCCAGCCCTACGCGTCACTTCCGGTGACCTCCAGTGACCTCCGCCTCGTTCTCGACCTCTACCCTTAGCCCAATGTGAAAAAGTATCTCCCGCACTAGCTCTCCTTTGTACGATTTTCCTCATCGCCATATCATTCGGACATCATTCAAACATCATAATTACACAGGTAAGACCATTTATTTACACTCCAAGCTCATATTGATCAATACAATGCTAACCGTGGAGGGTTGTTTATCACTTTTGAGAGGTACGTTGATGAAGAAGATCAAGCTACCTTTCTTCTTAGGCATGGCCTGTGATGTCACTCTCTCTCCTCCCAGGACAAGTCCAGCTCGTTTTAAAACGTTCATACTCACAGACATAGCTTATACTACGTCCTATGACCACGATGGCCTTAAAACTTAAAAATTACTACTAGCTGTTCTAAATTATGTAACGTTATACCTTTTAGTGCTGTTATCTGTTGGTTCCCAGTGCCCGGTGGTCTGGGAATTTCGCTTGTTCAAAATTATAACGGTACACACATAGCTCTAGTTTAACTTTTAGGGGTTATTGATTCAGATTCAAATAATTTAGATTATACTGAATTACAGTCATACTTTATACAATCAGTCAGTGAACTTCCTTTCTTTATAATTACATTTTTTCTGCATGGAGATCGATCATAATCTAGTGCATTACGCATTGAAGATAACAATCGAACCCGCAAATGTACAGTACGAGGTCCAGGAAAATTTTTGAACTGCAAGTAATTATAACATTCCTATAGAACCTGGCCTGTTAGTGTTACACCTTTTGAATATCTGTGGATGTGACTTAATTCATAATGTTATAAAGTATTTTGTGGGTTTTCAAAAGCCTTCAAGGCATAATTTACAGAGGCAAAAAAACATAGTCTAGTCAGTTTTTATACTTGTGAGTCCAGTATATGAAAGCCAGCAATTAGCAAAAGCTTCCTGTTGTTTTTCAGAGTCAGAAATTTGTTTTCTATGAACTGAACCAGCAGTACTGAAGCATCGGAAAGGAATTCAAATTTGCAGGGCAAATACATTGTCTAAGATGGAACAAGGTGAAGCTGAAAATTCTACTAGTCAAGAGACTGCATTGTGCATACCTAATGAAAGCCAGAGGCATTTCATCTTGAAAGAAAGTGAATATCAAGCAGAAAGTGATCTTCTGACTCATAATGCTACTAGTAGTGGGATACTTCACAAAGAAACACCCTTCCAGTGCGAGGTGCCTGATGATGTCTCGACACAGAACTTGCAGCAGCATCATATCAAAAACACAGATGACAAACCCTATAGATGTCAGAAGTGTGAATACAGGACTGCTGTCAGGTCCAGCCTTTCTAAACATCTAAGAATCCATGCAGGAGTAAAACCTCACAAGTGTGACCAGTGTGACTATGCAACAGTCAACAAATGTAACCTGAAGTCACACATGCTTAAACACACAGGTGAGAAACCCTACATGTGTGGAGAGTGTGGCTTCAGAACAGCTTTCAGGTCCAATCTATCTGCACATATGAAGAGGCATACTGGAGAAAAACCTCACAAGTGTAACCAGTGTGACTATGCTGCCCTGAGGAAAGCACACCTGGACTTACACATGGCAAAGCACAGTGGGAAGAAACCCTATCAATGTGAAACATGTGGATATAGAACATTTACCTCAGTAAGCCTTTCAAAACATGTAAAGATACATAGTAAAGAGAAGCCATACAAATGTGACCAATGTGAGTATGCTGCTGTCTTGAGGGGTAACTTGGACGAGCACATGCTCAAACACACTGGTGAGAAACCCTACATGTGTGGAGAGTGTGGCTTCAGAACAGCTTTCAGGTCGAATCTAT
>NW_017804154.1:1476245-1494473 GCF_001625305.1 Branchiostoma belcheri | reverse complement strand
GTTCGAAGAAACCCTATCAGTGTGAAACATGTGGATATACAACATTCACTTTAGTAAGCCTGTCAATACATGTAAAGATACATAGTAAAGAGAAGCCATACAAATGTGACCAATGTGAGTATGCTACAGTGTACAAAGGTAACTTGGACAAGCACATGCTTAAACACACTGGTGAGAAACCCTACATGTGTGGAGAGTGTGGCTTCAGAACGGCTTTCTGGTCCAACCTATCCGTACATATGAAGAGGCATACAGGAGAAAAAATCCCACAAGTGTGAGTATGCAGCTCTGAGAAAAGCACACCTGGACTTACATTTTGTACACATGGCAAAACACACTGTTTGTATAGATGTCAGGCATAGTGCATGCCTGAGTAATTGGGTGTCAAATAGCTAAAAAAAGGCTAGTGTGTACTTGTTCAGTCGTATGCTTTGATGGCGTAGATGTGCTACAGATAACCTCCGTTTTATGGTTGTAACTCGCCATAGATGATAGCCTCTCTCATTGTTTCTGCATGCCCATTTAAAGAGAAAGACCATATGATAGTGAGGATGCAATGGACTTTCAGAAGTGGTGACAGCTTTTGTTAGATATTATCTTCTATTATATTCATTATAGTATGCATTATTAACTTCTAAATCCTCTAAGTCTATATGTCTACACCATGATGAATTCAAGATAAGAAAAGTTCATGTGATAAAATGCTCCACTGCATGTTTTTGTCATTGCACTCATGCTAGTAAGAAAATACATTTAGCACACATTATCATTCATCAGGCACACAATGAGTAAGTGGTCCTTGGTTTAGTGTAATTTTTCAAAAACGTTTTTTTAATGAAAGTTGCCATTACACTGCTTTGGTAGCAGGGGATTAGTTAGGGACTTTGCAGAGGCTCCAAATACATTGCTGTGTACAACTGTGAATACTAACACTCTAATAATTTAAATGGGCAAGAAATAAGATCGTTGTTTACATTTAGAAACAGAAATTTAGGGATGGATGATACTACTGTCAGCTTAATATAACAATATTAATTGTTGATACTACCAACTTCACTAAAGCTATGACTAATTAAGTTTTTATTAATTGTTTTCTGCTTTGTCACAATAACTGCCTTACTTGACTAATACTAAAGAACCAACACTACCTCATAATCTTTTTTACACTTGATATTTTAAAGTGGTCAATAAACTCAATTAAACACGTTACTTTTCAAGATCATTCTGGTCTCGATTTGTTATCTAGCCACCTCAGTTGACAAATTGTCGAACAGCCGTGTTCCAAACCAGAAGTTAATCCAGCTCAATACTCATTGGGTCCAATAGATCAACAACGTCCTTGCTTTCACTAGCTGTCGTGTCCTGTCCATCCCCTGATGTTCTTACACTGACCACCGACCCGTCATCCGCCTTTACCACTGTATTAGCGTGGCCTTCAATCACAGTACTCTGTAGAGTTGGTGACATCGGTTCAGCAGATCGCTCTTGATCGTCGGAACATTGCATATCCGTTGTCAATGCCGTGAATACTTCATCCTGCCAGTATTGCGAGCCTGCATCACTCTCGTCAACACTGGACACGCTGACGTCAGCGGCGCCTGTACCCGATACGCTGACAGAAGCGCCTGGTCCGGCAATTACCACCACGTTGTCTCTTCCCGCCACTCCGATGCTGTGGGTGGGAGACCCGGATTGGCTGCTCGTCAGTGAGATTCCTCTTAGATCCCAGTCCCAGTCAGCTCTAGATCTTGGTATTTTCATAGGATCACTGCCATGTGATGGAGACCTGTGTTTACTTGTCTTACACATTACGTCAAGTACCCTCTCCGAGTACCCACCTGCACGATTCACCAGTACGCCATTTTCAGCTCTGGCCACTTTGACTTCCTCCAGCGTATAGGCATGGTTGAGAAGGTTGTCTCTGTGTTCCTTCAGTGCCCGTGCACTGAGGATGAGCTGAGTAGTATCTGTTCCCGGGCTGCTCTCCTGCAGAACTCCTACCACTAACTCCTCCAGGATACGCATCATGTGGTGACACTGTTCTCTGTCACCCTCAACACTACGGGTACAGATGTAGACCGTCCGCCCTTCGCTAGACATCTGGACAAGAGCTTCGACGTCACTGAAAAAAAAGTGGAATATCACTTCAATAGAAAATAAAAGGCACTTACACGAGCTAGATGTGAACTTTGAACTGTGTAAGCTCGAACCAAGCATACATAGTGATTGCTATCATTACCTGTCAAAGCACTTCGCTCCACCCTTCCACAGTATCGGGCGATTGGACATCTTTGTCATGAGAAGTGTCTGCACTCGCGGGAAGAAGTCCGAGGAGAACATGTCAGTCAGGTCTCTGCAGCGCCAGCCTTTGCCGAAGTATAGTGCCAGTGGCTCTCCAGTTGGTACCCACGCGTCTTTGGGCATTTCCTTTGAAGAAAAGCAATTTCAGTAAGATGAGACCTTTATGTCTGATGTCTGACAACAACTAATGTGACTGTTGATTCATACTTTCGAAGAACATAGTAAGTCGGCATTATTCTGAAAACTATATATGTGTACCACATGATAGTAATTTGTTTTTCCTACATGGTTATGAAGGTTTTCGAGAGGGTTTCTCTTACTCAACCTCATTGCATCATTGTTTAGATAAGCGATATTGAGAGCTGATTTGAATATCAGAGTGATTGGCAGATAGCTGATTTGAATATCAGAGTGATTGGCAGATAGCTTACTTGCGTCAGGAGGCATGGGAAGATGAATTCCTTGCCGTTGTAGGAATGACAGAGCTGGAATTTTTGCAGCAAGGTTATGACCAGCTCAGGATCTGACTTGCCCTCGAATATCCGGTAGATCTCATCTTTCGTTACCAGATCTTCTGTAGTTCTTGTTAGTCGTTCTGAGAAGTCCTCCGGTGCAAGTGTCGGGCCGAAGACGTCTTTGCCCAGCCAAGAAGGCCTGAGGATGACGATGCTGTCGGAGCAGGAGGCACCAGTGTGAACCATAATGACCTTCCCGGAACAAATAAGAAAAAACATGAATACTGTCTTACGCATGCATATGGTTAAATGCTACTTTTAAATTATATTTTTCCAATATCTTATTTTGACTTTAAAAAATACGAACTATTGAAACTGATGCACAAATATAACTGAATGCTGGAACGTCTGGAGGTACATACACTACAAGTGGATGCTCTTTTTATTGAAAAGCTGCAAATAATGGAGTTGCTGTAGCAATGTGTCCTAAGGGAACAATATCTTTTAATTGTGTTAAACAAGTTATCAGATAACCCCATTGACATGTCACTACTATGGCTATGCTTCGTATCACAATTACGTTGGGAATATCAGTACCTCCGCCTGGTCGTGAAGATGCTCTGTTGACTTCTGTAGGAAAGTCTCTTCCACAGCTGGGTTGAACTCCTTCACTGCGCGTTTGTAGGTATCCCAGTCCATCACAGGGCCTTTGGGACAGCATCTACTTTTGCACCAATCTGGTGCGCGCTTGATGATCTCCGCACACAACCTCGGCATGTCTTGCTGCTTCTGCTCCAAACATGAAATCGGAGATTTCAGATTTCTGGTAAGTGTTTCGGGGTTTTGTGAATGTTTTGGAATTGCATTGTATAACCATTGGGAGATACCCAATTGAATTACACCCGGCATAGAAAATAAGTAAATTTAGACTCACTTGTAGCAGTGCCGCATGCAGATTATGGAGGCACTTCTTCAGCTGCGTCATTTCATGCGTATGCGACTTCCGGCAGTCCATGACGATGACTTCATCGGCTATGTTCAGATGGGCCCTGAACATGCCGCTCATCTCCCTCAGAATATTCTGAGCTCTTCTTCCTTTAGAAAGAAACATCAATCCCAAATTTTTAAATGCCAGGGTAATTAAGGACATTTGCCGGACTTTTAAAAGCAGAGACCTGCATCAGAACTCAGGCGTAAAACCGAACACTAACTACACCATACACCACTAACTACACCTAAGAGACCGATGAATGCCTAGTACCTACATGTACCTGATGTTTACTCCGTTTCGACGTCAAGAACTTGAAGGAATTGTAAAGAACTCACCAGCAGAAAGCACGTAGTTTAAGTAACTACAAACCTCCTTCCTTGTTCTCGAGCATGTCGCCGTGACTCGCCACGAGGACCACGTCTGGGCGGTTGTTTGGGTCGACATTGCAGGCTTTGATGCTGCACAGCCACTGGTGGACCTGCGGAGGACAAACGTACATGTAGCATGAAAGGACGACAGTTCCCAGAACATGGGAGATGTGATAGCCTCAGATAGGTATTAACACATCCGTAAATGCCTGTCTTAACGACGGGGTATCAAATCTGTTACTTTTTGTTGTTGTTGTTGTTGTTGAAACACACGTGTCATAGACATGCCGTAGAAAATCATCAATACCACACCTGCTCCTTCTGTACACCTGGCTCCTCCGTGCTTTTGTAGTTCACAATGTAGATGGTGTTTCTAGCGTCCAGTAACATGGCATGCGTGACGTAGAACTGGGTCTGTCCGGCGAAGTCCCACACGCTTGCCTCCCCCACCCCCGGGATCCTCACAATCTCGACGTCTATCCCGGGGGTGGGGACATAAGGTTGTCCCACATCTCTCTTCAGTAACTCCTTTATAGGTGGCAGTATCTACCAAAAGGCAGGAGGGGGGAAACGAATGTAGATGTTACAAATATTCTTCCTTTACGATTGTCAAGGTTGGTTATTTTTTCCTTTGATTGAAATCTACGTCCAATATGCTTGTAGCTGGTGTGATATAAAATATATATTGCAACTGAGTAGCTTTGTATGTATGTTTCAATCAATATTTGATAAGGGCTGTTTCATTCATTCCACTTTCACTGATGTGCGAGTTAACAAATTACAGTGTCCCGAGAAAACGCTGTAACAAGCGTACAGTCAATTACCAAGAAACATTAGATAAATAGCAAAATACACATGGCTGTAACTTAAACTGCCTACACCAACGATCACCTGAGCTTACCCTCTCTAGGGCCTTTATCAGTGTTGTCTTGCCGACCTTGCCGTGACCAACCACGAACACTTTGATCCTTCTCTTTATCTTCACGCCTCCTGTTCTCGCCATCAGTTCACTTTGTCTCTGGTGCTGTTCTCGTATCTAACAAACACGCGCAAAGAAATAATGTCAGCTTGGAAAATAGGTGTGCTCAATTTCACATGGCCATGTCATTAGCGAATTTAACAACTCAATTCAATGAAAGGGTGCTTTTACTCTTAAATCTATGGTGTTGCAATAATTGTTTTAAGAATTGGTGTCCTGTACCTTCAGTACTCTTCGGATCATTTGATCTGTCCCCGACAGCTCTAACGCAGTCTTCCCGTCCTATGATTCATAAAGGCAATGATAAAATCAGTCTGTGGCTTTCCATTATAGTTTTAGTATTATGTACTACATTAAAATTGTGCCCACTGGCACGGAAATAGCCTCCTTCGCAGACTTGTAGGGCGAGGCGGCATTATTTTTTTTCGGTGAGCGACGCGAGTTATGCCGCGGAGGAACGATTTTGCCATGGAGTTTTTGCCATGGAGAGCAGGTTTCCCGCATGGCAAAAACTCCCTCGAAAAAATGATGCCGCCCCCCCAACAAGTCTGCGAAGGAGGCTACACAGACTACAGGGAACAAAAGGAATTCCGTGTATTTTTGGGATCAGTCCAATTCACCTAAGGCCGTGTTTATGTGAAGTCACCCAAACCGCGATTCGGGTAACTCACATTCCTCATATCTGGTCCACGTGCCATACATTCCTTTTAAAACGTGCCCGATCACGATTCTCCGAAACTACATTCATTGTTGTTTGATGAAAACACGCTAGGTAGCGTGTCATTATTGTCAGAGGTCAACGACCTGATTGCTGGTGCCCCCCTCCCAGCGTATCTCGGCCGAATACCGACGTGGTCCCGCCAGAGGCGGTGAAGCTCGTCCTAGAACGGACACATTATTTGACCATTACTACTCTTTAAGTTGCTGCCACGTAAAATTTGGTATTGCATATAAATTAAGAAATATCACCCCGTAATCCATGACCAAGTGAAGTCACATTGAATTCACATTGCGTTCAGACGCAAATCGCGATGCGGGAAAACCGATTCGAAACCACCTCTAGAAATGGCTTGGGATCGAGGCGCTTTCAATGTGATTTGGAGCGTTCAGATGGAGCCACTTGAAACCGGCTTCGGGGTAAACCACATGTAAAGCGCCTTGGGTGACTTCACATAAACACGGCCTATTGGTGCCGCGCATATACACCTACATCATTCTTTGCTAACACGTCCACCCCAGGTGTGGAACCAAGGAGCTGGACCATGCGGTACTGTCCTTCAGAGGCAGCGATGTGTAGCGGAGTTTCACAAAACTGCAAAACAAAGGTTAAAACTCACTGATCATGAGCAACCTGTGCTTATATACTAGTAACGTTCAATATCACAAGGAAGACATATGGGGTAGCAATCTTGAATTTACGAAGGCCCACAACGACACTTCCACAGCGCGCTTCCAAGGCACCTTCCATAGCGCGATTCTGCGAACCTTCCACAGCGCGATTCTGCGAACCTTCCACAGCGCGATTCTGCGAACCTTCCACAGCGCGATTCTGCGAACCTTCCACAGCGCGATTCTGCAAACCTTCCACAGCGCGATTCTGCGAACCTTCCACAGCGCGATTCTGCGAATCTTCCACAGCGCGATTCTGCGAACCTTCCACAGCGCGATTCTGCGAACCTTCCACAGCGCGATTCTGCGAACCTTCCTCAGCGCGCTGCCAAGGCACCTTCCATAGCGCGATTCTGCGAACCTTCCACAGCGCGATTCTGCGAACCTTCCACAGCGCGCTGCCAAGGCACCTTCCATAGCGCGATTCTGCGGACCTTCCACAGCGCGCTGCCAAGGATATACCTTCCATAGCGCGATTCTGCGAACCTTCCACAGCGGGCTGCCAAGGATATACTAGTACCTTCCATAGCGCGATTCTGCGGACCTTCCACAGCGCGCTGCCAAGGGCCTTCCATAGCGCGATTCCGTGGACCTTCCACAGCGCGCTGCACCGAGGCCCTACAACCCCTCCCCTATTTTAGCGGACGGTCCCCTATACATTGTTGGGGAAGACCACAGTTTCTAAGTTTAAGTATGGTACAAATCGTATTTACCGTCTGAATGTTTAAATTTGAACGCTCATGAAGAAATTTATTTCAAACAATCACAACTTTACTTACAAGTTTGAAAGTACAAGCTGTACATAGTGGAAAAAAACAAAGCAGTGTACGAAAAGAGATATTGAAGTCCTAACAGTGACATTAGTAAAGACAATACTCGTTTATGCAAGAAAAGGACACATCTTTCTTTCTAGCTTCAAGCAAGAAAAAAATCAATTAAACCTACTAGTAGTGTTAATTAAAGAAATACACCTTCATATCATGCAAAATGTTGCTTTTAAGGATCAATAAAATTTTGTAAAAGAAAGAGTGAAGTGTTTCATTTTTGTAAGTTTTCTATGATACAGACATCTGGATACATTCTGACAGGTAACCCATAAGGGCAGAATACTCTTCATGCTGAATAGATTTAGAGATGATAAAAAACAATGTCATGTTAGACCTATGATCTTTATTACTAGTAATTATACTTCTTGAGTCACACAAAGTAAAAAAAATGTTGAGAATAGCCTACAAAGAATCCTTGGTCCAGTGCGCTAGGAAAAGAAAATAGAACACAACAAATTCGTACTTAATATAATAAATCATTTCCCTTTTAATAGGGGTTGAAATTTGATTACGTTTGTGCAGTATCTGAGCTGGCTATAAGGGACCGTCCGCTAAAATAGGGGAGGGGTTGTAGGGCCTCGGTGCAACGCGCTGTGGAAGGTCCGCGGAATCGCGCTATGGAAGGCCCTTGGCAGCGCGCTGTGGAAGGTCCGCAGAATCGCGCTATGGAAGGTATATCCTTGGCAGCGCGCTGTGGAAGGTTCGCAGAATCGCGCTATGGAAGGTGCCTTGGCAGCGCGCTGTGGAAGGTTCGCAGAATCGCGCTGTGGAAGGTTCGCAGAATCGCGCTGTGGAAGGTTTGCAGAATCGCGCTGTGGAAGATTCGCAGAATCGCGCTGTGGAAGGTTCGCAGAATCGCGCTGTGGAAGGTTCGCAGAATCGCGCTGTGGAAGGTTCGCAGAATCGCGCTATGGAAGGTACCTTGGAAGCGCGCTGTGGAAGTGTCGTTGTGGGCCTTCGTATGAATTACTCGCTGCATTGTCGTTTAAAAGACTTAGTCGTTTAAATAGTAACTATATTCTCTATATGGAAATAAAATAAATGACCCTGGCAGCGTTGTAGGCTCCAAATCGCATTAACTTACTTCATCCTTTGCGTTGATAGTCGCTCCTGCGGCAATGAGAACCTCCGCTATCTGGACATAGCCTCCTTCGGCTGCCATGTGAAGCGCTGTGCGTCTCTAATGAAATTATGAAATAACAATGGATTAATTAACGTTTTTCATAACGAAAGTCACCTCTGTGATAAGCCTATGTAACCCGTATTTGTAGCAGACAACATCAGCAACACTGGTTTGTTTGTGTTTGTTTTGGGGCGGTGTCACTGCACGAAAACGTAGATTTACCGGGCCAGTATAGTTGGGTAATGTTTACGTTTTTTTAATAAACACTTCTGAACTTTACAATGGCAGTAAATAAAAGTCAAGCACGATAATACCGGACTTTTAAGGGTTGTAAAGGAAATTACTGCAATTGACCTTTATTTACTACGATTGTAAAGCCAGATACTGTGTACATAGTAAACATTACCTGAATTTACAACCTTTGGTAAATCCAACTTTTCGTGTAGTGATGTTAAAATGTGTTAATGGATGGATAAATGATTTGGTATGTGGTTGTTTTGTTTATATCTTGACCTAATGAAGACATGACTTCGAGCCCTTAAGTAGCTATCTCTAGTGCTACACGTGTTGGCATCTTCTATCTTTCTGAACCGTTGATGTTATTCTTCCTGCCGTAACGTGATCAACGAGTAGCAGAAGAGGTCCCGATGATACCAGAATAACCTACCCATGACGCGGTACTTCTTGCGTTCACGTCCACGCCCTTCTTCAGACATTCTTTCACGCGTTCTTCGTTCCCGTCGTCAGCAGCTTTGAGGAACTCTTCCTCCAACCCAGCCATTTCTAATGCAATAAGCGGTATTGTTTGACGGTAATTCGTTAATGTACCACGAACAATCATAATGTTCACGCAGAAACACACCCTTTGTCAGTAACACACCCTTTGTTTTCCACCCCCAAGTGCTAACTTACTCCTTGTCGACATGTGTAGGTATGCCAAAATTTGTAAACATAGAGTTTCCAATCAGATCTTTCGGTAGCTATTACCTGTCTTAACTCTGTGCGATGGACAATTTCCGTTACACGGTAGAGACAATTGTATTTGCACGACTATAGCTACCGAAATCTTTCGCCACCAAGACAAGTTCCATTTTAGGGCTCTTGTGGCTAATTGCAAAGAAACATGTGTACACAACTTGTTACTTCAGAAGGGTGTTGACTTTGAAATTTGTTTGCCACCGACTTTGTACCCAGAGGCATTTCCGCCGCCATCGCCAAATCTAACATTCCCACGTCTGTCACAAAATGGCCGCTGTGGTCTTTGTTGATGGTTACAGTTCACTGAACTGCAACATTCCCGTTTTCAAGTCTTAATATTGATTTCTGATTCCTCACCAACTTTTAATACCTGCCATATTGTATCATATCACTTACAGAATCCACATTGACATTCAAAGAAAGAGTGGTCCTTTACATACATGTTATTCTGTGGTTTAAACGTCTGTGGTTTAGTAAGACTTGAAAACAAGAGTCCGTGTCAACTCAACGTACACAAACAGGTGAGCGTATGTTGCGAACTTCCTGCGTGGTCTGTGACTTAAATACAAAACTAGGTCGTGCACGTGGTTCAAGATGTAGAGACACACAAACCGTATAAAGAGGACGTATGTTGAAATAAGGGCAAAACCAACCTTTATGAAGACTCCTGGTACCCAAACTGCTGAAAGTTGACTTCGTCCACACCTGTGGTCACGGTCTAGTTGTCTATTTCCGGGAGGTCATTTTGGGGGTTCCCATGGCCCAGTTACCGTCGTGGCGTTTCCTTTGTGGGATGAGCTACTAGTTAAGTATCTAGATGTCTATTTCCGGGAGGTCAATATGGGGTTTCCAATATATTGTTCCTGACGTTCATTTATTGGCACCATAATTTCTCCATTTTTGTTTATTTGTCTAACACATATTACAGAAAGAGTATCAACTTTCTGGTTAGTTTTAGTTCATAAGTTACCGTAGTTTGCGCCAGGCAGTAATGCTGTCATAGAATTTGAATACTGTAGTACCCTTTGAGGGACACCCAATATCCAAAACTTGTTGGACGGGTGTTACAGGAAGACACGCACCCGGGTTAAAAGTTCGTGTATTTGAGGTATTTACTTTTCCATTGATTTTTGTTCGCCCTCTACAGACTTCCTGTCTGAATTGAACGTCCTGAGTTGGCTATGATGAAAGCTCTGCATGGAGACAACACGCTGTGTGTGATCAACAGGGAATAATCTAGAGATAAACACATCGTATAAAAGATGATGAACCCAAAACAACCTAACTTATCTGACGTCACTTCCGGGATGAAAATCCGGAAGTGATCAGTGCTTAAGCTTAAACTCCTGTTCTGTATAACAGGAGCTTTCTGGCTATTTTACATTATCTTGTCTTGACTTGTCTGACTTTTGTTCCCCATTTCGACTTCCCCAAAATAGTCAGAAAGCTCATGTTATACAGAACAGGAGCTTAAGCTTAAGAACAGGAGCTTAAGCTTAAGCTCATGTTCTGTAAAACAGGAGCTTTCTGACTATTTTGCATTATCTTGTCTTGACTTGTCTGACTTTTGTTCCCCTTTTCGACTTCCCAAAAATTGTCTTCACTTTATTTGTATATCAATCAATCAATAGTTGGTAGCTTATAAACCTGCATTTCTCCTCTGGTCTCTCAGTCACTCACGAAAGCTAGTGGATACTAGCTGAAACGTCTGACCGTTTCCAAAATTATATCCAGTTGCTTGAGTAACTGCTTTTTGGCGCATTGTATTACCTGGATGTCTAATCTTCATCGACGTATAAGTGTATAAGTGTAGTCTAGTCGGTTTGGGAAGATGTAAGAGTCACAATAAACTTAATTCAGCTTTAGCTAGTTATGTACATTGACCAGAAAAGAAGATGCCATAAACAATTATATTTACTAATTTATCATTGATGGGCTAATCTATAAAACACGTTAACACATGTACAAAGCGTGATAAATTCATTTTGGAATCATTGATAGAAAGGTGAGAATGAGAAAGACGACAGCGTCACAGTACAATATAAATGGCAGGTAGAAGAACATCGAGCTCCATTGTTGTCTCACATGGGATTCTTGAATCGCTCACATATTTGAAAATTTTGTTTTATTTGAGGATGGTCTAATATGGTCCTGGATCGGTGTCTTTCTGATCATTCAAACCACGGTGCTCCAGGTCAGGCATCAGGATGTCGAGATTTTTTTTCGTACGATGTTTCACATTTCTTTGGAATAGCGGTTACCTACATGTGTGCTACGTACATTTGGTGGTTTTAATAGACAGATTTGCACAATAGGTATCACGTTGACACCTATGCTACTGGACTCAAAGGGAAAAGTTTTGAAGAAAGTTCTAATGTACGAAGCAACTTTTCAGACACCAACTACCAAGAACATTTACATATCATTGCACAAATCGTTGCCCTTTAGACGTCCTTCAGTCTTTACACTTGCCTATAACGTGTCTGATGATTCCTTGATTGTGAAACTTCTGGAACATGTCGAACTCTTGCTCCATCTTGTGCCAGCGACCGTAGCTTCCTTGGTCGTAGTAGTGGTAGGAGACGTTCCGGTTGTTGTAGGTCGGCAGGGGGTAGTAACCGTACATGGAGATCCGGTCACAGAACGTCGAGGCCAGCGCGAAGGTGTTCACCCCGGTAGAAGGGACTCTCCAACGTTTCCCGGCAAGTTTGCTGTACAAACTGGAAGAAAATGTCGCATTTAAGATACTAGTAACATATGTGGAATCTAGGAACAATCGTGTGTGAGGGGTGTGTTTGAACATGTTGCGGTAATTTTAAGATGTAAACAGTCTTCCATTTTCCCCATCACATGTTTCCTCTGACGAATTTTTCTGACAACTTTTGTTTCATCCCGGGCAGTGTTTTGTGCGCCCCTTGCGCCCACGAAGTTTCGATAGTGTCTCTTTCGCTTTTAATTCAAGATGATATCACAGATATGGTACTATGCACTGATCGACTCTCCCCCATTGAGGCTTCAAGATAAGAAAGATAAAACAATGAAAAGATAATAAATTAATTGCAATAGTAAAAGATGCGCAAGCTTAACCCAAGGACAACCCTTTAGGGGGATTGTTTAGCTTCCTCCCCGATTGAGTCTTCTTCATAACAATGTGTATGTATGGCAATGACTCGAGATTTCTATTTGCAATCAGATCAGATTCATAACAATAGACATAGTGGATATCGGGTAAACACTATGAGCCTGGTGCATGCGTATATTGATAATTGGCTGTAATTTAATTGCAATACTAGTATCCACACAAAGCACATTCAAAGTTGTTTCTTTGGCGACGTACCCTTTGTTGCCCATCTCAGACTGATGCGAGAACGCCAGCGTAACGGGGATTCTGTTGTCTCTGATGACTCGATCTATGGCCTTCAGTTTGCTCTGTGCCGGGGAGCCCACAGTGGACAGGGAGTAACTGAATATCATCCCTGGCGATTCGCGCAGTCGGGTAAGGACGGCTGTTCTCGCGGTCCTGTTCTTCGGTCCTAAATCGGTGCAGACCTCCCACAGTTTTGAACGGTTTATCGTCGTGAGGTTAGTCTTCTTCCCAACATCCGTAGCGTACGGACCAGTTGGCGGGAGGTTGTTCCGAATGACGAACTCGTGAGCGTCGATCTCCGCACCGCAGCCGCTGGTCAGCAGTATCCCCCCGTTCCCCACCACTGCGCATGTCCGGTAGTGTGTGACGTGCGTGTGCGTGACGTCACAGGGCTTCTTTGCCGAGCTGAGAAGTGTGAAGTTTGCAGGGTTGCACTTTTTCAAAAATATGTCGATGCCCTCAAAATCAATGATGTTCTGTTTTGGGTCAAAATACTCTCCCGTGATGTTTCTGTGTGGGAAAGAGTTTTGCTTTTAGTAAAGGACCGTACATGTATCTGTGCCAGTGATAAACATGGAAAGTCAGTCTGTTAGTAACTTATTTCAGCAGAGTAAAATGGAGTGCGCGTAACTTGAATAAATTCTAAGGTAAGTAGAAGAACAAGTAGAAATGGTGAGCGAGTGTTAGCAACACGTCGTGATCTAATTTAGCTTGAACATAATCATGTCAAGCGCGTTTCTTTCTACATGGGTAGTAACAGGGCCTTACTGTGAATACTACCCTGTGTAGGAATCTTGGTTATATCCGTGACTAATTTCATAAGGTTGGTAAATGGCTGAATAACGTACACCGTTCTTCCTTCACCACCAAAGCATTTACACACTGACCTTTGGATTTCAGTGACCGTCTGTCACCTTCCTCTGGTCTACTTCGCACTGCTGTGTTAAGAATGCGATCCCAAACGTGGAGTATTGTTAGTTGGTACATGTGTAATTTTATGTACATATGTTGTCGTCTCTCCTATTGTATATCTATAGTTGTAGAAGACCTTACGGGGATTCCCTCTAGGGCCTCTACCTTTGCCGAGTCAGTGAACTTCTCTGTGGTCGTTATTATAACTTACTGAATTTGGCGAATTTGTTCCATGTTGAAATGGTCCTGTATCCTGTCCATGGTCTGGTCTGGAGAGAGCGCGACTCGCGACCGGCTTGCCGGTGTGCCTGTAGCTGTACGTGTGCCGTTGGACCTGTGAGCTACCATCTTGGGCAGGTGGAACATGCGTGTCCGACCGTCCATCAGAGTGGCCACCAGTAGCATGGTCGTGACAAATAACGCCAGGCAAAGGACGAGTTCTCTGTTCGTGACCATGACTGTTCAGCTGTCTGAGAGGAAACAAAAACGTCGCGTGAGCCTTTCATGTGGTTAACCTAATGGGATATAGTATTTATTTTCAGTCAGTCAGCAAGGAACTGAAGAGGTTTCTAGGGAACAATAACAATAGAAAAATAGTTCCTGGCAGCTCGTTAACCTAATAAACAACCAGAAATTGCTTGGTTGCTATACCAAACCATTATGCAAGGGGTGTGGACTCTCTTTGATAACATTTGTAGCACGTTTCCGTGTTGAAAAGAAATGTTTACCATCTTGCCATCAACCAATTAATTCTTTCAGTAATGCATAACAAAATGACCATGTCAATACATGTGGATTTTGAGCGGAAGGAAAGCAAACATTTTTCGCGCCACCCCCACTGTAAGTAAATTTCTGTATTGAAACATCCAAATGACCTCAAATGACTTAAAATGGAAGACTCGCTCTATTCTATTGGCCTCAGATAACCCCAAGTGGAATATTTTCCGAAGTTCCGGTGAACTCATATGACCTCTGGTGGAACAGGTAAAAAGATCACACTCAAGGACATACAATGGACAACACGGTGTCAGAAGTTTTCCTTGAAAAAGTGATTGGGGTCAATTTAGACTCAATATGTGGGTCCTTGGAACCGGGGAAAGATGCACAGGAACAGCGGAACAACCACTTGTTTTGTTCCGGAGATGAGCTGGCCACAGCTTCCAGACTGATGCGTATATTGCCCGCTGTAAACAATTACATTAATGTACAGTGAACATGATTTCTGTATTTTCACCCTTCTACAAAAATATGCCGACTTTCTGTGATGCTGGCCATTCTATTATATATAATTTCCCTTTGTTAATCAAAAACGTTTGCTCTTGTTTGACCTATCTAAGCCCACGGACCTTTGTGTAAGATCGGATAGAAGGCTAAATTTTAGATGCTCTACCGCGGAGGCACAACCGTTCAACGTTATACTATATACTGTCATATTCCACGTATAGTTCTCGTTACAATGCCCTTGTCGTTAACCTATATATCAGGAGACGTAAAACAAGGACAAAAACAACAACATATATCGTCAAAATCGCTGAGCAACCGACAGTTCAGTGCATATGGTGGGCATGTATACTGCCATATTGACCCTTCACTCTGATGTTTATCTGTACATGTACTTTGGACGATATAATTTCTGATGCAAACGACAAGGCAATGCTTTGTTACATATACAGTAAAATGAATCATCTGAACACAACATTTTAGGAATAGATAGAAAATACAAGAAATTACGATGTTAGGGTATCGGTAACGTGCAACCGTGTGGTAATGATAGCTAACGTGTACTTTTAGAAAACCCTTCAAGTACTTATATCACCAGTCTTCAGACAGAACAGAAGACCAAACAATACAAGTAAGCTACATAATCTGACAGTCAATGTCCAGCACATACAGTGTTTTGTGGTTTAACAGGAGCAATATAAAAGCGCAATTTACTTACCAAATTCCCAAGTCGCCACAACAATGTCGTCAATATACAACTGTAAACTTGATATGTCACCTACGCGTGGATAATACGAATAGCGTGTGGATGTTGTACGTACTCAACCGTGTCTACTCGTGAAACCCTACATAGACTGGCTACTTACCCTTGCATGTCACTCAGAGAGTGGAACATTAAGAGTTTCCCTGCGTTCAATGATCACTGAGAACCAAGGGCCGATCCCTCTTTTGTGCTAGTGTATATCTGATGGGTTAATAATTGACACACATGTTTAATTGAATATGGAAGGATACCTACTCCATATTTGTCTAATGATTGGCGCAGATACAAGCTGTGGTAGCACATTCATTTTATATCGCCAGAGGGAGTCGCTAATCAAAGCTCACCACTTTTATAACTAGAACTTCACAGTATTTCACCTAGAACTCCAGTTCAAAGTCCAGTCTTCTCATGTCACAACCCTGTCCTGAATATATTAGCATTGTTTCTTCCCTATAGTTGTAAAATGTTCAACTGGTTTGGCCAAGTGAAGTTGTTGTTCATTTTGTTCGATCCACACACATGAAACAATATGGCGCACTGACGAATGAGCGAATGTTCCGTCTTGAGAATACTGAGCAGAAATAACGCTTGTCTCCATTTGGTACGGGAGAGTTAAGGCCCCAGGTTTGAACAACAAAAAGGTCAATCAACTTTACAGATCCAGGTTTATGCCTACTTGGCATGACCTCCATCTTCTGCATTCCAAAACTTTAAATCCGACATTTGTTATTGTTTAATATCCTGTCATTTCCATTGTCCTTTGCAGAACGTTAACCATTCCGTTCATCCATTATAGATTGCTTGACGATGGCTCCGGGGGCTCCAAAGGACGAGATGCAAACAGTAAATCACGGCACAGGCGACTGTTCAGAAACACGCCCCCTACTGGAGAGGGACGGCAATGACAACCGATCTACCATCTGGCGAGCCCCTGTTGAACCCCTCACCGCACTTGTCCTTCTCGTTAGCTTCTTTCAGGATAACGTGTATGACCAGTACTACTACTATCAGTGCAAGAGATATAACGTGACGTTCTCGTTTGGTTCAAATGCCTCTAACTGTGATAATACTACAACTCACGGTGGAACATGACAATCAAGTGATGGCACAAGCTCAGGCCGCCAGAATGTCATTATATCACGACGTGGCACTCTACTCAAGAGTGTGTCTCCTCCATCTTGGAGCTTGAATGTTGAGTGATCGGAGCCGCCGGAGAAAGATCTTCACAGGCATGCTCAAGGCTGCCGTATACATGTATCTGCTTTTCATATCCCTCAATTTACCATTTGACTCATTTTTGCTTCCCGGTGTTGTCCCCTGTGGCTCCTTATGCTACCTATTTTCTGCTATTGCCGGTATGTATGCCTATATCGCTGATACGACCTCTCCACACCAGCGCACGTATCGTCTGGCGGTACTGTACATGTGCGAAGGGTTAGGAGCAGGTGCGGCGTACTTTCTCTCTGGCTATTGGCTCTATCGACAAAGATCGTTTACCAATCCAGTCTGGCTAGTCGGTCTCTGCTTCTTTTATTCCGCTTTCTTAGTTCGAAATAACCCTTATGCGAAAGAAACTGGCCGCATTTCTGCACCCATCTCCGTAAACTAAAACTTAATTGGAGGATTGTTCAAAGCAAAGTCCACGACAACCACTGGATAGCACAGATAGGGATGACCTCCGAGTGTACTTAGATGTTTCCTGATGGCGTTTGCTCCATATCTTCCTAACAGAAACATAATTCTCTATTTTGGTGAGTATAAATATACCAATCGTTGAGTATAAATGTCTTTCAAGTTAAAGCAACACTATTACATATGTCTTCTTATTAGGATGTGTTAAAAAAATATATGTACGGCTGAATAAAATCTTGGTTGTGTAGAAAGAGTCTCTTTACTCATACTAGTATATGAATGCAGTTATGCACAATACACTTTAAGTGATCGATGATAAATGACAACAAAATAATTCACAGGTTGCCATACCAGGCATTTGTCATTGGCGCGAAGTTTGACTGGCTAAAATCATTGAAGTTGATAAGAAATTCAGCAAAGATGAAGCATTAAAGTGTCCGCGTACAATTACTAGTAACCGTTCTTTATTTCCATTTCATCTAGATTTCTACACTGCCATGTGAAGGTGTCCGGTGAGACCAGTGTTAAAGAGCCGAAGGTCAACTGAAAACATAAGTAATATGAAATGAAAATTCCAACTTTCAAAGCAAACAATTAATGGAATGTTGTGAGGGTGAAATGTCCTGTTGAACAGACAGATAAGTACTGCACACGCTTTCCTGTGGAATATAAGATTCTACTAAAGCCTAGCTGGCATTGACTTTGTTTCTTGTTAGTTCGGTTGTTTCTCTTTATTTACATGTAGTCCTGCTTCGCTGACAGGAGTCATGAAAAGGTGAGCATGAGAAGACTGGCGACAGTTAATCAATGACGTTTTCACTCGAAAAGAGTCACGTGCACTGCGAGATGCGGTACAATGATGTCTTCTTTGCTTAGTGTTGGTTTATATATCGGTAAATGTGTTCTCAACGAATTGACTAAG
>NW_017804154.1:1463170-1476225 GCF_001625305.1 Branchiostoma belcheri | reverse complement strand
GGAGAGGATGTAGGACTCGGGAGCTATAATAGGTTTGGTAACCAGGCTAGTACTGTACATGTGCGAAGGGTTAGGAGCAGGTGCAGCGTACTTTCTCTTCTCTGGCTATTGGCTCGATCGACAAAGATCGTTCACCAATCCAGTCTGGCTATCCTTGGAGTTGTTCGGTCTCTGCTTCTTTTATTCCGCTTTCTTAGTTCGAAATAACCCCCATGCGAAAGAAAACCGGCCGCATTTCTGCACCCATCTCCGTAAACCATATTGTTCAAAGCAAAGTCCGACTCTGACCACAAGCGGTGGAGACTGTGGTGCTACTATGTCGATCACCTCCTTGACATTTTTTCACATGGCGGTTTTTCACTAATTTCCACCCTCTACATGATGGACTCGCCCTTCTGTTGGGACCCCGTAGCCGTCGGGACGTTCATGCCAGTCTAAATGTGGGGTCCATCTTCTTCAGTGTCGTCGGAATTCGAGCCTAGTTTTCAGGCGCTGGGTCGACGATCGACCACTGGATAGCACAGATAGGGATGACCTCTCATGTACTTGGATGTTTCCTGATGGCGTTTGCTCCATATCTTCCTACACCGAAACATAATTCTCTATTTTGGTGAGTATAAATGTATATACCGATCGTTGAGTGTAAATGTCTGTCCAGTTCAAAAGCAACACTATTACATATGTCTTCTTATTAAAATTAGGATGTGTTAAAAATGTATGTACGGCTGAATAAAATCTTGGTTGTCTCTTTACTTATACTAGGATATTAATACAGTTATGCACAATACACTTTAAGTGATCGATGATAAATGACAACAAAATAATTCACAGGTTGCCAAACCAGGCATTTGTCATTGGCGCGAAGTTTGACTGGCTAAAATCATTGAAGTTGATAAGAAATTCAGCAAAGATGAAGCATTAAAGTGTCCGCTTACAAAATCAACCTTTCTTTATTTCCATTTCATCTAGATTTCTACACTGCCATGTGAAGGTGTCCGGTGAGACCAGTGTTAAAGAGCCGAAGGTCAACTGAAAACATAAGTAATATGAAATGAAAATTCCAACTTTCAAAGCAAACAATTAATGGAATGTTGTGTGGGTGAAATGTCCTGTTGAACAGACAGATAAGTACTGCACACGCTTTCCTGTGGAATATAAGATTCTACTAAAGCCTAGCTGGCGTTGACTTTGTTTCTTGTTAGTTCGGTTGTTTCTCTTTATTTACATGTAGTCCTGCTTCGCTGACAGGAGTCATGAAAAGGTGAGCATGAGAAGACTGGCGACAGTTAATCAATGACGTTTTCACTCGAAAAGAGTCACGTGCACTGCGAGATGCGGTACAATGATGAATTCTTTGCTCAGTGTTGGTTTACATATCGGTAAATGTGTTCTCACCAAATTGACTAGAAAAGCATCGGTCTCGGTCTGTAGGACCGCGAGTCTGTTCCAGTATTCTCAGGCCTGACACCAGGCGGGTACAATACTAGTATTCCAGGTGAACCGACCCTACCTCACCTGCCTGCTACCTTGGTTACCTCTATTGTTTGCGCGTACATTGAAACCATAGGTACACCGCTGCAAAACGGAATCGGATGGAAATTCACTTCAAAATAGTTTTGTTCATTTTACAACATCTGCTACGCCTGCCCTCTGATTATAATCGTATATATATGATTTCTAATGTGACAAATAGTCATCGGAGTCCGTAGTTATGGCCCAATTGGACTTTTTATTTGCGTTTGGATGTTGTTGAGAAAAACAAAGATGGCGGAAGGTGTGCCGAAACCGCAGCGGGATCCTCCTCAGGGGATGGAACCGTTTGATCGAGGCGCTCTCAGCGAGGAACAGCAGGCCAAGCTCAATCAGTTCAAGGTAGGGGATCTCCTAAAGCTTTGTGGAGAGCAGGATGTCACAGAGAGGTCCTGTGTAGCGACCATCTTCTGCCGAGAAGTAGTGCCATTATTCCAAAATGTATGTTGACCCCCCTCCCCAGGCTAGTTTACTTACTTACCACCATACCAGATCCAAACAACGGCCCCCTCCCTATGTTACCTCACACCTAACTGTACTTTGTAATTTTTGTGAACAATAAACAATAATGTGAAAGTGTATGTGGGTTCTAGCCCTCTGTATACATATTCAACATGTGAGTAACACGTTATAATAATATTTCATCATGCTACATCTGTTGTATTATTTTATGCTACAGTGATCTTCCACTAACTTCTGCTAAGAGTTGCTATAGTGATGATGATGACCAATGGTTATTGTATGAAAATGTATCTCTGTGGTTTGTCTGTGTAGGTGCAGACCAGGTTAGGTAATGAGCGTTATCTCAGGGAGCATCCTGAAGTCTCCTGTATGGTGTCTGGCTTCCTCAGGTATGAACTGACAGAAAGATGATCATGTCTATCTTGTCTTGCCTTGTCTTTTGGCCATTGTGACTTCACAGTCTTCTTGAAACATCAAAATCAAATCAAATTCAAAATGAAATGGTCAAAATCCAAGCAGTCAATGTTTTTGTTCACATTAATTATTGGTACCATAGGCATAGCCATGCACCAATTATTGATATGCAAATCACCCAACTGCCACTTGCTTTTTGCCACTTGCTACTCCAATGTAATGGTGATCGCACGTATACTAGACATGATTCAAATCATTACTAGTACTTTTCATGATCTCTTTTTCTGATTGTGCTCAAATGAAGATATTTGTGTTCATTTTCCACAGTGATGTTTTGGCAAAGAAACCTGAAAATATCAGGGAGTTTGCTGCAGGTGAGTACTGAAGATTGTTTCACTTACAAATGATGCTATAAGTATAACATTGTAACTTTGTAAGAATGTTAATATGATTTAGTTTCTACAACCTAGATGTTTTCAAAGTACAGTATTTCTTTGGTGTATTCAAGGAGGATTATGACTTGTAAGTTGTATGTAGATCATTAATGTTATACATGTTACATTGTTGGATGACATGTCTGTTAAATACACGAACATGTTGCTGCTGTAATTTGCCTACCAACAAGGTAGCCAGGGGGTTCAAATTATGATTATTATGACATCAATGAAAAGCCCTATAAATCTTATACATGTACTAGTAATTTCTAGACAAGGTAACTGGATTCATGTAAACAACCATTGCTCTTTTTCTCCCAGAAGAACTAATATTCTTTTTTTTACCATGTTGGTCCAGAATACTTCAGGAACCCAGAATTGCCTGATCAAGTCATGAAGGAAGTTGCAGCACAAGAGGAGAAGAAAAGGATAGCATCACAGGCTAAGAAGAGATTGTGAAATGCAGTAGTGTATTGCTAATTCTGCAAATATCATATTGTGCCGACTGTCTCATTTTATATCATCTGAAATCTGTATATAGACTACGGAGTGCTTGTGTGTAGGTTTTTGCCTTACCACATGTAAGGTAGGAACTAGTCCCAGGATAGTTCATAGCAAGTGCTAAATTTTGTTATCTGTAATCATCACATTATAGCAGAATTTTGTACTTCTCTTCTCAATCAGGAACCTTTAACACATTCCAGGTATTGTACATACCATTACATATGTTTTGTAGCATTTGAAATGCTGTTTGAATGACATAAACCTTGTGTAGCTCATGGTACACAGCATTAAAAACTATAAATTGTTAATAGTAGTCTGTCAATAATACTAGTATCCTGGGTAGAAACAAGCGTCATACAATGTACTTATGAAATATGGAGACTCACATCTATTTTTGTGTTTAATATACTGACATATACTATCTTCTAACTGGCTTGCCCTGTATCGAAATGATGACTATTTGGCAAACAGGACAGTCAGGAAATCCTTTCTTCTCAATGTCTGCTTTATGATTAGGAAGCCCCAGCAAAGCCACATCTAGATATCAAAAGATGCAAAGTTTTATTTCCGCTATGTACATACATGTATTCTGTACATTTCAACACTACAAATAACATTCAATTGAGTCTAACTGGAACGTTTAAAAAAAAAATAGATGTCAACTCTTTCAATCGGTGGAGGGAAAGTCAGTGTTTGATTAATGAAAGCTTCACAACATGACAACATTTCTAGGACTGTTTTGTAATGTATATACCAGTAACTTAATTGAGTATGGATGTAATTGTGTTTCAACAATGTGGCATTAAATTTCACCAACTCCTGTTGTCAATTTATCTCTGATATGACCTCTATGTAACTCAACCTGCCCAATGCTACAGGGATGTCGTGTGGGGTATCTACTTTTGTGTGGTTTTGTTCGCTAACGTCTAAACAGTACTGGTTGCAACACCCCTACTGCGCAAATGGATTAGCCGACTTGACGACAGACTTGTTCTCTCGGTGATGAGGACCGTGATGTGGTTGTTGACTATCATTTTTGTGGCCTAATGCTTTTGTGCGGTGGGCACCAGTAGGTATATTTCTCCTTGTTTGTGTGTATTTATTCTTATTGCAATGATTTATGGTAATCGTTTCGTCCTGACGATGAAACGGCTGAAAGTGATTAGTGATCCTATATTTTACCGACATAAAAATCAGACGTACACCGTGCCCCGCTCAGGACTTAGGCCCTATTCCCACTAGGGTAAAATTGTCCGGATCGAGCCGAATTGATTCGCTTTGATCCGGCTTTGAGCTGCATCGAAGCCGGATCAAAGCTAATCAATTCGGCTCGATCCGGACTACCCTTTTGCTATTGCTATGGTGACGATTGTATGTTTATTATATGTGGTGTTTATGTAAAAGGTATGTATGGTATAGCAGTTTGTTCGTTTTGTTTTATCTCGCCAAACCAAAATCATTCTTTTGTTTATACAGCCCCCGAGTTGTCTTTAAAATTTAGAATTTTAGATCTTAAGATTTTCGCTTAAGAGACAGAACTTTCTTTTCAACTTTCAGGTCGCTTTAGATCAATGACTTGACGTGAAACTCAGACTTTATAAACTGGAGACCAGCCTAACACATTCCCAGCATCCTGATTGCGATATCTGTTGACTCCTATTGGGATCTTTACCGGTAGAATCGGCGATTCTGCCAGATTGCAATCTCTACCCTGACATATATATATCAATTGAAGATAAATACACATTGTACCCAGTTCCGATGATTTTAATGTATTTGACATGTGTGTACATAAGGTGTGTTTGTAAAACAAAATCCATGTGAAAATTAAGGCAAAAAACATTGCTCCTTCAAAAAATTGACAGAAGTAACAAACGTGTTGCTTTTGTGTGGGAAAATTGCACATCTTCCTATAAACTCTAGGAAAATTGTACAGCGAACTATCAATTCAAACGTTATCATTGTAGTTACATCACTCTCATCTATAAAAGTACAATATACTGTATAGCAAGGTCATTTCATCATCATGTAAACATAATGTGCTTTTACATATACATTGTACATCAGTGTATTTGACTTCTCAGTGAGAAAACTCTACTAGCATGCTCAACACTATGTTACAACACAGTAGGGTGGAAAGGGCTGTGATTTAGTCGCTTTGATGTTATAAGTTCCGATGTTCTCTGTTATTCGTGAGTACTAATCACTTCACGTTCAGCCCTCCCATCTTGCCCCACCAGTACCAACTTGCGGAACAGCCACACTATCTGCATATCCGTACTATCGACATTCGTGATGTTGTCTAGACATTGGGTTACTTCATGAAGTTCTCCTTTGTAAACCAGCTTAACATGCCACCTATCATTTGCCAAGTTAACGTGTTGCAGTTCAATTATCTAAAGTACTCACCAGCTATCACAAATGTACAGTAATTGTATTACTTAAACATCCCTCTATTTGATTAATATTCAAGTCGTGCGATTTAAGGTTTAGTGAGTAATTACGGTGAGGTTTCAACATTGTAACAGAAATGTGAATCAAGTATAAATGAATAACAAGTTACAAAAAATGTTAGGCTAAGCCCTTTCTTCAGCAGCAGTTTAGTGCAGTTTGCCGAGGATGAAACAATTTTATTAAATTCATTTCAACGTCGGTAATTCATAACAAACGCTATGGTTCAAGGTAGAGGAGGACATGGTATGTGTGTTGTGTTATCAAGCCTGGAAGAGGGCTGAGTTACCGGGGAACAAATTGCATCCATATCCCTGCTAATCGTTCAAAACTTTTTCTCTGGACTTCCAAAGTCCAAACGCTGACCGTGCAAACGTGGTACATAGATCTATGTTCTGCACTAAGGTTTCTGCACTAAGGTTTCTTTAAAAACTCCCTGTTTTGCTGCTTGTTCTGTGTGGGGGTGCTTTTATGACATTACTAGCCACTTTTGGAAAGTGTGCTTGTTAGGTAAGGTTTCTGGTTACACAGAACTAGACACCATGTGATCTATCCTCTTCTTGACGGTGAGTCTCTCGGAGGTCCAGTCAGGCGCTATGATGAAGTGACTGCGGTGCGGCGGGCGGACATGTTGGAAGAAGCTGACGTTACAGGTGTAGTCCAGCGACTTCTTGGGTTGGTTGCGGTACCACCGCGGGGGGTTAGGGGGCAGTCGTGCTATGGTCACCTTGGTCTTGCCGCTCTCCACTTGACTGGAAGGAATAATAGAATGATCAATGATGGGAACGTCACATGAATTGCTCTAACTCCTCCTGCAATCCATCCACAATTCTGAGCAATTCTTTATTGTTGTTCTATCGAGATCTAGGAACAAAAATAGCAAATCAGTAGCCTGACAAGGAAACCCACAAACCAACGGCTTCGAAAATGTGTCAGAGATGATAAGGGGCCTTGAAAAGCACAAAAAAATGCACCACAGTGGTCCCTTCTTGATAAACATTGACACGTGGTTAGCGTGATCAGGACTACGGCTAACGTCATTAGTTGTGTGACGTCACCGCGACTTACCGTTCCTTCTTACCTCCCGAACTCTTGAAGATTTGTGACAGGTATGCCTTTCTGTGTGCAGAGCAGAGAAGCATAAGAAAGCAGCGAGGATGAAACTTTTTGGCAATCCCTCCGACTGAGACACCCCATGTTATCCTCTTTACTCATTTAGCCCTTACTTTGCAAGCCACCACCACATTCGAATGATGTGGTTGACGCTTATTTGGAAATATTTTGTTTTTGGCTACATTCGAACCGCCTTCCGTCAAAACACTTTATAAAAGCGAAGGAGACCTTCAGCAGTGTAAAGTCCTGAAATAATGTGCCTTCAGATCAGGTTTGACAGCTTCATAAGACACTTACTCTTCCAAGTCCTCCATGTAGTCCTTCAGGACCTTCTCTTCGCGGGGGTTCCCGTCCACCCTGCCGTCCACCCCGTTCAGCCTGTAGGCCGGGGGCGGTCCGTTGTTGGCGCCGGTGGGGGCCAGCTTGCGCCGTTGTCGCGCAGGTGCAGAACGAGTGGCTCTATTCTGGGACGCTGCAAGTTGGTAAAAAAAAAACGACACCTTTTTTTCAATGAAAGTAGCGAAGCTTCACCCGAATTGCTCTTGAAGTAGCGAACCCGGTGTATTTGGTTCTTTGGCTTTGCAATTTTCGTCACGTTACTAGTCAATCACATGTCGTGTGTTAAGGCATCTCTTTTCCTACCTGACTTCTCCAGACGTACAGGTGAGCTGCCCCGTGTGGCCACATGTACGCGCATGGAGCTGGGCTGGGACCGCTCAGGCCCGGCTGACTTCCCGCCATTCAGACTCTTCAACATGTCGTAAACTATCTGTTTCTCTGCACAACGGGAGGGAAGACGGTGACGTGATTAAACACGGCCATCACCAACGGTGGTGTACAGTATTATTTTCTATATGTGTTTCCTAGTTTTAATGACGCTCCTTTTTTCTAATGTCAAACAAGAACAACAACAGGCATCTCAAAGAGTGAGTTAGCCGCACAAAGTATAATATTCGTGAAATCGACGCGCCTCAGAAATTGCATTAAAACAAGCCTAT
The DNA here is from genome assembly GCF_001625305.1 of Branchiostoma belcheri. Taxonomy (NCBI): domain Eukaryota; kingdom Metazoa; phylum Chordata; class Leptocardii; order Amphioxiformes; family Branchiostomatidae; genus Branchiostoma; species Branchiostoma belcheri. Next base: position 1,468,319 of record NW_017804154.1, on the reverse strand, counting down.
TTACATCACCTCCTGCGGAACCATTCACTATGGGGAGAAGGCTGATTTAATAAAGGTTTTGACAAAGAGCCAATGTCCTTCAGAACTCTCTTGGCGACTCCCGGGTATTTTAAGTAAATGACGCAGTACTGTGTGCAGCAAGATTAACCCCCCACCCGCCAATCAAATTTGCGCCGGACAGAAAGGTTCATACACTTAGTCTAATGTGTCATCCAAAATTGCTAACAGAATCTATTCAGTGTGTTGTCTCGTACGGGTAGATTGAAAACCCATAACAAAAACGAGTAAACCTTTAGCTAATATGAAAAGCCGCAACGACAATGAACAATTACCGTACAGAGCAACACTATACAGTACATTGTTTCAGTTGTGGGCATTGATTGGCAACTGGTACTGGAAATGGGAAGAGACTTAAGGACCAGAAGGATTTTAGTCGCGTCTTTGTGAAGTCGTCTTACCGTAGTCGTCAGCGTTCTGTGCCCAAGTCTTGAACTTGCCCACCTGTCCGTCTGTCGTCATAGCACTCACCTGGCAAGTGAGAACAAAACAACAAGGGTTACGTACGATCAAAGTTAACAACATGTACAAGACATACATTTTTAGTTTCTGCAGTACTGCACATTCACGTCTCGTTACTACTTATAGCACTTTCGCTTTCTTCTGAACATTTTTTATTCACAATACGTAGCTGGAACGTTATGGTGATATTGCATCGCGTCTGACGCTGCCAAATACTTTTTTTTTTGCAGTTTTACTTCAGCATGACCTTGGATTTTATATGATCTTTTATAAAGCACTTGTTCGTGGACACTTACCGGCCTGTGTTGAGGCGGCGGGATGGGCTGGTGGGACTGCGGGTACGCCGTGTAGCCCGTCATGGCGTGCGGCGGGGTTTTCACCGTTCGGTACGTCGTCCACTCCTGCTCTTCCTCCCTAAATTCGCCAGGAGGAGCCGTCTTTGGTCTGCTCGGAACCGAGTTCACGTGGTGCTTTATAGCAAAGGAACCAAAAAATGAAGTGTCATTTTACCAATAAATGAGACTGATGTTATACTGTAACACATCAAGTATATGATTTTTCATGCGTGCCTCATTAAACCATCTCAGAAGTTTTATCTCGCATAATCAATGTATTCAAAACAGTTAATACGTGCATCATTTCGTCTCATAAACTTAGCAAAATATATTAACCTTCTCCCTGTTGCCTAAAACTGGAACCCATAATACGTATTTTAGAAAGGAGAATGTTAAAATCCTTTACGTGATGATGAAGCAGTATTACCTGTGGTGCTGTGGGAGGGTGGAAGGGTGTCCGAGTGTTCCAGGTTGACCAGTGAGCCTGGTCCTCCGGTGCTGTCGGCGGTCCTTTGTTGACCACTACCCACTTCTCTCTAGGCTTGTACTGAGGTAGGCGAGCCTGGACAGTTACTCGCGGTACCTCTGGGTCTAAGGAAATACCAAACAACACAGGCACCATAAGCAAAAGTGGGCGACTACTCAGTGAAAGGAAATGAAAGTCTGCGCCATTAAACCACCTGAATGCCTTTCGTTTGTTGATTTTATTGATTGGATGGTTGCTGCTCGCATAGTTTGACATGGCAACTCAAACTACGCAGTCATAACAACACACCAATTCGTTTCCTACGTGATGTGCCCTCCCTCCGCCGCAAATGAGTAGCTAACTTTTCTTTCAATGCAGCACGACAGCATACAGGCCCAGTTAACGACACCTCGTTTAAAATCATATGCGGAGAGTGAAGAAGGATATTAATCATTTTCTATGCAGGAACATTTCTCGGTCCCGTCGATCTTCTAGAGTTTGACACACGACAGATGATGACACGATACACGGATTATCATATTATACGGAAAATTGCAGAATGGTGACGAGACTGAATCCCCCAGGGACAGTCTGTTGTCTAAACATGATGGCACCAAAAGATAAGATTCACCTGTACGCACCTAATTTAGGTACCATACACATGTACTAGTGCGGCACCAAAAGATAACAATCACATATACGCACCTAACTAGCATTTTTTTCTCCCTAATATCCAGCTCACTTGTGAGAAAGTACTAGTATATACATGTATATATTACTTTCCATTTTCTTCTTTCTTTAACCAAGCAGACAAAGCAAGACCGATTCACCAAACTCTGTCTAGCTGTGTAGAAGGCATGCACCTCCAATCGATACGAGAAGCATTGTGGACGTTACTGCAGTTGCTATTCTCCACAGGAAGCAGCAACAATGTCCAAATTACGTGCCCGGTATCGAGGTTGGTTCTCCAAAGGAACCCCTTTGTAAAGGTCGATGTTTTCATTGTAATTCATGACGCAGACGGAGAATGGGTCGGCGCTGGACAGGTTGTTTTAGTATATCCCAGCCAACATCGGACGGCTTAGTTCCCACTGTGCGCCGGCACTGTGTCAGATCCAGTGTTTACGGGAAAGATCCGCTTACAGGTTGCTGTACAGACTATAGTTGGTCTAGTTTTTGTGTGTCAACGGCGTCTGTATAACCAAAGCACAGCCATAAGTCGAACCTAAACATTCAACCGGCTTCTCTTCGGAAAAAATGAGATTCTGCACAGGCTCAGAGCGAAAACATCCGATGATGTTACATCGTCTGTGTGTCCCGGGTTCAGGTTCAAGTGCTCACGACTTTTCTGAGCGGTGCCAAACTACGTGCATTGAATGTTAGGTACTAAACATGCCGCTGTTTATGTGTACACAGTCACACTGTTTTAGACCCGGTGGATTTGCGTAGATCATGTGTGCAAAACTAGCCCTTTTCCCGACCTTTCAGCTTTCAAACAATGTCATGGTGGGATGGAACATGGCAAATACACACATAGTTTGTCGGCAGATAGGTGCCGTCATAGTTGTCCGAAAATTGTTACCTTTCACTATGATATTGAAAGAGCGCAGTTATATGAGTGAATCAAGGCAAAAATGACTGCACATCCGAGTGAGCAAATATGCCCCAAATTCTTCTAGCTACTCTGACGAAGCTTATTCGTGTAATACGCGTCCAGTTCGGCCTACTTTACCTTTAACTCCGTGTATAATCTTACAAAGCTCGTGTTAGAATCACTGACCAAGTGTCTCAGGCAAAAAGACGGTCACGCTAAGAAATTCTGTCAACACCAGACAACCTAAAACCTCACCTGTCACAAGAAAGACCTCAAAATTCCACAGCTCTCGTTGGAGAGATTTTCCGCCAAGCGAGACCGGGCTGCCACAAGGCCCTTTAGTCTGAACTAAGACCGTGACTGTCTGACTATTGTTAGTCCTACAGGGTGGCAACAGACACCTCCAGGTGATATAATAGCACTGCAGGTACGGCAGAAAAGCGTCCTTGGCAACCGCGCCGGAGTGTCGTATGACTCGTGACCCCTGGTTGGAGTGTGCGTAGAAGAGGCTTCTCGTGCAAAAAGATACCCGAGACTGGTTTAGTGTTCAAATTCAGTTCACGTGTGGAGTTCGCACAGACTTCGGTCAGAGTCAGAATTGTTCTTAACAACAAACTCACCGCAACCTTAGTTAGTAATGAGTCGCGAACCGTCTATAAAGTACCGACGAGTACCAGACCGTGTCCACAATTTCGGAAACTCTCTTCCAAACTCTATTACCACATAACAAATTCCACAACTCTACAATTGCCCTTTATGACAGACCTAGTACCTGTCGATTGAAAACCATCTATCTAACCAACAACTCAGAATTGCGCTATCGAGCAGCGCCTCCTAGCGTTTGTAGCAGGCTCTGTGTGCATCAAAGCACGACTGCCAATGTTACATACTTATATATCTGCTATATGATCCTGACAGTAAGGGATAAAAAAATATGTATTGCACTGTCTTACCTGGAGGTTGGTGATAGATTTGTTGTTGCTGTGGGGGCTCCAGCGACTGCTTCAGGTATTGCATCGACGGCCTGACAAATTTCTTCACCACATGGTCCCCTGTGTGTGGCACTGGGGAACGAAACGGTGCGATTTGTCAGTGTTTGAAATCTTCATGAATCGAAAATTGCTTATATCATTTTATTAGCGATACACATGTTATGACACAGTAGTAGTACAAAATGTAGTTGCTTTAGGATCAAAATGGCCTCTCTTAACTAAAGTGAAAATGAGTATTGTCCTGTCCTGTATTTGTCCTCTGCGTCGGTGGCGGCATAAATGAAATTGAAAAAAATGAGTGTGTCGTCGCCATGTCTAGTCGTGAGATGTTGGAATATTTAAAAAAAAACACCTCTGTTGATTCATCTGCTTATTGGGACAGTCCTACGGTAACCATCGGTCCTTCTAGCCTCTCTCAAGAATGTTAGACTATATCTGATGGAGACCAAAGGTTTGGTTAGTTTTGAGAGCAATAATGAAGCCGATTAGTGACCTCGTTTGCAGCGAATAAATATTTAAAGTCGCAGATAAGTAACTGTTGATGTAAAGGGCAGGTGTCATAATGTTGGCCGTTGCCATAGAAAACAATGCATAAGAATGAAACAAAACACCAATTGCCATATATTGTCATACCGTACATTGTAATACGTTTCGCCAATTCTAGTTTTATGTCGTAAAACAAAAAAAAATCCCCGCCCCTGCTTTTAAGTTAAAACCACCTGTACTCTCTCGTTCTGCTGGGTTTACCTTATAATTGTACGAAAGTTTCGTTGATGTTGTTTAAGGCCTTAAAGTTAGATTCCAAGGCAACCTATATCTTCTAATATTTGAGGACCGCTGACAACAAGGACACAAGTACACATTGAACGGCAAAAAAACTCCGGCAAATATGTCACCAACGTTAAACAGTGACATAGACCACGTGCTATGTATCCATGGCAACCAGGGACGCCACAAGCTCACCTGTGTGGGCAATCGTCACACTATTGCAATCAACATGTCTTCTATTTGTCTCTTATCAAAACACAATTTTGCTTCTCCAAGTTACCTTTAGTGAGGCAAATATGTACGAGTACATCTTAATTCTCTTATAAATTAGCCAACAGACTTTCAGGATTGCACCAAGCTGACAATAGAACAAAAATACCTCATATTGTGGCGAAGTACAATTAAAACACGTCTTTTACCATTTGTTTTTATCTAAGGAACAGTCATTTAGCAAGTAGGAAAAGTCAACTCTAGC
>NW_017804154.1:1462581-1463120 GCF_001625305.1 Branchiostoma belcheri | reverse complement strand
AGAACTGCTTCGGTTACCTGTTCTACCTTCTTCGAACCAATTGCAAGATTCAAAGATGTGTCAGGTAGAAGAGCTAGCCGGCGGGCTGTTCCAAATAGCATACATTTTGTTTTCAGTACGTTCATGACAAGACGATTGGCATTGACCCAGTCTGTCACTTTTACAAGATCAGGTTGTAAAGCTGCAACAATAGCACTGACTGACTTGGCAGCCCTGTAAAGTGATGTATCATCGGCAAACATTTCGATGAATATGTGGGATGCCATGATACTTCAAAGTAGTTTGTATATTTTGAAACGTCAGCAAGTTCCTTTCCTTTTGTAAACGTTTCTGTTGTCTGTAGGAACCACAATATACTCGGATATGCCCGAGGAGAAGAGAATGAAGCTTGCATAAAAACGTAGTTTAACAGAAACCTTGTGTATCTTAGGTGTTGTCACAGGTGCAAGCAGACAAGATTAAGTTCCTTACACACAGCTCTCTCTTGATGCTTCCTACAATACTGGGGACATCATTACTGTAACGAATTGTTCAACTCT
>NW_017804154.1:1440817-1462561 GCF_001625305.1 Branchiostoma belcheri | reverse complement strand
ATGTTTAGGGTCTTACTCCCAATGTTTTCCCGCAAATCCGCCTGTGTTGACATGGCTTTTCTTGTTGTATAGTAAGAATGTGGCGAGCCTTTGTACCGGTCTCAACTAACCAACATTATACCACATGAACCACCGCGGCCTCAAACGTTCCTTATAAAACCAGTCGAAGTGATTTCTTTTGTTACCGCGACATTGAGATCCAAAATTGTTTGATATTGCCCTATGCCATTAGCTACTTGATAACAATACAGATTTGGAACCTAAACTGAATTTAAGTAAGGTAGCGGGGAAAGTGATATCTTTGTCCTTTTGTAACAAGACACGGGAAAAAACATGAGTGTGAAGCAAGGTCGGAAGCCCTGTGTGTTCGGTAGCGTGGCTGTTTTCCTTGGCGCACGTTCAGGTGCGGTTGCTACCGTCTCCACGTGAGGTTGCTAGGGTCGACCACAAACGAGTAACAGTGATATCTCCTCATTAACTTTCACATAATCTTCTTACTTTTACTTTTCGAGGTCGCTTCGTACGTTTTCTTCCCAAAAATTGTGGTTTAATTGGATTTGAATATCGCCGTGCCCTCCAAAGTGGATTAGTAACCAAGACGCCACCGGTTCCCCCGTGTTGACTCTGCTACAATGTGTAGCGCCATGTCCAACAAAGGCAGAACACAATACATCTCACTAAAACGAGGGTTCAAGGAGGTTTTTTTTCCACAATGGTGGGGCCACCCGGTATACTCTTAGGACAAACCAACCGTAAAATCATCTGAAAAAGGCTACAAGTCGACTCAAATTTCCGACATTACTTTGTCAAGTTCAAGCATGTTTCATCACTGCCCCCCTAACTGTTATAATAGCTATACATTGGAGTTTCATACTGATGTACTGAATGTCTTCTGTGATCGTTATATTTTGTTAGGCGGTTGCTAAGGAAAGTATATTGTACTTACGTCTTTGCTGGAGCTCCTTCTGTTGAACAGAGAGGAAGTCTGCGTCAGTCATGTCTTGCGGGTTGTCCGGCCGTGGTTCGACGGACGCCCGACGCATGTAGTCCCGCACGGCTTTCCGTACCCTCTCCTGGAGAAGTGCCGTCCCCGTGGCGAAGCGGGCCGAATTCGGCGTGTCCAGAAATCCCTTAAAACCAGGAGGAGCATGGATACTTACAAACTCAATACCACCACGTTTCGGCATGGTTCCTAGCGTCCTAATAACTCACTAAACTAGGAACTAACGACCGACGTCGCTACTATAGACCAACGACAGCCACATAGAACACCGCCACACGAACACATAGTCGTGCGTAGCGACAACAAATTTGTAAAGCAAGAAAACTGCTCCTGTTGTGATATTTCGTCCTGTATGTTCAGAAAGTTGTTGCCTAAACTTCTCTGCAGTAAAAGGAAAGCTAGACAAGAACAACAGGAGCTGAATGGGTTTGGCGACACTCAACACCGGGGTTCCAAGGTCGGGAACAGAAAAAGTGGATAAAGATAGCCCGTAAGGTCATGGGTGTGACGTATGACACTGATAGAGTACTTCTCAATGGCCAGTGACCCAAGCCTAATATCCTGATTTATAACGGCCATGGCGCTGCGTGTGGGTCTGTGAGGAACAATGTCAGCAAAATCTTTCACAGAAAGAATTCTTAAAACGTCTGAATTCTGCTATTGGTCTTCATGGCTAGCTCGACGAAAACTACTGTTGTTTCATTGAAAGTTGTTCATTAGTGGAGTGGCGATTGTCAAGAGGTGGGTGTAGCCCTTCACTTACTATGGATCACAAGTATTTTTGAGTCGCAACTATTTTGTATCTAACTCACGTTAGGGATATCATATGATCATTGAGCGTCATTTCGATATCGGCTTATGACGATTGACTTGTAGAAAATACCCTATAAAATGTAGATAAATTTGTTTTACCATTTCGAAAGCAGTCTTCTCAGCATAATGTACTTCTGCCATATAAATGAAGTGGTGATATTCAAGTTCTAAAATGACAGTCAATTCGGTCTCATTTACACAGGTATCTAACAAGTATCTATCAATTACGTGCGATGATACAATGAAACTACTTAAGCTTTTGATAACATCCATTATATATAATGTAGACCTATTGAACGGCCGAACAGCGACCTGAGAACCACCAACAATCCGACAATACCGGAGTGGCTGCTGTTGCTCTAACGCTAATTGCCATCAACGTATCACGTAAGCACCAGAACCAATTAGCCTAGAAAAGCACGGTAGAAGGACCGCCGGGGTAGTTATTGGGTGACAGTGACTTCTGTTTTGGCAACAAAATATAACTATAAACGAGATGTATAGGAAGCAATTATCACACTATAAAATATCCCGTACCGGATGTCACATTGTTTGACCAAGGAGGTCCTTGGTTTGACGGAGTTGTATACTTTTTACAAATTCAAGAGTAAGCTTTTGGTCATAAAGTTTTACTGCCAGTTTGACGATGAAGGTATGTGCGCTCACGAAACCAAACAAAGTACATAGATTGTAAAATTTGTCATTCAAACATATCTAGCCAGAGTGGGTTCTACACACGGCATGACGGTAAACACGTGTAAAACCATTTCCCGTGGCCTTTAGGTAGCAACCACCTGTTGACCCGGAATATTTCAAACTACAGGTGCGCCCACACGTCATATATCCAAAATGGGACTCGTGAAATCTTACCGTCCTGGGGTGAGGGTTATTCCGTCGGCCGGGAGAGAAAGGTCTCGGTTTAGGTTGCTTCATGGGTCGCGGCTTCTTGTAGTCGTCGCTGTAGCTGGTCTTGGGTGTCCTGAGGTGGGCCGGGACTTGCGTCTGTGGCGGCATGGTGGTATCGGCTTACCGGGACAGTTCCGGGGGACGTACCGTAACCCTACACGGACTCTCGTGCTTCGATATGGACACGGGAAAGTGTGCCACCGCAGCTGGAGTACAACACTTCAGGCCGGCGCAGCACGCTCGTCCGTCTGTACTTCGGTACACCGTGGCCCACTTCAACCACACAAACACACAAAATACCTAGGGCAACGCTTAGGACTCAATCAATCGGTCGTCATTTACGAACCATTGAGGACTCTTGCAGGAATTCTCGCTCATTGGCCGCGACATTAGTTACACAAACAGGTTTAAAACGCTCGGAATGACCTATGAAACCTCTCGCCAATCAGCGGCTTTAGATGAACAAGAGTGACACAAGTAACTTTTCACTACATTCACTCATGCGTCATACTTTCCGACTGGTAATTGAAAGGTGTCATTTTAAGAGTGGCTCGGCCAACATACCTGCAGTTCCTCTCAGAATCAATTTGACAGCCCCTCCGGCCTGGATTAATTCATGCGATCACAACCAGCAAATAAGGGCGGATAGACCAAACAAATGGAGCAAATACGTGATTTGGAAAAGGTCGCCGAGGGCTGTTGCCATAAACGCTATCGTGGTTACCATGGTGTTTGCGTCACTTGGCTCCAGGCGATGAAAAAACGCCCTGCGGAGTTAAAGATTGACCACTTTTGTTCTCTAAAGAATTGTTCAGCATTCTATTCGGCGACAACCTGCCCGCCAGGTCACTCTGAAAGGCTCTTGAGAAAATTAATCAACAATCCAAGTCCTTTTTATCAGACTGATAGTCATACATACTTGTAATGAGAAGCAAACACGTTCCGGCCCAAATAACCTGAATGCCTTACTTGTAGCAAAAAAGACTGCTGTACTATTGATAATACATATTATACATATGTCTGTTTGTAGACGAAAATAAACACACAAAAGTCGACCAGTTGCTGTATGGTTCAGCTATGTTTTAACAATACCTTGCACGAGGACGTTTTATTATAGCTGTACCAATAAATTTGTCAATAAGTCAAAAGTGTGTAAATGGAAACTTCACCTTGACTCTGCACGTTCAGAATTTACGACAGCTGTATTGTAGTGAGAATTGGGTTTGGCCTATAACTTCCACCGCATAATGGCTACTTCTCAAAGGCTGTCAGCAGGTAGATTGTTTTGTGTGTTTGTACATGTGGGATGTAACTAACAACATACACCAGTCCTACTCAGTACAGAATCTATAAGTCTTAGGCATAGTTCTACTAACTTCAAAATAACAGCTTACAACCTCAGACCAGTTTCATTCTTATTTTTATTGTTACTTCTTCAACTGTACAAAAACATATTCAACTTCAGCACAGCATGCACCAGAGTCATTGCTGTTTTGACAAATTCATGACATGCATTCTAATACAGGCTACCAGTCTCTACTTGACTAACGGCTTATTTCCCTGCTTTACATAAACTGGGGTTTTCGCATTCAATTCATTCCATGGAATTTACACATAGTGCTATTAGTATTAGTACCTGGCACCAAAAGCTTCCTTTTACATACACAAGAGTTGTGCTAGCCTGGTATACATTCCTTATGAAGTTGTATCTCCAATTTGCTCCAATGGTCACTTCCATTTTGAAGGGAGCAACTGTTGGAGTGAAAAGGAAGATACCAGGCTGGAGGTATCCTACCATCATAGAGGCAAGCAAGCCTGACATAACTTCATAAAGTCTAGAGTCTAAGATGTCTGGAGCATTTGCGACATTATTTTGTCCCTTGTACAGCCAGCAAAAAATTGCACAAAACATCACAGTCATCCTTACCAAGCAGTAACTGACATGTGAACCTCTGAACTAATATCAAGTGTGTTTTTGAACTTGTGCTAAAAAATGCCCCACCCTGGAAGGAAATTTCTATAAATCAGATAAGCAGTTCCAATCTTCTATCACATTTCAGTCAAATTTATGGTACACTTATTACAGGTAAGGCCATGCTAGAAAGGGGTCAAACAGCCATCAAACTTACAATGTGGTTGATAGCAACTATGTGTGAGGGGTCTGCACACTGGGCCTTAACCATGGCCAGTGTGAATAAAGCTGGCATATACCTTGGGCCATTCATATCAAGTTATCACATTGCCTGTAACCCTATTGGGAATGACATATCTCATGCACTACTACTTCCAATAACCTCACTAGCATCATCTACATCCATGCATACTAAACCTCTCTCAACCCTTCCTCAAACACACAAGTAACAGTTAAACTGTTATCAGTTCTCCCTGAAAAATCAAATACTGCATTGCTAATTTCTGAAACATTTGGTAATCAAGAACATGCATATATATGGTACATTCTGGCCCTTTGGTGTGTCACAGATATACATGTAACATTACATACATTGTGGCCTAAAACATGCATCTAGGACACAGCAGCTTTTTGTCCATTTCCTGGTCTACATGTACACTTGCTTCTGGTGTCGTGACCCCTTCACTGGTGCTTGACTTTGACCTTGATGGTGTTGATGCTTGTGACAAAGTTGTACAAGAAGTGGAAGTTCTGTGGAACAGGCAGGAGTAAGTGTCAGTGGAGGGGAACAATGGTTAATTGAACCTCTAACCACAAAACCATGACGTGAATATGTGGTATTTCTACTGTACTACAGAACTGTTTCAACCCCAAATTTCAAACACCATGAAAACTTTCTTTCCCACGTACTGAAAAATAAAACCAGTGGATGTACAGGATAACCTTCATCTACACCATTCTCAACATTTGGGCCTAAAGATCTAAATACCCAACTTCCATCTAGATCTAGAGAACAGGTCCATGTACTTACAATGATGGCCACGTACACCAGACCCAGGTACACAGCAATCCCCACTGCCAGGAACAGGTCAAACACAGCTGGCTTCACACTAGACACAGAAGATACACGTAGTGGTCAGAATACTTAAAAAGCACATGACATCCATATATATAACAAGATAAGAAGGAGTTCTTCTGACAAGAGATGTCAGGAGTAGTTCATAGCAAAATACAACTGATAAATACATTTTACACACAATACATAATGTCAACTTCTCCCAAAACTACATGTATGTACATGTAAAACAAACTACCGGGGTACATGTGGTTCTAATGCCTGTAGGGAGCAGGTTTAGATGTTTCTCCACAAGAAAATAAATATGACTGTTCTTAGTATGAGACAATTGAATATGGTACAACATGATCTATATTTTTTTCTACTGTCCTCCATGACTAGACTCTCCATCAGACAACAGTTCAAGTCTTGTCAGTGATGACACTGTGCAGTACAAGCTGCAGGGTTACCCCATCAGCATACTACACTGTCTGAAGCACCTGTCTGCATAATGGGGCCAGGCGGAAACATCAGTCTTATCATAGAACAAAGGGCAGGCCATTAATCACTTCATTAGCATACAGGTTAAATTGCTGTAATGATCACAGTCTTTGGACTGACAATGACAGATATCAGCTGGGAGATTGGAAATTATTTTCCAACCACTTACACAGTATGTGGTCTCTTTTTTAAAAGTTTTGTAGAATCAGCTCATGAACATTTTTTATAACATTTGAGAGCAAGACAAATTTTCCTACCAATATTTAACATGACTAGGAGGGGCATTGCAAGATTGGTCTTATTTAGAATGGACTTAGTCTTGCCCTGCACCATGTTTGTTTTATCTACTGTGTTCTCTGACACCTCCCTTTCTTGTAGGAATCTGTGATCATCTCCTTTAAATGCTGTTATTTTGAGCTCCTCTTTTCACTTGTTGTTTCACCAGCCAATGACATAAGGGTAGATTAATCATCTACTTCAAGGTAGCTATTAGCATAGGGAATGAAACATTACATTAGGCAGGAAGAAGACAACCTCTGTAATTTTCTTCAATTTACATAGGGAGGGGCTAATCACTGTCACAATAGACGATAAGTTGTTATGACATTTTGCCTGAAGGTGTTAAGCTTCTTGGAAGTGCTAGTAACAACTAAATAACCCTGAAAGGTTCCTTCAGCAACTTCAAACTCTGATTTAATTTTCCCATGACTTTCTACAAAGCCCCAAGTTGTATACTGGATAATTCATAGTGCTTTCTATCATTGAATCAATGCATTTCTACTTTCAAAGCACTTGGAGGGTATGAAACAGTTGCATTCAAGATGGTTGAGCCTGCACATTCTAGAGACTTAAATTTTTGTATGCAGGGCTTCTAGTTAAATTCATGTATCATAAAATGCTTTCCTTTGGTTGGGCTAATTTTGTCAGGACTTTATTCCAGACATGTAAATGTTAAAGGTGATTTGCTGGGGCAAGGTTTGACTAACTCAGTAACTGTCCAAAAGTTTCCAGTTCTGAAGACGTTCTTATGTATACCTACTTGTAAGCATTCATAGTAGTCTGCATTGCAGAGTAGAAGACAAACTCTGGGTCTCTGTAAACAACAACAACATGTTAGTTTCTACATTTACATACATATAACGTAACGTTACATGGAAACCTGGAAGACGGGAGTGTAGCGATACAGTAAACAGTTCGCGAGGGACATGACTTCACGAAGCAAGGCTCTTCGCGAAAACCGCGAAGTTAAATCCCTGACGAACAAAAATGCATTTACAGTAGTCAACAACAGATGACAAATCAACAGGAATACACATGTTCATCTCCAGGCCATCAAAGACACCTTTGTGAAAAAAATGTTGTCTGGATTTTATTTACCCCCCTCATTTTCATAATAATCTTATTCAGCTTTTACATAAAAAGTTAAGATATCCTTTATTAGACTTTAATAACAATTCTTACATGTCTGTTATAAAGGAGGACATACAGGACATCTTTCTTAGATGTCAAGGTCCACTGATACCGTGTCCACTATAATTAGCCAAATTAGGCTAATTTCTTAATTGGATTAAATGAGTTGGAATGGCCTATTGTCACTCCATAGCAACTGAAAAAACATGTTATTTGCTGCCCAGTAATAACTACGCCACCTAATTACAGTTGCATGTAGGTTATGCAAATGATTTCTCAGTAACACTACGCCCAAACAGTACAGTATAGCACACCTAGATGAAAATAAATTCATTTGTAGAAAAAAACTTTGAAAGTTTGAATCTATATCATTCAAAACAATGATCAGGTGGGCAGAGTATATCCTACTTTTGTATATCCTGTGTTTTAGATGGTGATTAGTTACAATTCCCTATGGACAAGGCAGAGAAATTCATTCAAAGATTTTGATGTTGTAGAGTTTTCAAGGTGGCTGTTACAGAACTATAACGTTAACCAACAACAAGACCTTTTCTGAGACAAGACAGCTGAATTTTGTATGAAATATCTGCAACTTCAGTTTGGACTTGATCGTACAATGATTGTACAACAAATGTGAGTCATTATGTGACCAGGGCCTTAGCTGGACCAGGGTGTACCTGTAGAGGCACCCCTCTCCCTTCCCTACCGTTTGTCAGGTTTGAAGGTGAGCCTGCGCACGTCCTTGAGGTAGCCGTTCATGGCCTGCTCCATGGTGCTGAGCAGGGTGTGGTCCTTCCCGATCAGCTGGGCCGCCCGGGGCTGTGACGTCACCAGGTTCAACCACGCCTCGATCGACTTCGGATGGAGGTTCTGTCACACAAGGGAAGGGAAATTTTCTCTGTTGTTAGCTGAACTATACTCCAGGGAATACACTACTGTACGAGTACATTGTTGTAAGTCTGTTGTCACTGAATGAAAGTATATAGACTATATATAAAAGTCAAAACACTTCTGGATGTTTTCAAGGTAATGAAGGCCATACAGGACTATCTGTATCTGTAGATGTATAGCTAGTATTAACTACCCATACACCAGATTAAAACCATGTGGCTGGTTAACACTACCATGGCAATCTAAAAACCAGGTGCTTAAGGTTTTAGGACAAAGACAATCCATTGGAAAGTATGTCATGTTCCAACAGTACAGCAGTTTATGTGTTTGTTTTGTAGAAAATGCATGGTATCTATTTGAAAAACTCAAAAAGCTTTTTAAAAATTCTTACCAATCCATCCTGGAAGATCTCCATTGAGCCATCATGCCCCTAGAGAGTATAAAGAATTGTCATTCAACTTGTTGTGTGTACAAGATGGTGAAACCAATATAATGGTTGGAGATAGAAGAGACACCTTGTGACCAAAAGATAAACTGCAGTGTATCAAACCTGGTACACACTAGCCTGAGTGTCAGCCTTGTTAGCTTTTGTCCGCTCCCCAAGATCTGCTCCCTGCCAACATGGAGCGGGGAGCAGATCTTGGGGAGCGGATGAAAGCTAACAAGGCTGACACTCAGGCTAGGTACATACCATACATCAATCTAATACATGTACTGTCTTACATTTTATCTGCACATTTGAAAATGGACATGTGAATAACTTCTAAAGCAGATATAGTAGTATTAAAAACAAAAGCATATGGTAAACCAGTAAAAGATATTTTTTCACAAGTACACAATTCTGCCTACAGAATGGTAGATATCTGCAGCTGCTGACCTTGGCAGTGAGGTTGTAGATGTGTCTGGCCAGTGCCTCGGCCAGCACCCTAATGTTCCTGGTCAGAACACCCGTGTCCACCTGGAACCTGAATGAACAAGATCACATCTTCAAAAGCTACCTCCTTGTAACGATTCCTGTCTTGTACACTGATATTCATGCTTGCCCCTTTAAAGCTGATACAGACTCAAAGTTTTTGGACACTGGCAACCATCCCTCTCAATAATACTGCCTTTACCCTTCATATATCCTTATGAATGATGATTTGATAAAAAAGTTATATTTTAAGACACTTTCAATGCTGTAAATCTTGAAGCTTTTGCGGTGGCTTTATTTTTCCAGTTTTCATGGTGACCTCTATGTGGTACATCATACATGACACTGCAAATATGTAGTACTAATGTATTACTACTATACTACAGGACTGTTTCAACAACAAATTTTGAAACAGAGCAAAAATCTCTTTTCCTTTTCAACCGGAAAAACACAAAACAAATACAAAACTAAGTGTATTTATGAGTTCAGCCTGCCATACTTCTGGTCGGTGATGCTCTGCCTCTCCATGGCCCTGTGTGTGGGGAAGTGTGACAGCGAGGCGGCAGGCAGGCGGCGGATACTGAAGCGCTCGTGTTCCCACGCCAGCAGGTCCTCCGCCAGGTTGATCTTCTTGTGCACCATGGTGAAGTTTACAGCAGAAAACTGGGCCTCCAGGACCTGCACAGGGTTGTGGTAGTGTTGTCATTATGTTTACCAAAGGAAAACATACTGTTTTTGCTCTGTTTCTTCTTCTTCCATTCCAAACACTGACCTCTGACCTGATCAATGACCAGACTAGGATTCAGCAACAACAGGTAAGAATTCAATACATGGCAGCAACCTCTACAGTAATGAGATTATGAAGTAAGTCATATAACCTTAGCTGTGTAAAGGTTAGGTTTGACAGGCGTTCAGTGTGATATAACAAGCTGCTGCAGTGCCTGCAAAGCTGGTGTGTTATGTTGAAAGGTGGTTATGTCAGATATACAGAAAGAGAAGTGAAAACTACTCCACATGATGTTCAGATACACAGGAGAGGAGAACTACTACTCTAACTTACAGTCTTGAGCTCCTCCAAGAAAGAATGTAGTGCAGAGCCCTCCTTGGGAGGTTTGGACACATGGAGGAACAGGCTGTCTCCCGAACCAACCGAGTCCAGACACAGAACAAAGGACACCTCCGACAGTAGGCTGCCATCTGACGGGATATACACAAGTCATCAATCAATCAATCAACCAATCAATCTTTATTGAAGTGAATTTGTCAGTAACATACATGAGTATGTATCATACTGAGTTATGTTGAGTTTTATCTAAAAGTTAGCAGAACTCATGAACATGACAATAGTTATAAATGTATATAAACAAACATCTACAGAAGATGCACTGAATCACAGGAAAGAGTCCTATGGTATATCAAACTAGTATAGGTAAGTGCAATAATGATTTGCAGTTTAACCGGTATAGCCAATGTCACAAGCTGAAAAAAGACGGAACAGCAGACAGAAATGTTTTCCTGAGAGTGTTTTGTTGTGTACCTGTATGGTCCAGGTTATCCTCGATCCACCGTTTGGTTCCCTGGTAGTTAAACTTCCCTCCTCCAGACAGCAGGAACAGGAGGTTAAATCTGTACACCGGTCAGGGATTTAACTGTCCACTGGACAGGAGTGGACTATATCACTCTTCTTACAGATACAGAACCAACCTGTTTATGTTGTGATAATTCTAACCTTCTTATATGTACATATTCTTATAACATAGTTATGTAGCAAATAAACAAAACAATTTAGCAACATGAAGGTAAAATCATGATCTAAATCATGAACCATTTTTCTTGTACTCATAACTTTCAGTCAGGAACACTATTAAGGATACTTTGGATGTGTCTTGGGGTTGTCGTACAGCTTGGAGAAGAGGCGTGCCAGTTCCAGCAGTGCTACCATTCCACTGCCGTTACTGTCTGCACCGTAGGACAGGTGCTGCAAGAAAAGAATGGGGAAAATTAGACTTTCCTTTCCAACAATCACTTATGAGTGAACAAGTACAGCAATATCAAAACTTTGTACATCAAACATAGATATGAACTTACTGGGGCAATCCCAAAAGTGTCATAGTGAGCCACAATGGCCACAGTTGGCAGATGTTCCTCTATTCCCAGCCCTGACAGCTTCCCCTGAAACACAGGCACAGATAACATGGTCATTAGCAGTGAGAGAAAAAGGTTGATGATAATACCCATACTTTTCCATGGTGCCCATATACATCAGCCCAGAGTATTTCTTACCCAAGGTTAGGTTAGTGACCCATCTTAAAACAGTTTTTGTACATGAAGCTAAATAATCCACTTTGGTTTGGATTTGTCATTTACAATGAATCTGTCAACTCATACACGACATCTTTTGAAGAGCATCACAGAAGAAATATCTTTACCCTAATATTTTTCCTACTGTTAGGACTGACAATATGAATACCTGGATGCTGGTGATCTGTGCATCCTTGATGGGCGTGGCCTGTGTTGCTGTAGTGACCATCTGGAACCCGTTGGCTGAGGCAGCATGCAGCAGAGCTGTGTGAACCAGTAAACCTCATTAGTCTAGCATCAAAACAGTCATGCATTACATTTAAACATAAAAAACAAGGAAACTTGAAAGGTAACATTTGCAAAGCAAATGTTTGCCTTTGCATATGGTCTGCTCTGTTAATTTTTTACTCAAACACCTTCATATATATGGTCCGACAGGAGTCTAAATCCCTCCTGCTATAGAATTGCAATATTACGTAACCCAACACTAGTTACCATGGTGACAGACGTCTGGTTCATGTCATTGACCTTATTTGCTGGAGAAGAAGAAGAGGAAACAGAGCAAAAACAATACCTTTTCCTTCAGTAATAATAACAAAGCAAATTTATCTTTCCTCTAAAACCTGTACCAGATTTTATGATCAATGTGATCCCACCTTCAGTGGCAGTGGCGGCCTTGTCAGTGTTGGATCCATCCTGGATCGCTGCATAGATCTTGGTCAGGGTGTTGTCTTCCACAGCAAAGTACACAGGAGTGTTGACATCCTGGTCCATCAGGTCGTGTTCAAGTTCTATAAACTCCTGGAGAAAAAGTTGCTTCATGTCTGATTTCATTCTTCTATTACTATCTTGGACATGTAATAAATACTTGATGTGTAAGCATTGACTGCCATATAAGAAACAAAAGGGGTAATAAGGTGTTGTTAGAAAAATGTTCCTTCACATAAGCTACCAGATTGAGACAACATATTTAATCTTTAGTACAGTGTTTGGCTGCCAATGTGGTTATGGTGTTAGGGAGAAAGTTAAGGTACTGGTTTTTGTTCAAACAAGTAGGTTAAAATCGAAATTATTTTTTATTGGTTATAATATCAGAGTCTTTAGGCAAAATGGTAACAATGACCGACCTCCAAACTCTCCTTGGGGACAGTGGACAAGTCATTAGGCAGGAGCACCAAGACGGCCCCTGCTGACTGGTCAACCAGGTCCTTGAACTTGTCCACAGTCAGGTCAGCTAGCCGCGTGACGACGCAGCGCCGTGTCAGCATGCTGGCGCCAAGAGACCGCGCCTCCATGTTCACAATGGCGTTTCTGCATCCTGGAGAACATCAGAGTAACAGTACACTGAATGTGAACCCAAATCAAAATTAGTAATTTACGCATGTATTTCTGTGATACACAGTCCACCCTCTTACCTGCACTTTTATGAAATACATTACATGAGATTATTTTGCATGTTCTAAAATGGAGTAAAAAAATGATTTAACCTTGTGGCCATGTCATCTTCTCTACAACTTAAACAGATAAGATAGAATGTGAATGAGAATTTTTTTAAACCTCAACCACTGACAGTTTTTGTTATTTGATACTGATAGCTTATACTTCATCAGACAAATTTACACAGATTACTACAAAAAATTCATTATATGCCTTAGGCAATGAATAAATTCATGTTGAATGCTTTTTTTTTCTACAGCACTGCAAAAAGACCGCAACCAATGAGTGAAACTAATTTCTGTAAAATATCACTGTACATGGACATAATTTGGAATATGGTATGATGAATTGATTCTCTGTTTTTGTTTTGAAGTGAATTCATTTTCGCATTTTTTGTAGACGTTGATAGTTTGAATAATTCATGAATGACACTGCTAACCAAATGCTCCAAAACGATGCTCACAAATTATTCAAGTTGAAAATGGGCAGGGGGTAACGTTATCTGCGTGTTCTATATAATTTTTGTAGGTCAAAAAAATATTAGTAATTCCATTAACAAAATTTGAAGAAGCAGCTAATTCTAACAAAAACACACGATGGCTTTAATCTACAGGTACATTTTGCTGTTGTTTCCTATCAATAAAGTGGCATAAAACAAAAGAGAATTTTGTATAAAGAAATGATTTTACCATAGCTCGTCCCCTGGAGGTCGAACTGCTGCATGCGGTAGACGGAGAACTCGTGCGCCGCCTCCACCGGATCGGGCGACACGATGATCAGCACAGCCGGCACGAACAACAAGAACGAGATGGGAAACACGCCCCGGAAAATGTCGAACACTTCTCCGGCCTCCTCGTACATTTTGCTGACAGAAAAGACGCCAGTAGAGGAGAAATTACAGCGACTTCATCGACATGTTTCTCTGTCTGCGGAATCTCTGCACGTTGATCTACATAGGAGGGACGCATGCGCACATGCTGTTGGATGTTGCATCCTGGGAACGGGTCAAATAAAGGACACATTTTGGAACAAACCAAAGAAGGAAAAGGGGCGTTGAAAGCTCTGTGTGCTTTTCCGCAAGTCTCACACATTGACAGAATTAAACGTTTCTAAACGTTACGCAGCATTGTATGATTTATCAATTTGCTCTTTATCTTGTCAAACTAGTAAACAATCTGCCCTTTGAAATGGTTCTTCTAAAATCTTTTGAAAGCTTGAGCTTGACTTTAAGAAACTTTTCATTAATCTTCCACACAATTCTGCAGTTTGAAAACTAAGAAAGCTTATCAACCTCTATTCTGGTAGACGAGAGGAGGTCGATGATTTATATTCTTATTCTATATGATACCCTTGCCGCAGCAGAATTGTCGTCTTCACAACTGTCGACCTGCAATGATTACTTTGACAGCTAGAAGTCCCCACTGCCACGTCGTCGGCTGAGACCCAACACATGATGATGGTAACAGGTGCAGGCTTTTAAGTTTCAGGTATATTCATTCGAGTGAGTCGTATGTCTGTCGTGAGATTGATTGAATATACAAAAGAACCATACAAATATGCATAGTCTCAAATAATTAATAAACGCTGGGCGTCATTTATTTGGAACTACAACTTCATGAAATAGGTCACTTGTTTGGAAGCCATCCAAAGAGCACACGTCTACTCAAGATGGCGCAGCCAGCAGACGACGCCAGTTGCGCTTCTGGCCCAAGACTGTTAGGGAAGGTTAGTTGAAATATTCGTGCGCATTAGTAGGGATAGTACATCGTCGCGTGGGACGTGGGACGATTTGACAAAATTTTCTTGACATCTGTACAGACCCGGTGCACCTGTACACTGAAAACAGTGGGCATGTTGTTGATCATTTCCGTTTGCATGACAGGGTGCTAACTCAGCTCGACAAATTTAATGACTTGTTTATCCAAGGATATCCCTATCGGTGGCAACAAGACAGTATCAAATTGGCCAGGCAGTATCCAGTAGCCAGAGAAGGTCCGCGGCCACCGACGGGTGGTGGGGGTAGCGACAAAAAAAAAAAAAAAACAGCCATGTATAAAAAGGTAACGATCATTCCCCCACAAACTCTGCTTGGAGTGTATATCTCAACTTTACTGGGAAACTGGAGCGGATTTCTGTGACCAACTCAAACATATTGGAGCAAAAATAACACAACTTTTACTAATATCTTGTACCCAATACTTTTCTCAGCAGGACGGATACGTTGGATGGGATTTGATCCCCGAACCTCTACTCCTTCACATCTGTTCTTTCCTGGGCTCTGCAGACAAACTCAGGGTATGCGCAGTGTGTTTCCGATGGAGAAACGTAGTCACCGCGATAGCCGGGCTCTGGGCGACATTTGACTTCACCCATGACATATTTGGCATGGCGAAGTATGACAGTTATTTCGAGGCGTGCATGAAAATGTACGGCAACCATGTCAGGACAGTCAGAATGAGCACAGCTCCAGCAGTCGCGGTACAACTACTACAGCTATGCGCTCAGAACTGCCCTGCGATAGAAGAAGTATGCATCGCCTTCGACGTTTCCTTGAGAAGACGATATGACTACATGGCAGCTGTTGTCCACAAGTTCTTCCGCGCAATTGCAAGAATTAGCACCTTGCGAAGAGTGCGCATGCCCGGCCTGGCCGAGTGGGTAGAGTCATACCCGAACGCCCAATCAGCGCCGCGGAGAGAAAGTTTTGAACTTCGATGTGCAAACATCACAGCGATAGGTAAAATCTGCCGTTTGTCGGTCTATTTATTGAGCTCTGATTGTAATACGAAGATGGAAAAGTAATCCAGAAAAGCCATTAATAAATTGATCCAAGGGTACATTTTCTAACTTAAGTTAAGGTGCCAAAATTATCGTACCAAATAAGTGGGCTTTGTGTCCTTAAGCTTGACTGTATTTTCGACACATAGCTTACTTGACTTTTCAATACATGTGTGTATCATACTAGTTTACAAATCTATTTTCTTTAATTCCCTGTATCAATTCTAAGACCTGCGGCGATTCACCTGCAAGCGGGTCCCCCTGCGCTTCTCCGGGTGTCCAAACCTGAGACGCCTCGCTGTCAGCTACCACAACATGGACGAGGAAGGTCTGAGGGACCTGTACAAATGTTCGCTGGAGAAAATATCAGTAGAGGTGATATTATATAGGAAAAATGTTAGTGGGGTGGAAAATTCACGAAAGGGATTTCATTTGGAATATTCGACTGTTTTCTCAACTATCTAAACTGTCTCTAGTTTCAAATGTTTGTCATTGGCATTTACAAGCATTGTACCAATACTTAAAAAACGTTAGACATTAATAAAACGTGGTATGGTTGCACTATATCTACCATTGACATAGGTGACAGAGAAACACAGAAGTGACAGAGAAGTGTTTTCAATGAATGAAACGAGCCGTAGTCACCTTTGCGCAAAGCCACTAAAATCACTGTGATGCAATGAGAACAAAGCATTCCTCAATCGACCTCATAAAATTGACTAGTCTATAATTTTTCAATCCTCAGGTTGATGTTATTGACGAACTGATGGCCACCGCCTGGAGATATCTCAAACATGCGCACCACGGGTTACATTGGCACATGATGTTCCCCCGTGACGCAGGCGCGTTCTGGTTCCCGGATGTGGCGGTGAACTCTGTGACGTGCGAGGGTGGGATAGGGGTTATGCACGTTCTGTTCATGGTCAACAGGAAACAGATTCCTCTGGAGCAGCTGGTAAGATTTAATGCGGTATTCACAGCATTACGCACACATAGGCCGAAGTTGGCGACAGTGAATCAATATGGTTCGAGTAAAACAAATGTTACTTTCCAGAGTGCTGCAAGGTTATATCCGTAGAGTCACAAAGATTTGGTCAAGAAAAATAAGATGAAAATGTAATACATGTAAAAACGAAATGGTCTGACGTGGACTAACCTGACAACGTTGAGCACGTTTGGGATTGTTTTTGATGCTATGTGACCATGAACACTTGGACAACTTGTGTAAGTTATATATAACTGTTATACGTCCACCTTTATTTCGGTACAGAGCAAATGGAAAGCGCTGTGAGAGTACATATATGGGAGGCCAAAAGATTGAGATTAAGGTTAACATTCTTTCAACTACGTAATGGGAAACAGAACGCTTCTGTCTTGACAATTCCTACGCTATATTTTTGCCGGCAGGTTTGTCCTGGAAGTGGCAGGAAGAACCCGAAGCTGGAGGGACTACAGAGAAACATGCTGCGTGTGCTGTGTGCGGTGCGGCCGTGTGTGCGCCTGCGCTGTCTGCTGTACGGTGATGACATCTTAGTGTCTACTCTACTGGCGATAGCAGACATGTACCGCGACTTGGACAAGGTCGGTCCCACTTGGCCTCTACCACAGGCTTCGGGAGGCGCCTGGAAAGAGTAGAGATCGGTCAAAATAGAGAGATAACATGCCGAGGGAGTTGGTCCGCTAGAGAGTACATTTTGCAGCACCCGAGCTGGAGCGGCAAACTGTTCTCTCCAGCAGACCAACTCCCTCGGCATGTTATCTCTCTATTTGGCCAATTTCTACTCTTTCCAGCCGCTTTCCGAAGCCTGGTAGAGGCTAGGTCTCACTTGCTCCCGTTCCCTGACTTTTGCCTGACCCAAGCTAGCAGACGCTGCTTTTGTGTATATATACAGTTTAAATCTGAAAGCACCGTGTGTATAGAAACATTCTGGCGCGGAAGGCGCATCAATGTAAACCTGCAGTAATAACGTACAGACTTGCTCCCCAAAGCACAGGTGGAAGTACAGAGAGTCGCATTTTCCTTGTGCTGAAACTTCAAAATTGAACAATGTAAGCTATACTAAATTTGAACATAGATGCTGGGATGTTTCTTTGCCCCAACCTATTCGAAGTCGCTACCATTCTATATGTTTTCCCCACGTGTTCATTGCCAGGATTGTTTTAACAGCTCTACATACGAAGGGGTGCGGTTGTCTTCAGAAATGACCCAGACATCTCTGAAGTTCCCGGTTTCCCAGCAGCCATCTTGAACATGATCCGGACAACCGAAATCACGTCCATGGACGACCTGGAACACCGAGTGAGCCGCCTCATGGGCAGGCGCTGGGTAACAGTTCCCGATGGATGCTGGGAAGAAACTGTGCGAGTTGTCGGAGATCCATTGTAATAGTATTGAGACGGTCGTTGCATGTCTGTTTTTAGTTTTGTTTGCGAGGTTGCCATATATATTACGTGTACTAGTAGATTCGTGGACTGGATACATAGCAAAAAGGCGGCTCATTGTTAACTCATTCAGACTTTACTAGCTACAATGTCTTTGTGAGTGACCAGAAAAATTGCATGTGTATTACTACAGATGATCTTACTGATAAACTAGTACTACTGGCCATATAACCAAATTTTAAGGTTTAAGAGTGTATCCCTCTGCTGGATTATAACCATTACCTCCATGAAAATGGTGCAGGCCTCAGACAGTACGTGATGAACATATTCTCCAAGTCATATTGCATCAGCCAGTCCTTTCATAAAGACTACGTATGCATACCTCCTCCACATCATTAACGCAGGGCGAGCCATGCTCTTTGACAGCTGTGCGCGGCAGTGTCAAGAAAAACCGGAAGCAGATAAGTTCAACGACCTCACATATTCAGGAAAAATCTGTCTACCAACTGGTTAAGGTTAGAGTCAACTTGTGTTCCCTACGTCAGTGGCCACTGTTTCATCCCCCTCCATGACAACCATTATTAGAGATATGCTTTTGATACACAGTAATGAAATGTCAAGCCATAAAAGAATTCCTCATAGCAACTACCAATCCTTTTTAATTACAGTTTACCGCACGGTATGTCTAACGTTACAGATCTATACACCATGAAAACTGCACACATTGAATGTCCAAACAGGGTGTACACGTACGCACACGTGCCATTTAGGTAGACGTACATTTAATGAAATCGATTCACAGACACGTATGGAACAAATTAGTTTGTGGAAACAAACAATGTCTAAAGGTAAAAGCTTTAGTAGTCCATCTCTTATAGTCCGTGTTATCTGTTCCCCTATCAAAGATTTCCCCATGATGTATCAAATGATGAATTGGTATATTTCAAGAATGTCACCAGGGAACGTACAGCATTCTGAAGAACTGTATGATTTAGACAGGTCGATCTATAAAACAACTACACGCCTAAATTAAAGCAAAGGGAATCAAAATGACACATACAACTTTCAAGAATCACTGTATGATGAAGTAGACGTTAATAAATCATTAAGTAATTTATCCAAAGCTATCGAACAGAATATAATATTTTTTCGAAACTCATATGAATGAATAAGTCCTCAACATGTACAGGCCAAGAAGAAAGGTTTCTAAAGAAGCAAACTGTGGATCAATAAAGCTATCTAATGTTATCTCCCAGTGCTTCTGTCCACATAAATTTTTAAGACATGACACACCTTCAACGGCTCACTCGGCGTCTTCTCCGCTGCTTGGGGTTTCAACAGGAGACATCTTCACTGACCCTGGCGATGTTACGAAAGGCACATTCAGACGGCTTGAGTTCAGTTCGTTCCTGGGGTTCTCTGCAAGTCTTCGGCTGGCTGCCCATTTAGTCGGCTGGTCAGTCCGATTGTCTATACTTGGTCCAGCAACAGCGTTCACTACTCGCGCATCTCCCACAATCTTAATGTTGACCACTTGATTCGATGACCACCCCACCTTTTCCCGAACCGTGCTAGCGAGTCGTCGCGCCTTACGATGCACGGCTTCCCGAATCTTCTTGATCCTGAGCGCGTATATGACCGGGTTGACCACCGAATTGCAGAGTGCGATCAGCAACCCCCAGTTTGGCTTTGATTTTACCTCACAGTCTTGTCTCGCAAAGCACATTAACTGCCGCACACCCCCGACGCAAATCGGCAGCCAGAAGACGACGAACACTGCTGCAATGATAATAACGGTCACCTGCATCTTCAAACTGTTTTTGAGTTGCTGGTATTGTCTGGCCGCGACTCGCTGTTCCCTACGGCGTGCTGCGGGCAGGTTGTCTTGCGGGTTTCCGGGGGGCTTGGTTCTGGAGAAGCGCTGCTTCAGTTCGAAGAAGATTCTTGCGTTGACGAAGACCACTACCACCACGGCCATCAGCAAAATGACGTTGAAAAGAATCAGGTAACTTACGGGCAGGTGATTTATGCAGGACTCTGTGTTCATATTATGGCAGTTCCAGCCCATGAGAGGAGACAGACATACGAACACACAGGCTGGCCACGCGATCCCCAAACTCACGGCAACGTGTCGCCCAGACATGCGGGTCTGGTAGAATATCGGGTGGAGGATGGCCAGATAACGGTCCATGGACAGGAGGACCACGCCAACTGCTGATAAGGCCAATACTAAAAAGAAGGTACAGTACAAGCCAACCATTGTCCATGGTCGATACAGTTCCAGTTGGACATGGGCGCAGAAGAAGAACGAGAACAAACCCGCCACGCAGTCCGCCGTAGCCAGGTTGGCCACGAACAGGAACATGGGTTTGGACAGGTGATGGTTTTTCAGCCCTCCGGACAGGACCACGACGTTCATGAGGAGAGCGACTGTCCCGACAGTTGCTGAGACGATCCCGACTTTCTTGTTCTCGTCCACATACGGACTGGGGAGGATGAGAGCACGCGGCTACAGCCAGGTCGTACTCCACCTTATTTTTCATGTAGGAGGAGAAACACGGCCAGAAAGCCTCGTACGCCGTGGAGTTTCCTCCAGTGAGATTCGCCGTGCTGTCGTTCATTTTGCGTTGTTCACTGAAGACAAATACGTCGATTATGGCAAAAACGCTGATTTGGGGCTTTCTACCGTTTTCGTATAGAACTAGATGACTATATGTTACCTCCGATAATCTGTCGGCCGCGCCTAGTACTACCTACAAACTGGTTAAGCACTGACTTATACAGGTGATTGGTCGTGACGTCAGCGTTACCGTAGTTTCGCCGCCCCTAGCTACCGCTAACGTTGCCATAACATCCCTGCTTGACGATATTATTACCTCCATGAAATGTGTCATGGAGGTTATATTTTCAGTTGCGTTTATCTGTCCGTCTGTCTGTCTGTCTGTCTGTTGGTCAACAAGATAACTCAAGAACGCCTGGATGGATTGGTTTCATACTTGGTGTGTTGGTAGGGTGTGACGAAAACTAGAAATGATTAGATTTTGGTCCCCCTAGTGGCTTCCCTTGGTACTGCAGCGCAACTTCCGGTTTTGATATCTCGCGATCTGGACATGCTGGGGTCATGAAATTTTGATGGAAGGTAGCTCTCGTGCTTGGGAAGAAGTCACATGAGTTTGGGCCCCCTAGCGGCTTGTCTGGAACTGCAGGGCTCTTTCTGGCGAAATGTTTAAAAGCCAATAAGTCCAGACAGGAACAACATATTTTCATTATTTTTGGTGTGTAGGTAGCTGAGAGAGAGATGTACACAAATAAATGCAAATTATGCAAATGAGGACTTTATTTGCATAATTAATGAGGAAATTCTATAATTACAGTGTTTTACATTATACTACTTACATACATGTAATGTATGTAACCTATGGCAGACGGAACTTCAACAGATA
>NW_017804154.1:1392646-1440797 GCF_001625305.1 Branchiostoma belcheri | reverse complement strand
TGATGCGCGCGTGCGAATAAAAAAAAAAGTTTTGCAAAAAAAAGTTGCTTTCACTATGAAATCTAGCTACGTGGTCATGAAGGTTGAACAAATGGCACAGAATATGTTATGGCGAATAATCTACTCTTCGAATTCATTTCTTTACATTTTTGTCTTTTTTCCTTTGATTTTGGCATTCTACGACATTGGTATCGTTTCTAAATGTTTTCCTTGCAACTTATGGTATATTTTTGCTCATTTAATTAGCAACTGTTTTGCACGATTTACAGTATGGTTTTTTTTTTGGAAACGGCCGAAAATTCATGCGCGCGCGGATGTCATCCATATAATCAAATCAACATTGCCTTACTTAGAGATATGCTTTTGATACACAGTAACGAAATGTCAAGCCATAAAAGAATGCCTCATAGCAACTACCAATCCTGTTTAATTACAGTTTACCGCACGGTATGTCTAACGTTACAGATCTATACACCATGAAAACTGCACACATTGAATGTCCAAACAGGGTGTACACGTACGCACACGTGCCATCCAAGGTAGACGTACATTTAATGAAATCGATTCACAGACACGTATGGAACAAATTAGTTTGTGGAAACAAACAATGTCTAAAGATAAAAGCTTTAGTAGTCCATCTCTTATAGTCCGTGTTATCTGTTCCCCTATCAAAGATTTCCTATGTATACTATCAAGTGAATTGGTATATTTCAAGAATGTCACCAGGGAAAGTAAAGCATTCTGAAGAACTGTATAATTTAGACAGGTCGATCTATAAAACAACTACACGCCTAAATTAAAGCAAAGGGAATCAAAATGACACATACAACTTTTAAGAATCACTGTATGATGAAATAGACGTTAATAAATCATTAAGTAATTTATCCAAAGCTATCGAACAGAATATGATATTTTTTCGAAACTCATATGAATGAATAAGTTCTCAACATGTACAGGCCAAGAAGAAAGGTTTCTAATGAAGCAAACTGTGGATCAATAAAGCTATCTAATGTTATCTCCCAGTACTTCTGTCCACATTAATTTTTAAGACATGACACACCTTCAACGGCTTACTCGGCGTCTTCTCCGCTGCTTGGGGTTTCAACAGGAGACATCTTCACTGACCCTGGCGATGTTACGAAAGGCACATTCAGACGGCTTGAGTTCAGTTCGTTCCTGGGGTTCTCTGCAAGTCTTCGGCTGGCTGCCCATTTAGTCGGCTGGTCAGTCCGATTGTCTATACTTGGTCCAGCAACAGCGTTCACTACTCGCGCATCTCCCACAATCTTAATGTTGACCACTTGATTCGATGACCATCCCACCTTTTCCCGAACCGTGCTGGCGAGTCGTCGCGCCCTACGATGCACGGCTTCCCGAATCTTCTTGATCCTGAGCGCGTAGATGACCGGGTTGACCACCGAATTGCAGAGTGCGATCAGCAACCCCCAGTTTGGCTTTGATTTTACCTCACAGTCTTGTCTCGCAAAGCACATTAACTGCCGCACACCCCCGATGCAAATCGGCAGCCAGAAGACGACGAACACTGCTGCAATGATGATAACGGTCACCTGCATCTTCAAACTGTTTTTCAGTTGCTGGTATTGTCTGGCGGCGACTCGCTGTTCCCTGCGGCGTGCGGCGGGCAGGTTGTCTTGCGGGTTCTCGGGGGGCTTGGTTCTGGAGAAGCGCTGCTTCAGTTCGAAGAAGATTCTTGCGTTGACGAAGACCACTACCACCACGGCCATCAGCAAGATGACGTTGAAAAGAATCAGGTAACTTACGGGCAGGTGATTTATGCAGGACTCTGTGTTCATATTATGGCAGTTCCAGCCCATGAGAGGAGACAGACATACGAACACACAGGCTGGCCACGCGATCCCCAAACTCACGGCAACGTGTCGCCCAGACATGCGGGTCTGGTAGAATATCGGGTGGAGGATGGCCAGATAACGGTCCATGGACAGGAGGACCACGCCAACTGCTGATAAGGCCAATACTAAAAAGAAGGTACAGTACAAGCCAACCATTGTCCATGGTCGATACAGTTCCAGTTGGACATGGGCGCAGAAGAAGAACGAGAACAAACCCGCCACGCAGTCCGCCGTAGCCAGGTTGGCCACGAACAGGAACATGGGTTTGGACAGGTGATGGTTTTTCAGCACTCCGGACAGGACCACGACGTTCATGAGGAGAGCGACTGTCCCGACAGTTGCTGAGACGATCCCGACTTTCTTGTTCTCGTCCACATACGGACTGGGGAGATGAAAGCACGCGGCTACAGCCAGGTCGTACTCCACCTTATTTTTCATGTAAGAGGAGAAACACGGCCAGAAAGTCTCGTACGCCGTGGAGTTTCCTCCAGTGAGATTCGCCGTGCTGCCGTTCATTTTGCGTTGTTCACTGAAGACAAATACGTCGATTATGGCAAAAACGCTGATTTGGGGCTTTCTACCGTTTTCGTATAGAACTAGATGACTATATGTTACCTCCGATAATCTGTCGGCCGCGCCTAGTACTACCTACAAACTGGTTAAGCACTGACTTATACAGGTGATTGGTCGTGACGTCAGCGTTACCGTAGTTTCGCGGCCCCTAGCTACCGCTAACGTTGCCATAACATCCCTGCTTGACGATATTATTATTATTTTTTTTTTATTCAGAAACTCAATGAGAATTACAAATGAAAAGACATGGACTAAGTGACTGCGAACTCAAGTTAGGTACAACTTATATTCTCGCAGCCACTTTTACAATAAAAGAAAAATATTTTACAAGACATTTGAAAATACATGAGATCTCGCGTGAGTAACAATCCTCCCATCCCAGAAGACACATACAGTTAGAATCTTTTTGTTTCTAATATATAATCTTGTGCGGCTAACATTATTTTGCAGTTGGTGTCATAGGAACAAAGGAAACTACCGCGAAGAACTAAATATTGTATGGAATTATCAGAAAGGGTGTTTAAATCAACAATATTACCAAGTAAGCTTGAAAGCTTGCCAAAAAGGACTAAGCGCTGGTAGGTGTATATAGGGCAGTGCAATAAATAATGAGCAATCGTTTCATATGGACACCCGCAGCTACAGGATGGACTTGTAACAAGACCTCGGGTATAAAGATTGTGATTCAAGCTGCAGGTGTCCAGACGAAGTCGGGTAATGAGAATACAGGAATTACGAGAACCAAAGCTAAAATAGTTTAACTTTACAGGACGTACCGATTTGAAAAGATTTGAACGAAATTTTGGATACGAAAGAGTACGGATTTCTAAATTCAGGTTGTTCCATCCAGTGATGGAATATGGTATAAAAGACTTTCGAAAACGATTGGTAGAAAATTTGATGGTTCTCAGATTACTACTGTTTCTCAGATTGTAGATAGAAGTAGCAGTAATTGTACATGGAAGTAAATCTGTAAGATATTCCCGAGTACATCCGTTTACAATGTTATGAAATAGTAATAGGCGATGAATGTGTCGCCTTTCGGACAGAGTCTCCCAGCCGAGCTCTTGACAAATTAAAGAATATGAAGACCCTTTTATGGCACCAGACACAACGAGGGAGCAATGATACTGAACTCTTTCTATGAGGTTTGATTCCTCGATTGTGCACCCGTGCCAGACAACGTCAGCATATTCCAACAATGAACGTATGAAAGACTTGTATATTTTTTCCAATACATGGCGGGGTAATCTAAATTTCAAGGCCCTAAATAGGTTAACATTTTTGAAAGCTTTAGAAAGAATACTGTCAATATGAACATGCCAAGACATATTGGAACTAAGAATAATCCCAATATGCTTATGACAGGAAACTGATTTTATTACAGAATTATTAAGAAATAGTGGGGGGTGGGCTTGACGGAATTTTTTAGAAGTAAAACAAATTTCTTCAGTTTTTGTGGGATTTAATTCCATCAGCCACTTAGTAGACCATAAGAAGATTTTTTCCAGGTCCAAATTGAGAGAGACGGAAGCATGAAACGATATTATTTTGATTCATGTTTTTGAAATCTGAAGGACATACATGAATGCCTAATTATAGCAGCTATTCAACCATTTCAATTACAATTTGCCGCACAGGCATGTCTATAGAAAAGCCAATGAAAGCCAAATACGCCACTGTATTATTACTATCATTATTGTTACTATCATATATATATGCTATTGAATATCCAAACGCACTCGTAAGTACTCGTGAGGCTGTGGTGTTGAACAATAACAACATCCAAACTCATCTCAAACAAGAGTTCCACGATCTCATACCTTCGCCAAATGGTGTTAACTCTTGCGGGTGACAAATTATACAATTTTAATCATTTATTTTGTAAATAAGAGCCTCATTTGCATGGATTATATCAGTTGATCATATTCTCCATCCAATGACAGCCTTATCATAACAAAAAGGCTATTATAGCACTTCCTCATAAATTATGCAAATGAGGTCATGATTTGAATAAATTATGTTTATTGATCTTCACTTCACTTTACTTAACTTCCAAATGTGGCAAGTATGAAATTGGGTGCAGCAGTGACAACTATGGAATTATAAGAATTTGCCATTAATTATGCAAATTAGGTTCTCATTTACATAATCTATATCCTCAGATGTTTTTCTCGTTCTCAAGTAGATGTCACAAGTGTTTAATAGTTCTATTATCGAACAAAGCAGATTTATAGAATTTCCTCATTAATTATGCAAATTAGCTCCTGATTTGCATAATTGCCATCTGATTATGTCAAGCATCACTTCAACTACATACATGCCAAAAATCATGACAATACGTCAACCGGATCTTGAGTTATCGTCCTTCAAATTTTTTTCAACAAATGCTCCTGCAGTTCCAGAACAAGGCGCTAGAGGACCCAATCTCATGTCACTTCTTCCCCACCCCCAAAGCTATCTACCAACCAAAATTCGTGACCCTAGCAT
The DNA here is from genome assembly GCF_001625305.1 of Branchiostoma belcheri. Taxonomy (NCBI): domain Eukaryota; kingdom Metazoa; phylum Chordata; class Leptocardii; order Amphioxiformes; family Branchiostomatidae; genus Branchiostoma; species Branchiostoma belcheri. Next base: position 1,435,863 of record NW_017804154.1, on the reverse strand, counting down.
GTCCAGAACATGAGATATCAAAACCGGAAGTTCAGCTGCAGTACCTAGGAAAGCCGCCAGGGGGCCCAAAATCTAATCATTTCTAGGTCTCATGAAGACCTACCCACCTACCAAGTTTCATTCCAATCCATCCACTGCTTCTCGAGTTATCTTGCTAAATTACACACACACACACACACACACACAGACAAACGCTACTGAAAACATAACCTTCTTGGCGAAGGTAAATATCCGTTGCTTTCAAGTCACGATTTACCGTACGCTTTCCATGTCTATGGAAATGTATCTGTAAACAGTAGGATGCCAATAAAGTCTCCACAGGACGCACAGGTTCCATCCGGCCACGGCAGGTGCGAACAGTCAGGCCCCTCCCAGGAGGCCAATCACACGGGTAGACCGCTCGGAGCGCGAGTTAATCATAGGCTGATTGTCAGCCTTGTTAGCTTTAGACCGCTCCCCAAGATCCGCTCACCGCCAAGCATTAAGACTGAGGATTGTTTTATTTCCTTGATATTTTACTTTGCCTAGTCGCTGTTGTTCCAAATGTTATGCATATTTTTCCAGATCACAGGTTCCATCCACCGCGAAGGACGAGGTACGGAAACAAACATCGAACCTAAAAGTCTGCCACTAATAATAAAAAAGAACAACAGATCGCTAAATGTGCACCTCCGCGTGTCTGTATGTCCGCAGTGATTTACATACACTAGTCTCATGTGGTCATGGTAGTCACGTCTGAAACGCGACAAAACAAGAAATTTGCACGATATCTAGATATTTCACGGCGGTATGAGATCTTCGACTTGATTTGTTTGGATAGAATTATGTCAAACCGCGACATGGGGAAGTGCACTGCTGATAAAGAGTGATGAAAGGGTTTTGAGGGTTGGTAGCTAGATGACTACCTCCGAATCTGTCGACTGCCTGCCAACTGTAGCTGGCTGCACTGAATACATGTATAAGATTTCTTCGTTATTCTATGTCAGTGTTTAGGTTAGCACAGTTACACTTCCGGTAGGGCTGAACTCCTGTTGAATTGCAAAATAGAAACCTGTTCTTGGTGTTATCTTGTTAAGATAGAATTGCTATATATTGCATAAAAGTAGCAGGCACAAAACATCACTTGAAGCACGGTACCAATTTTATGAATATATGAGTTTATTCACTGTAAAACCGACTGGGAAATACCAAAAGAAGCAGACTACTTAGAGTGCAAATCATACTTGAGCATGACTGACTTATACATGTGACTTTTACCTAGTTACATGAAATTATTTGGCAACATCATTCTAAACATGTCTGTCTCAATAGCACTGTAAAAACATTACCTATTCTTTCTACAGCACTCTACAAATATAATGCACATATGCAATAATTTGCAAACAAGGACACTATTTTTCCTTAAGATATGCAAATTCCATAGTAGGATTAGGTTAAAATTGTCGACATATTGCTATTTGACAGTTTACTGCTCTTGGGAAAATCATTAGGAAGAATTCAACTAGCCAGACTCCAAAACTTGAAACCTTTTCAAAACAACATCAGTATCCACTTGGTCCTGCTACAAAACCACACTCTCTACATCTGAAAACAGCTCCACACTGCAAATACCAAGAGAACTGCAGCCACAGCAAGTGATTCTCATGGTTGGAAACAGAAGCAGACTTACAGCAAAAGATAGCTTAACAGTAAGACCGGGCACAACTGTGTTTGTATGGTACTAATGCTGGCCAGGTAGAACGTTTGTGTTCCTTGGAAACTTACACACAGCAGGTAGCCTTTTGAAACCTCCATTTGACTTGTGGCACCCTACCTCCTACATGTAGTTAGACTGATGTTAATGCTTTCATATAAAAACTGGTCTTTCGCATGTGGCATCAAATGCCAAATGATGTTTGGTTCTTGCCCCGACAGATCTGACACACAGTTCCATCCCAAAGTGACTCTTGAAAAAGGGCAGCCATTTCCAGTATATATCTGATGGGAATAACACACACTATAACAGCCAGTCATTCTTCAATTTGTAACAGTTAACATTCATGTTTACGTACGTGATCTGTGAACATTCCAGCGAACATCTGGCTCTACCCAAGGTGTTACCAAAAAGCTGCAAGTTAATATGTCCACTGTCATAAAATTCTTTGGTCTCATGAAAGAAAGGAATGTTTGTGTAGCTGTGTGGTACAATTTAAGCCAGCATGATCAACTTGAGATACCGACTGGTCCAGTACCGTTTAACCCTTGTTCTTTGTTGTATGTATTAATTAACATTACTGACCTTCAGTCAACGAAAAAAATCAGGAAGGAATAATAATATTATACTCTAGTGCTTGTTACGTCTTTCACTATATTTTGCATATGGGGGGGGGGGTATGGGCATGCTGCAAAGGGCATGATAACATAGCCTACATAAGATAGCACCTAATTTTGTACAAATTCCCTCTGTATTATTGTAAATTTAAAGGTGCCCCCTTCCCTGCTATTTGTCTACATCAGGTATATATGATTCATATAATATTCAGCCTACATTAACCAAATCATTCAAGCCCTTGTTTTAACATCTGCTGAAGTTTTTGATATGGCCAAATACAAGAAAACCAACATGCCTCACTTGTATCTTGCAACATAACAACTAGGTATGCCTTTGTGGCACAGGTCGGTTTTTACCTTGACTAAAATTTATTGATTCTTTTTTTTCTTTTACGATTTTGGCTTGTATGTACACGTACATGTTTAATAATCCTATATAAGAGTCTGAGAAGCCATGGTAAAAATAATGGGCACAAACTGCAAGCAAAATGAGAAGTACAAACATGTTCCTATTGCGAACATGTACTGCCATGTGATACCTTTTCTTCAATCAAAGTTTTGCCAAGACCCTAGGATGTTTCTTACTAACTCTAACCAGCCTGACCATGCTTCAGGGCAGTTGGTACGTGTAGGTTCAGGTGTCTGATTGTTGTACAGAAGTAGGGAAGGATGTTCCTGGGGTCTCCGTGGAGATGATGCGGGGCACCTCACATGCTGCTCAGGTCGCTCAGGGTTTTGTCTAGCTCGTCACTGACACGTTTATATTTCTCCTTCTGCTCAAACAGCTCATCTGTAACGGAGGTGGTGAAGTGTTAGACTTGTGTTTACATGTTAGAACATGCAAGGATAACGTGACACATTCACACAGGCTGCACTTAACAACAGTTTAATACTGACATTCCTATGTTCCAATCACTCATGTTCCAACAACCCTAACCCTATATGATTGAACATAGGGATTGCAGAATATAGCGGTTTACAAAACTTAGGAATACTGCCCCCCCACTGAACACCACCACCAGACACACAACCGGACACGACAGGCTCTGCCTCCCAGGACTTCCCAATAAGGAATCATAACTAAGATTTGGACCAGGATGTTTCAGTTTCTTAGTTCTACTCCATAGATGAACAATATGGGAGCACTACTGACACAAAGTCTCTCACTAGTCTAATCCATGCACATACAGGAAGGAAACCTTTCCACAAGGCAGAGAGACGCAGTCATCAGGATAATTCTTCCTTCTTTTAAAAGACAGTCTTCAGCATCAGCATCATAAACATAGCAACTTGTCCGTGGGAAATGAGTACATCATATCAAGTGCATTCAAAGTTACACTGCACGATATGCTAGTAGATTAGCCAAGAACAGACGTTACCATGCACTATCACTGGGTATATCTTTAAAACCTGAACACTGAAAAAATCTTGTAACATGCAACATTGATTCTTCAACTGTTTGTGAGATTTAGCTTGTGAGGTATCTGTAAACACTGTCAGTGAATGAAGTGCATTTTTGTGACTCGTGATATGGATTTGTGAAATAAACACCTACCAGTAACTAAATTCAGGAATACTAAGACTGCTGGTAAAGCAAGCTACAGCAAATTTCTCTGTCTCTCTCTCTTGTAGCCCATGAATGATGATATCATTGTCAATTTAACCTTCTCCCCACTGCCTTATCCCATAACCAGTAACAATAGACTAATTTAGCAGGGAGAAGGTTAGTTATAAATTGTGTACTGTATACAGATCTAAAACTAAAAGTCACTGCCATGTCACAAACTGACTCAGTTGGAACTGATAACACTGGCCACAGACCTTATTTTCCATTGCTGCATCATCTAAGCCTTTTGAAAAGAATTTTGACAGAACAACCACTTGCACAGCTATCTACCACCATTACTACAGGGAACACTTTCCAACCACGTGACTCTGACCACCCCTGCCTTCAATGTCTTATGGTCCACATGTCCTATCCTCAACTTGTCCAGTACTCATTTTTGGACCACAGGACTTTGCTGCAGGGGTGTACAGGGTAGCATGCAATACTGAGGACGGCATGCAAAACGAGGACGGTGACCGTATATTGCACGTACCCCGCAATAGGTTGAGGTTGAAGGTTGTTGAGTCGCGGCTATTACAGGGCATTGAGATCATTGAGTGTTTGGTCCAGTTCGTCACAAACCAGCTTGTGTTTCTCTTTCTCTGTGAAGAGTTGGTCTAAAAAAAGGAAGGATACACAATGTGGAATGATCAGAGCAGATGGTTTCCATCTAGAAATAACCCATGCTGTGCCCGGGTGAATTCGTGGTTGCCGCAGCCAATAAAGTGACCAAACTCTTCATACAATTTCAGGTGAGAAGAAGCAGCTATAGTTGTGGTGGACAGATTTTATCCTTGGAGGACTGAAGGACAGTACCATCATGCATCTACATCAACCAAGGGCAGATTTTACCTTTGGAAGATTGGAGGACGGTAAAACCATGCATCTACTTTGACCTAAGGCCAGGGAAGTTCTATGGTGGTGGTTAAAGCAGTGATTGTGGCAAGGATACTGGACAACAGTGAGCCAATAGCTTTGCTGTCTACTAAGACATTCTTTCGTGCCGTGTGGCGTGCAGATCATATTGGAATGGAAAACCTACGTCTAGGAAATGTACAGAAATAGGACAATAGATAATCATCATCTGCTGCTCTCCAACACAACACATTGCTGTAGTGTGATGTATTGACATCATAATACAGGACTAACTAAATGTATCTGGTTATCAATGTTTTTTTTATCTGTTTTCAGCTTTAAATCATATGGAAGCCACACAGATATACCCACCTGGGCCAAGTGAAAAATACCTGCGCAGCACTGTCTAAAACGACAGATGATCAAACAATGATCAAGCACTGTAGTTTGATTAGGATAGTCAATGACAGTACAAGTTATAGGACTATTAGGTGACAGGGATTGGTCTCTTCTGCAAGTGTGTGTGTGTGTTGGGGTGGGTAGGTATCCCCCTTTTTTCACTACTAGATTGGAATACAGAGTGAAAGTTAAGTGTCCTGCTCCTGTTTGTTGTAACTAAACACTCTTTTGAGAGAAAGCTATGATGTGAAAAATTATTGACAGTTCCATGTACATGTACATTGGAAAGGATGAAGAGGGAGTGTAGAATCATTCACATTGGACAATCTTGTATTCTTGTTGTATCATCACACTAGCTGCAAGGTGAGGCATCTCCACACACACACAGTCTGAACTACATGTACCTTAGGCTGCAGAACAAGTCATCTATTGAACCATGCCATGACCCTAAGCCGTCTTCTTATTACAGTTGTAGCCTTGGATCCTAAAACCTCTCAAGAGCTTCCACTGACAGAATCACTGTTCCTTTAAGCAGTTAAAGATGCCTTTATCGATGGTTTTGAGATTTATGAAAATAGACAGAAATGAGAATAGATGGACTTAAAACAGGGTTTGACAACAATGTCCACAGATTTTTCAAGAGAGGCTAAAATACTGATACCTCTTCAGTCACACAGCACATTAAGACATAGAGATGTAACATGACCAATCAACAGGCTGCAATAGGAGAGCAGCAAGTGTGTGTAGCCAGGATAGAGCATGGGATATTCTTTTCTCCCACTGTCAATACTAGTCAAGACTCTGTGCACTGGTGTAGTTCATGAGATACACAAGATTTCATTCTTTGCTTAGAAGATTCAATTTCAAGGGTGGGATTTTCAGACTCTCGGAACACACTTAACGTGTTTATGTGAGAAACAGTTGTGTCTGTTCATTGCTACTTCATGAACTTGTACTACTGAATGTGTTGTCTTTTAACTGTCATGTATTCCTCCTTGACAGTCTGAAGGGTTCTTCTAAGACTTTCTAAAAACTTCTTCTAATACATTCACCCAGTTGCCATACTGAAATCACAACATGCTTCTTCCATACATAACACACAAGAACCACACATGTCTGTAGATATTTGCATAATCTATGCACAGATTTACAGGTAACGAAAAGAGAAAGGAAAAAGAAGCAAAGAACTTGATGTAACATGATTTATTGTGTACAGTGACAAAAGTGACATTTTCAAGAAAATATTGTTTTAGCATTTACAACATAACAGAAGAGCAAGAATTGTCTAAAGAACTGGAGGGGTACAGTGGAAGGACAGAGGAGAGATAGCAGAAAATAAAGCATGCCACACTCGTACAACAAATTCTAAACACATCTTATACCAAGTTTGTGTTGTCTTCGAAATAATTTTTTTTCAAAGGTCTCCCTTCCCCAGTTTTATAAGAACTGGTAACAAAAGAGTATCTGTTCCCTTACTAACAGCACTGATGTAAAACTGCAGGAAAGTGTTCCTCGGGTGTATTGCCACTCAACGTCCCTACTACAGCTCTTCAAAGGGACCATCGGAAAAAACCTAAGCAGAGAGCCATGTTTCTGAGACAGCACCTTTTGTTGGTGCCTCTGTCTTCCTAAGTAAGTACAATGTTGTGATGTAAGCATAAAGCCTCCCCCTTTTTTGCCCTCATTACTGTACATACATAGAAGATGATACTCTGACATTAACACCACTGGTGTGCCTTCAGAAACATGACCATAGTGCTCAAGGTACTTTCCGATCTTCCATCCACACTCAAAGCAAGAGAAGCACCTACATAGGGTATCTTAGCTAAAAACAAATTTCTTGGTAGTACTACTTGTGCTTGCACACCTAACTCTGCTGTGCTTACATACAAAGCCCAAGCTTTTGTTTTTGAAGAGGATAATGTATGCAAAGTCAGTTCAATTTGTCAGAAAGCAAACACTTTTTTCAATCTTCTAGAATTCTATGCTGTTGAGAGTGCATAGTCCTGGTCAGATACAACGCGTCAGAAAACAATGATGCGAGGGAGACAAATTGAACCAAATCTGACACACATCGCACCGCTCCTGACACGACACACATGACGACAAGAAACGGGAGGGGCTGAGAAAAGTTTTACATATTGTGGAGTTCGTTTAATGCTTGGTCCAATTCTTCGCTCACGCCCCTATATTTCTCCTTTTCTGCGTATAAGGCGTCTGTGGAGGGACACACAGAACACAAAAGATAGACAACCGTGCGAAGTCAGGCCTGTCCACACGTGGGAGTGTGGCAGTCCTGAACAAGTGGACTGCATGCACGTACAGGTCAGATGTACCTGCATGCACTCCGAGGAGAAAGAGAGAGAATGTACACCATAAACGAGGCCACAAACATGCTCTGGCTAGGTATGGAATATGTGGTGGTAGGGAAGAGGGTATACAGTAGCCAGGGCTTCAGTAAGTGGACATCTCGCTTAGTGTTTGATCCAGTTCCTCGCTCACGTTCTTGTACCGCTCTTTTGCGTCATACAGCGACTCTGATATGGGAAGAACAAGAATCATCACAGAGGTTGGATGGGCGTCTCTGTGTTAATGACACCCCTTGTTAAATTCCCTCCCGGACTACCTCTTTGGTTTGTTGGTTTGGGTTGTTTTCCCGGTTGCAAGTGACTGTACACTACAGAGGACGCAGGGATCTACCCCCGCGGCTCGGCATGCACATGCAGAAAAAGGTTTGGAAGGAGAACGGAGCAGTGCTAAAGTTGGAGGAGACACGGCACAGCAGGAGTGCCAGAAAGTAGGAAGGAAGCACATGAGATGTGCACCAAAGGTAGTACTAGCAAGAAACGGTGCAGAGTGATGGCTCGGGGCTTTTTACAGGGCTGTGAGGTCATTGAGGGTCTGGTCAAGCTCCTCGGAGATGCCCTTGTATTTGAGCTTCTCAGCATACAATTGATCTGGGATGCAAGAGAAAGAAAGGAGGAAAGAGAAAGACAGGAGGAAAAGAGATGAAGACAGGATATCACAGACTTAGGGAAAGACTAGTGCAGCTACAAGGTAAATGTAAAATGTTACCCTAGACAGAGAAGCTACATGATTAGGTACTACAGCACTGTTACAGAGAGCTTTGCCATTTGTTAAATCTTTGATCTTTTTCCCAGGAAACAGAAATATGCATTTTATCTCAAAGCATTGTAAGAAAAGCAATCTGAAAACTTTTCAGGATGTTTGCAAACTTATATAGCTGCTCAACCCTCTCTACTGACATCAGCCATAACAAATACAACCTTATAGTAGATGTATAGGTGAGACAACAGTAGAGAGAAAGTTAACACAGCTTTTCAGGCAGTGCTGTAGTACTACAGAAAGGTGGCAGCTATACAACATAGCCAATAACTATGTCTGAAGAGAGCTGTACTACAAGATGGTAAACCTAAAGAAGTGAAGATGTAAGGAAATGAATGTGCAGATGGAAGTGGGCACAGCACCCTCTAGCAGAAAAAGGAAGCATTGCACCCTTGGCGTCCCACCCCTTCCCAGCACAGAGAGATACATGAGCTGACAGTTAGCCGCCAGTGGGAGAAGCATCTTAGAAAGTGGAGAGATCGTTGAGAGTGTGGTCCAACTCTTCGCTGATGCCCTTGAATTTGAGCTTCTCGGCATAGAGTTCGTCTGGTGTAAAGGGAGGATAGAGGGAAGGTAGAAAAGGGTATGAAGTAAGGGGATGGAATAAGAGAAAGGAACATGCAAGAAGTAAAGAGGGAGGGGCAGGCCAGCAAACCTTGGCATGCTGTTATAACTGGTGTGCATCAAGAGTCACACCACTGACTAGCATGCTTAAACTCTGACTTTGTATTAATTGTCACTTAGAAGAACCCTCACAATGCACCTCAAGCAAACACCCAATCCAAATACCATAGTAGTTCAGTTGTTCTGGACACTGAGAGACTAAGTAGTATCTTTCTGTTCAGAACCATTAAAAGCTTATAATTGGTTATAAGGCTTTATCTTATGCTTGGCAGAATATCTTTTCGACATGATCAGTCTTCTTATTCACATATTCCCTCTCATTGTGAGCATGCTCATGCACACAGCAAAGAATAAAAGAAGAAAGAAGAAATTCCAAATAACAAAACGTGGATACAAAAACACATTCTTCAAACAAACAAGTATACTTCACCAAAATAAGTAGAAATACCACACACATAACACAACACAGCACAGCACACCAGGTCACAGGTAACAGTTAGGACAAGTCCATAAGATATGTAGTGTTAACAAACTCAGATTTAGTAGTGCTCTCAAACCATGTGGGTTATAAGTGGGGTGAAGAGATGTTGTGTACATGTCACATGGCTTACAGAGCCTTGGTACTGAGATTGTGTTTCTGTGTATCCTGTGAGAAAACTACAGTGTATCAATAGGAAGCAACAAGGTGGCCAGGCTTTCCTCATCAGTGGAAGTCTCACTAAACACTAGAGACAAAGAAATGAGTGAATGTGCAACTAACAACTACTAGACTACAGATAGGGACTGCTAATTACATACATGTATACTAGTATCTATCACATAAGGTAATTAAGTCAAGAATAAGATTCATCCATGAAAGAACATGTACCTAATATTGCATACCATCAAACATAACTATTCGAAATGCAGCACAACTACATTCTAGCATCCATTAAAGTCTACAGAGAGCTCCTTCCCTTTGCAAGCATTCTTCTATAATGATTTTTCACATGCCTTCTGGATGTACAAGCATACGAAACCCTATGAGTTTTCACATGCATTCAGAGCTTACAACATATACAATGAAACACCAGGAAAATACATCTCATTCACTGAACACCAAGAGACAAGTACAGTTTTTAACAGTCACATGGCTACACAGAAATAGTCTACTAACAAACACATTAACAGGTAAGAGATACAAACTACACAACCACAAACCTTACACTAGAATCACAGCACACATTGGATACAAAGACAGATGCACACTTAACCAACATCACAACACAACCCAAAATGTCTGTGGCATCAGCAGAGACAGACAGGCAGGGATATTTTGGAGGATTTTGGAGGCATCGCAAGGCGTCGTCGGAAAACAGGCCAACGTTTCGGGAATACTTACCTTCCAAGTCATCAATGTTCTTCTCCAACTTGGCCACAGACCTCTCGGCAAACTCAGCGCGAGTCTCAGCCTACAGACAGACACATACACAGAGACATTGACACAAAGAACCCCACCTTCAAGGTCATCCACGTTCTTCTCCAGCTTCGCAACTGTCCTCTCTGCGAATTCTGCACGGGTCTCAGCCTACATTGTGTGGATTATACAGAGACCACATTGATTCCATGGGGGCAAAATTTGATACTCTGAAACTTTCACAATACAGTCACAAGAACGGGGAAGATTTGCAACAAAAAGAAAAAAAAGATGTAGAACAATGATGAAAAAAGATGGAGAAGGATTTTTAGTCTGGTGGAAGAAAAAACAAAAATATGCTTCTTTCAAAAATATGCAAGAATTCATTCCTTTTGCAGGAAAAGCAATTGAAATGAAATTTAAAGACAGGTATGATCAGCCAATATAAGAAAAGCATAACAGCTATATTTTGAAATTTGAACTGAACAGAACAGGGTGAAACACAGCTGTGACGCAGAAGACACAGAAGAGAGTTACAGCTGACAGATAGGGGCAGTGCAGAAGACTCACAGAGAAGAATGAGACTGAAACAAAACAGCTCTCAAGAGAGGGCAGGTTGGCATGAAAACATACAATGGAGAAAGGCAAGAAAGTTACGTTAACGAAAACACAGGCAAAATAAACATGAGGACAGCACATTAACATAATGGTTCAACTTACTGGATAACTTATCAATGTATAATGTTTTACGTTACATCATTCTGGATAAAAATATGTGTTATTACATGAAAACTTGCAAGACTTGGTAGCAATGCAGGAAATTTTACAGTTACAGTTAAAAAGTTATGCATGTGGATTGCCATGGTCACATCACACATGTGAAGAAAGCGTACCTCCTTGAGCTTGGCTGACAGGTCACGGACCTGCTCCTCATAAGCCTCCTCCTTCTCTGAGGCCTGGAGAAAAGTTACAAAGGCGTCAATCATTTAAGGCTGCAGATGAATGGCAATGGCAGGAGATACAAACGTATCATGCCTAGTGTTGAAGCAACTATGCACATGTAGTCTTTGACATACTTTATTGATGCAAATTTTGATTTGTTTAACTCATTGCAAAGAATTAGCGATTTTACATATTTGTATGACTTTGTTTCATACAAGAACTACAAAACGTCTTTCTTGAGGATTGAAATCTGCAAAAAGTTGTGAATATTATCATTTCATACAGCTGTTTATTAACTATCAACTATAACATGCAATTTTCTGTCTCATCATTTGTGTCTACGTAATTTTTAAACGCAATACAAATGCAACACTAAAGTAAAACATTACATTTACAACACATGATATTATTCAGCAAAACAATGTAATACAGAATACCACAAACATGTAACAACCCCCCAAACATCCATGATAGACCTAACAAACAATGAGTTTATCATCAATCTAAGGATGTTAAAATGTGGAGAAATCATGGGAATACAAGGAGTCACTCACACGAGGAAACATTCACCCACATCCAACATTCAGACTCAGAGAGAAACAACACTGAAGTGCTGTGGAATACATGACTACTGGTAACCACATGTAGGACAAGGAAACATGGTACAACTATGAGTATCTACTTACCTCTGCTCTAACAGTGGTATCGCACAGGTTAGTGGGCTACAGAGAGGCTATTGCCTGGGCTAGGAATGTGGGAACGATTACCGTCATGCTCGAAGACATCCACCTTTAACTTTAGCCATGCAGAGTTGTAAGGGTAGTGTAGATATGTCAAGACTGGTATGCAGTGATTCATATTAGTTGAAGGAAGACATGCAAGCCTATATTTTACTCCCATAATACATGTCATGTATGTTAAGTAGATATCAATCCAATCATTATTTAGAGGAATTTTGTCATGCTAACATATGTGTCATGCTAACATATCAATATAATTTTCAATACAGACAACAATAATACTTCATTATTCCATTACTTCATTACTTTTCATCCATGATAAGTTATCAATCTCACAGTGCATTGAACTGAAACAGTTCTAAACATGCACAGGTTACTTCGGACACTGAGACAGATGCAAAACCGATGACATCACATTACACAGATACTGATGACATCACAGTGCATGGACTACACGGGGACCAATGACAAGACATCTCGCGTGCACAAACCTTGTCTGCAGCAGCTTCCAGGGATTTGAGTTGGTTTGTCACATTTTTCAACTCTTCCTCCAGTTCAGCTGCTTTACTGTGGAGACAAAACTGTTAATGTCTGACAGAGCTAGCCCTGGCTCTTATGATGGCAGGGTAGCAGGTAATTTTGGACAAGCCCGGCTGTCCTTCAGGACCTTAAGTAACTTACCTTGTTGCAGTGAGACTCTTATATTGCCCAAACGTTCAAACATTCACACAACAGACAGAAGGGGGGACAGAGGGGGCAGAGTGAGAGATAGAGGGAGCACTGGGAGGAAACATCAAATTCCAGTTCACATGGATCTTGGCTGTTTTCCTTTGCCCTCTACTCATTCTGCATGTTTCATATGGTTACTTCATTTCTGTACTATAATGAGATGCACCAGGAAAGCCTGAGATCCAGAAAACTGTAACTTGACTGTCATTTTCATGCGACTGGAGGGGGCGAGGAGGGGGGGGGGGTCCTAACGTACCTTTGTGGCCTGTGCCTCCATGGACTTCAGCTGGCCGGTCGTGGTTTTCAACTCATCCTCGAGCTCGCGGGCCTTACTGTACGATATCGGCCATGGGATCACAGAGAATGGGGAAGGGTGTCACAGAGACACAGGATGAGAGGAAAAAAAGAGAACAGAACAGAACGACAACAATGACAAGGTGACTGCTACAAGGGTAACCTAGAAGTGTCCCAGAATGTGGCAATGTAACACACACTTTGCAGTGTCAAGAAGTAAGGACTGCAGCAAATCCACCATACTTTTGATAACAAATTTTCATTATTTGTAAAAGTTAGTATGCCTACAGACAACCTAAAACTTTTAATCATTTTCATGTACATGTGGAGCTGCTTGAATATGGCGACCCTGTATGTGTTACACTGTGCACCTGGGATCAACAGAAAACATGGGAGAAGTGGTGTAACAATGAAGACAGATTGTACCACACGGTGACAGAAGAAGAACCTACTAAAACCCATGTTCTCCTGCTGACAGTTCTGGTCAGCTCCCTTACCTTTTCTACTGCGGCTTCTAGAGATTTTACGTTGTTGACAAGCGTTTTGATTTCCTCCTCAAGCTCGGCCCTCTGACTGCACCATGCGATGATCAAGCAACAACACATGCGGTTAGTGGTTAGCACAATCCTAACCTAACACACACGGACTAAGAGCATTAATTTCCATGCAGAAAAGTCCACTACAATACTAGTGCAGTGGAGTGTTACTAATCCAAATTACGGTATAAACTTGTACTATTACTGTGATACAGTATCTAGTACTTACTCCTTATGTACAACATAGAAAAGTTCACAATAAGAACTTCAAAATGCAAATTCTTTCTACCAAACCACAGCTACTGCATGCAAAGACTGCCTTAGAATGTTATACTTACTGACTGCACATATACAATATTGAAAATGAGATTTGAAGAAAATAAAGAAGCAAACACAGTCAGTACTCTGTCAAGTATAGATTGAAATTCCTTCTTGCATGCAGTCAGCAAAAAGTTAACAAATTCTTGCAGAATATACTGTATTTTTGCAATTGTTTTACTTTCCATGCAAATTCTAATCAGTGCCTTAAAAGATCTCAGACAATGTATTTTGAAATATCTATATCCAATAGTATTGCTACCTTTCTTTACTTCAACTTAAAATAACACAATGTAATAGTTTGCTAGAGAAGGCTGCAACTCTTTGTCTTAGCCAGCAGTGATTCTTACGTTTCTGCCAAGTCAGCACGCTCCTCAGCGCGCTCCAGGTCGCCCTCAGTGATCACCAGCTTACGGGCCACCTAGCGTTCAACAAAGGAACAACAGTCACGGTCAGGAGATCCACTGATACATGTGCATGGGTTAAGACAAAATTTCACTCCTTATAAAAGGTGGTTTACTGGTAACTTATATTTACTGAGGAGAAGGTATCAAAGGTGGATATTATATATCAAGCAAATTCTGACGTTGAAGAACAGGCTGGAAGGATCTCACCTCCTCATACTTGCGGTCAGCCTCCTCTGCAATCATCTTGGCCTCCCTCAGCTGCATGTCCAGCAGCTCCATCTGTCAACCAATCACATAAAGTCTAACACCCTGTCTGACCAATCACAGTCACTGTTACAGTTCTTTCTAGAAATAATCTGTTACTTGCTTTTTAGTTACATCATTTTTAATCATCTTTCTTCTTCTTTTTTCATTACAAAATGTAGTGGGTTTCTCAAAAAAGTTCTTCACTGGATTTTTGGGGGGCTTTTTGAACTCTTAGCTAAGCTTACACTCTCCCTCCTTGAACAAAAATAAAACGTGACAGAAGAGAAGTAAAAACCAAACATAATTGTCATGACTAAAATAAACAAAAATTTCATAAAAATAAAACAAATAGCAGTTCATGATAGAAAAAAAACTGAGACAGCTTGACAGGCAAACTTGAAAACATCAAGCTCACACAAGCACAAAGGAAATCAACCACTACAAACAAGAAGAAAATGTGGAGAAATGGAGGAGGGAAAGATGTTTGTCGCTAACCTTGTCCTCATCTGCACCCTGTCTGTTCTCCAGCACCTTCCTTGCTCTGTTTTACAAACACATGGGCAAAACAAAAGGCTAAGAATTAACAACTTGCTGACATTGACTATAACTTTTTAGTTTTCTCTGTTGTGGTTCCTGGAGTGTTCCATGGTCTCTGTGAAGAAGGTGTATTTTTTGTGGGGTTTAGGGTTGAAACTTGCTGAGCCACCTACCCGATCTTCGTCTGCTGCACCTCTGTTTTCCAATACCTTCCTTGCTCTGAAAAGGATAAAGTACATGCATGTATGTACTGTATGTAGTTAACACAGTTACCCCATCCCCACATGGAAATGCTTTGGGATACAGGAAACAAAGTTGTCTAGCATGTTGAAGTGATTTGTTTGTGGCCAACATGGTCAGGTTAAGAAATGGAGCCAAACAATGTTAACAGTACTATAGCTTTTTCTGTTTTGCTATATTCAATTAGGCAACTACTGTGCACAAATATTTTTCCATTATTGTCTTCTGTTCAGACTTTGAGGTAATCTTCAACTTTTGTCTTTGTCTATTTTGTAAAAAAGGTACATAAACATGTGCATACAAACATATAGATCAGATAGCCAATGTTGACACAGCATTTATCTGGTAAGATAAGACAAGGGACTGTCTGCTATGGAGGCAAAAGAACCAAAGTACTTTAAACGCTACAGCTAGATGGATGTGCAATATGCATTGGAACAACAACTCACAATTCTCTTCACTCTGTAAATTCAAGACGAAAATGCACAACACATAAACAGCCCAAAACGTGGTCCTCTAGAAGCCTACGAAGTGAACGCCCAACCAAAAACAAGCATTAAGAGCTCTGCAAACAAAGACACTATTTGTGAACAAACTAAAAAATTATACGGTAGGTGCTGAACAGAAACAAAAGAGATTGGCCATGGCAACACAGTCAATATGGTAAAATCTAATGTTCAATACTCAGGAACACATGGCATGAAGAATTGCACTGGACTGCTATCTACTTCACAAAAATAGTGCCTCAGTTACTTTAAGAGTGCTATGGTATGGATTTGTACAGGTATTAACGGTTGCTTGGTCTTTACTGTTAGTTAAAGGTTCTAAGCTATGTATGGACATGTCTTTAAGATGGTAGCAGGGCAGGGGCATACCTCTCGCTCTCGTCAGCAGCCTTCTCAGAGTCTGTCAGTTTCTCGACAGTGGAGTTCAGGCGCTCCTGGGCGCGGTCCAACTCCTCCTCTACCAGCTGGATACGCCTGTTCAGAGATGCGACTTCTGCCTCAGCCTGGGGAGGGCAGGGGGAACTGGTGTTAAACACACTTACAGGAAGTTCTTGACAGTACATCAATTCAGCAACAGTATTCAAACTTTTAAAGTGATACAGAAATACACAAAAGAGTCAATTCAAAGCAAATGTTGCTTTTTTTAGTTGCAATCTTTTCTTATAACTGCATTCAGCAATATTGTATTCATTGAATGATTAATTTTAGATCATTTTCATTGAAATGAAACAGTTAGACATGGCATTCCTTAGAAGTACTGGGAAATAATGAATAAAATGAACTATTCATAACTTCTGCTCTTGTCTATTCCCAAAATTTATTTATTACATACATATGCATAATTGCATTTGTCCCAAGTTAATAGCAAAACTGCTTTTGAAACCTACTTAGACTTTGCAACTATAGCAGATTCTTTTAATAATTCATAGTCTCAATTGAATTAAAAGAAAATGATCTCCTCCTTTTCAGCTTTAGGAACTCCTGGTAGGCTACATCAGAATTCATATAACACACTGTGTCTAGACAAGGACATTTTTCATTTACATGTACATAACCTTAAAAGAATATCTAACACATTCAATTGATTATGAGTCATGATGACAGTGTTCATCCCATCATGAATCATACCTGGCAGCTTTGTGAATAAAACCTGTGACCATTTACAGCTGCAGCTAATACAGAGATTTTCTTGTTAGTTTTACTTGTTGTTTCAAGCCCTTCTTCAAAACACACAAGGTCATGCCTCAATGCAGACAGTACATACATGTACTGCACCATTTGTCACTAAATTTGGCCCTTAAGTGACGAATCTCATTAGTGGAAAATTGCTTCAGCACCTGACTGGCATACCAAACTTGCCCTGTAGGATGCAATGCTTGGTAAACTTAGACAGGCGCTTGCATCAAAGACGCCTTTCAACAAAATGAGTTTACCACACGCAGCTTGAATATTAACAGATTTCGTAGTGGTTTTCTAAGCCACAATGCTTCGAGTATCAAAACTTTTGCAACTGTTGTGCATTTTGTTTTACAGAAGGGGTATACCATTACTTTAAAGTTTACGTTGTATGCTGGAATATTCTGCCACACATACATGTACATGATTGGTTGACCCACTGTCATGTTTCTTTGGTCTGGTTGCTATACCTTGCATATTTTTAACTGGTGTTTCTCTGCAACTTTCACTTGATACAAGAACATACTGTTGTGAAGTTATGATTTTATAATAAAACATCTGTTTCGTTGATTATGACAGGTGGCAATTATACTGTCCGCCTCCCAACTGTAGTTCTTTGATGCACCTTGTAGTAAAGGGGCATTTGTGACATGTTGTCCCTGCACCATATTAACCTTAGCTGGTCTTTAAATTAACCCAACATGGCCCCCTACATGTAGAAACAGCTGGGTACTTTCAAACCTTGGCTTGTACACCACTGTTTATTCCAACACATTTAGGAACTGATATGTTTTAAGAATGCCCATACCAGCTATCAACAAGAAAAAAAGTACATCATGCACTGGACACAAAAATGTTGGCTTATTTCCAGCTTCTTCAATTCAGAATCTTTATCCATCTAAAATCCTGGTACACAGACCTTGGGGATAACCTACTGACTGACCAGAGCTTCCCAACTGTCCCAAAAGGCCTTTGTACAAATGTACTGGGCATCATGGTGTTGACATAGGTCAAATGGCTAAGCCATGCACTGTGACATGCTGAAAAGCTCTTGTGTAGAACTCCTTCCAAACTTTTTCATATCAAAGTAGTCCTCTATTTGAAAAAATCCCACCTGGCTAGAGGAAACCCCTGAGGGTTTGTAACCACAAATATTGGATCTGTCTGAGGAAACTACAGCTGGATTACCTACATCACTCAGGAGCAAGGAATTTTGTAGATCCGTAGCAAATTCCTGGGGACTGACTAAGCCTACATTCCTCTAGTCCGAATGGCAAGTTGGCATGTTTGCACTGCGTTGTTCTCTACCAAGCCAAAAAAATTGTACCAAATTTTAAAAAGGGTTTTAAAGCAGCATGGCAGAGGAACTAGCATAGTCATAGTATACAATAGTATATCTATGTGCTAATTTCAAATAATAAAAGATGGAAGATGACCTGAGATTTAATATGTGCAAAATGTGACATTTTTTACTTGTTTGAGTGAGGCAATATGAGTAAGGATGGCAGCTTTGGCAGAACAAAAGAAAGGGAGAAGTGCTTTACAACGTTACACTGCCCATCAATAACTTCCTGCAAAGTGCAGAAGTTTGGCAAAATGTCAAGCATTCTTTGCAAGTGTGAGACCACATCTGTTGCACTGTGATACTTTTTCTTCGCTTTCAAGTGAGACCCATGTCTCGTGAGCTTTGGTAACATCTGGGACATTTTGAGGGTAAAAAACTAAAATCCAGTGAAACATTTGCCTATGTCTGGAGGATTGTGCATAATAAAACAAATTCTCAATCCTCTCTGGGTGGTTTTACCCTGGAATGTTTGGTTGGCAAACAGGTGCCATCTCACTAAACTCACTGATTGAAAAAATGTCAAAAAGGTCAAATGAAAATGGAAATGCTGTCCTTTTGTTTCAGTCCCATGAGATTATAAATGAAATGCGTTACCCTTTTTT
This sequence comes from Branchiostoma belcheri, assembly GCF_001625305.1. NCBI lineage: Eukaryota > Metazoa > Chordata > Leptocardii > Amphioxiformes > Branchiostomatidae > Branchiostoma > Branchiostoma belcheri. Next base: position 1,416,929 of record NW_017804154.1, on the reverse strand, counting down.
TAAACCAGTAAATTTTGGGAATGGAAGAATACCTTGGGTGGTTGTTCTTCAGCATGCAAACAAGGAGATATGGTATGCACATCCTCTCCAAGCAGAGGATTGGAGGGGGCAAGGGGAAACCTAGTAATTCACGCCTACTTTCTGCCTTATTCAACCACCCAACGCTACTGGGCGAGTGTGCAAATTATCGATCAATAAGTGGCTATGAAAAAGATCAGACGTTATATACCAAAGATCTTTTTGGGGGGATTGGTTGCGACTTTTACGCTCCCTCCATAGCCAACGCCCAAAACAACACAGAAATGCCAACAAGAAAAGAAGGCAGTGGACGCGCCGTCTGAAATCTGACCCAGAGCGGTGTTCCTGTTCGGTGGGGTCTAACAATTACAGCGATTTACACGGCTATAGTGTGTGCTGGTTTGTGTTCACCTCCCGGTCTGTGGAGCTTTGTATAATCAGGTACAGACACAGATATAAAATTATGTCGGGCCGAGACACACGCTATGCTTGCGCGAGTCTACTGAAGGGGGAGGGGGGTAGAACTCGGTGCGCTATACTTGAGGTGACAGGCTGTTTGTTGACACATCTCACAGAGCCAAAAGGGTCAGTAAACAGATGAAAAGCTCATCCTTTTCGACTTTTACTTCGGTTGGAGATATACTAGACGAGGAAAGCTCGATCTCTACAGCTCTATGACCCCTTCTGGTGTTCCGGGCTGCCTTCGCGGTATGCATACAGGGCTCGGCTAGCGGTGCCCCTCGAAGGAAAGTGCTGGGACCTTACCGTATCTGCGCGTTCCCTCTCTTCTTTTAGCAATTTCTCCAGGTAGTCCGCTCTCTCTGAAGCCTGCTCGGCCTCGGACTTCAACGTCTGCATCTTTTTCTTGATCGCCTCCATTTTACTAGCGGGAAATTATAACGGTCCTGACGAAAATTAGCCGATCGCACACTCCAGTCTGAACGCTTCCACTTGGGTTACTGGCGGAGCGGAAGTGGGACAGGAACGCTTCCGCTCTAAATAGTTCCAAACCTTTTCCCAATAAATTCAACCTAATCTTCCTTTTGCAAAATTCTGTCACATCATATAGGCCCTATATGTTTTTCTTTCATAAATATTTAGTGATGATTAACTCATTGTCATGAAAAGAAAGGCGTGCGTAATGATATTGATGAGTAAAGCGGTCGACGGTGGCTGGCCTGGGACGTCCTAGCAATGTCGCCTATAGGGTGGGTCAATAAATTGAAGGTGTGTAAGGGGTTCCCGTATTTTCAACACAATCCCTCATTTATAGACGTATAACACCATTTTATCATTGTGCTGTTTAAGAGATGTTTTAACAAAATTATTTTAAGAAAATGCTCTCAAGCTTGGATGATTCTTTCAAAATCGTCAAGCACAGGATGGATCGATAAATCTCCATTTTCGTCCTCTAAAGGGCAGACTGCGGATTTTCCCGCTGTGTCTCCATATATGGAAGTGCACACCTCACTCGCTTGGCCCGGATCAGGTGTGTAAACGCCGGTATCCCCTTACGCGACTATGACATAATGCCGAACTACAATAGCATTGTGTGAAGGCCGTAATGCTCATGCACTTTGAAGCTCATGTCACTGAAACACTAGGTCATTTGTGCCGGACGAACATGACCGAAAGCGACGAATAAACTATATTCCGTGTTTTATTTCTGAGTCAGAGAGGGAAAATATAAACTTATTTCTCTTTCACTGCCTGATGTTCACTGTTAAAAATGTCATTACTGGGCGTATTTGGTGAAAGCGTTGTGAATTTTCACAAGTGGCCGTTAGGAAAAGGAACAATACTTGATTGTCAGGATAAACTCGGCTGAGTCTAGTATTTTATCTTTCGGCATCTTGTCCGTAAGTGTGTCAGGAATTTCACGGTTCGTCGCGTATGAATCGGTTCGCGAACAGGGGGTTAAAACTCACTCAGCTCTCCCCCTGGTTCCTAATCTGCCACCTACTGGCCAGCATCACGCCTACAGGTGAATGCCAAAATCGTTAAATCACAAAAAAATAGAACTTTTTCGAAATTTCAAATTTTTGTTCACTAAAGGTGATGTTGTTGTTGTTGTTTTGTTGCCTTATTCAATGTGTTGGTTTTGTCTCTCACAATATGAAAAGCCACTAATCTCGCTCACCGCTTGAGTCCGTTGAATCAGAAGATTGAATGAGAAACCAAAAAAAAACGTTTGTGAAATAGAACTTGCTTTTGCTTCGAGCGGGCGCTAGACGGCGCTAGAGGCAGCAGCATTCCTATCCTATCCTAACAGCATCATATTTCTTGCAAGCCTGGCACCGCCTTTCTTGACAAATCGATGACCTTCAACCCCGTCTTCTCCTCGACCCCGGCTGCCAGCATTTCTGTCATTCCTTTCCTATTTAGGTAACAGGCGTAATGGTATCCCCTCTTTGTGTGCATGCCTGGGTCAATTCAACCACGCAAACAGTTTATACAGGTCTGCCAAGCATCTTATGCTTTATGGGCGCTAATCTCAACAAACGTTATCACTGGCATCTGACCTGTCCTCCACAAGCAGAGGCTTCAGTGTTTACTTCGGACAGAAGTTTTGCCCTCGTCACCTGTCATTGCGAGGTCAACATGCTAAGTAAAACATCTATGTATACTAAAGCACTAGTGGCAAATTCGGCTGCATCACGCAGCGCCGACTAGTGAGGAAGGCGAAGATTGCATCTGCCTCCCCTAAGGGGCGTTGCCTTTCATGTTGCCAAGGCAACGTCATGCCCTTGGTGCCGACCTCTTGAGCACGGAACCCTAACGTTTACCGGGCGTTCCACGAGAAGAATGTTTGCATTTGCTGACGCGGTGTTCATGTCCCGAAAACCCGTTGTCAGACATCGTCTGGATTCCTCCGATTCTTAAGTTAGCTTGGTACAACTACATACGGCGTTTTGGAGTTTTGAGCTGTATACTTACGTTAACTGTTAACTTTTATTTATCGACGAGGATGGTGTAGTTGTCTAGGCAGCAAACGTAAATCTTCAACCCTTATCTCCCAGACAATCAAAAATACATCCCTGTCAATAAGCTATCGTGAAATGGTATTTGAAAATGGAGCTCAATTCAGTCTTTTGTTACTTTTTCTGTCCTTCAGTCGGGATTCCTTTGCAAATATTTCCTAAAATATTTCCTGTTCAAAAGAGATTGAATTTCATCGTCCGGTCTTTTTCTTGTTTTCAAGACACTGTATACTGCGTCGTGAGAGACTGTGTACTCTAAATGTAAACATATCTTATCTTCAGTCATGGGCTGCATTCCTTATATGGCCACGCGTTGTTAACATGTTACCTCCAGTGTTTTCCGAGAACACATTGACACTTCATGGCTCACATGGAACATTTGAAACAGCATTGACAAAATAGAACGGAAAGGTCAACATTTAGAGTTGTTTTAATGTCAACCGAGTTTCGAACAAAACCAGAACCAACTTAAACCGAGACAGAATGTCAAGCCCCCGATCATTTGGCGTTCTGTTTGAGGATATACGGACAGATCAAAATATCAGGGCTCATCGTTGAAGAATTTCACGTGTCTCTACTTGGAGGATACACCGGATCTGACCGGTAAGGAGTCCCGGACGGATGGAACTCTGCTGCCATGTGTGTCATCTCCTCACGAGCTAGAAATGTTAGATATTCTAATCACGAAATGTTGCTCATACCTGGGTCCATATTGGGTACATAACCAAACTCCCCTAATCCTCCACCGAAGTTCAAGTTCAGCCTCGCAAAGTCAATGGCACAGATATCAGGTTCCTGGGTTGGCCCCATACCAGAATATTTCTCTTGCCAAGGGAGTCTGGAGGGACTGATATACTTGGGAAAGTGCCATCGACTATCAGATGGTATTTATGGACAGCTCTCACCTGCCACCAGAACTTCGTTTGCAAAAAGCTAGACTCGAATTCTGGGATCTAGGTGGATGGCAATCTACTGTTTACATCTATCGCTTAACTAGTTAAGTATAGTTTCACCTCTTTCTGCATTGCTTCTACATGTTATGGAGTCAAGTTATATTTTATGAGTTAATAGCTACATCCCACCCTGGACGATGTCCTAAGTTTTTGACCAACTTACATCGGCGGCCTTCTTGGTAGCGGCCTCCAGCTGCTCGGTAGCATCCTTCAGGGACTCCTGGGCCTTGTCCAACTCATCCTCAACCATCCTGATCTTCTTGTTCAGATCGTTGATCTCATCTTCCAACTGTAGAAATCATGAAATCAAAATCATGACTCATGAGTATAATCAAAATGGCGGATAGGCTGCAGTTATCAGTGATGTCAAAATCATGCCAGTTAAAATCATTGTCAAAACTTGAGATTATAATGTGTACGCATACTGCGAATTATCAGTCGGTTGATCCAGTTTCCAAAAAGGAAATCATCATAATTGATATAATGATTTGGTAATCGTCATCATTGTAAACTGTATGCATACTTTGGTGTCAGTAAAATCACCGCAGTCGTCTTTATACTAGTAGTTTGATGCACTATGCATTCCCTCTCCTGGTTGAATGAATCATATTTATAACCTTTTATTCATCATGCATTCGGTCGTGCGGTAGTGAAATGCATGTCTAGTATTTCCTTTCTTCATTTCTTTGTAAGGTACTAAAAGTAATATGTGCAATGCCACGCGCTGCCATGTTGGGTCGGCATTCATTGAAGGCCCAAAACATGAAACAAGATTGTTTTAGTGTATCTTGTATAGAGTTAACAATGCAGGACACACTGTCACGTTAGTTCAATATTTTGTAAATCCAAACGTAACAAACCGGTTTCTACTTCAACAGGCATATCAGACAACACGCATGCGCAAGTTGATTTACCATATTTAGACATGACCAGTGGACCAGTTCCTCCGAGGCATCTCTTAGAGAAGTCTCAGTGGTGAGAATGTACACATATTTTTTCTGACATATCTCATCGATTTTCATTGTGTTTAGAAAATGTTTTCGCTTTCACTACAGCGTCTAGCTCTCTATCGCTACTACATTGAGAGCTACATTCTTCTGATTTTCCAGGCCCTGTGATTTTCGTTCTTCTTCAAATGTGCATATAGTGAAACCTGGATCACACTTTCCAACTCTATCGAAATGTCACTGCAGTCTCCGTGTCGACTGTAGAACTGTACCGTACTAACCCACCCTCTCAACAGATCTTTTTGCGACTTCTGGATCCGGATTAGGACACTGATGTTGTATGCATTTGTGGACCATGCCAAAAATAGACTTGCTGATTCCAATACTACCAATAGAATCGACTTGCGATATTCGATATGAAAGTGCCATGGCGAATGCCATTTTGCAGGGATTACACTTGGTAACTAACTCCTTGCCAAGTGAAAGTGAAATTTCCCCCAGTTTGTCCCATCTGAGTTCCCCGTGACGAAGGCTAATGTCCCCCAGCGAGGAAGAACAAACATCATCAGTTAAACCAATTTCACGGCTCACCATGACCCGCCAGGGAGAGGTCTGCTATTAAAAAGCCATTTAAACCTTTAAACTCTTTCTGCACGCGTTGGTTTATATTATATACTCTCTCCTAAGAGAGTTTTACTGTGTGATAAAACCTTGAACTATTTCGGGTTTGAAAGAATAAACCCGAAGGCCTTACATGCTATGTCCCTGTCCAGAGTGCCTGCATGCAGCTGGGTTGTATTTGATCGTTCAACATTGTACAATCATCACTGTAGCTGGCCGGATAAATTCCTGTGTCGAAGCACGAACAAAACTTCCTATTTCTCCCAACACTTGTCGTTCCAAGCCTTTCATGTCAGCCTCCCACCTCCCAACCCAAATAATCTCCGATACCGCGGCCATTTCCGTCTCGGCCTGGTCTCCATATACGGCCATGGCCCAGCTACCGCTAGCAAATTTTTGTCATACTGACATGAGCCCAGAAAAAGTCGACCTCGCGGAAACACCGAGCAGAAAAGAAAATACATCTGTATTTACAGCAAATGAAGCAGTAACTAACACCAGTTGGTTTCAATGTGAAGCTTTTCCGTGACGAGCTTTGCTACAAATGTTTAGGAAACGCGAATGTTGTTGAGCGATTCGCTCCGCCTGGCGCTCATTCAATGTCAAGCGATAGATACACAACCCAGGCACGTTTTCAAATCTACCCCAGTTTCTCAACAAACACGGGACGTGGAACCAATGAAGCTAAAACAACTAGTATAAAACTAATCGAGAGAACGTGTGATGCCGAAAGAAGGAACTGGTCCAAAGTCTCTGACATAGGGATGCACAAGAATGCACGGAATGTAGGGGGGGGGGTCTCCCCGGGACGGAGCGGCTAACGCTGCCCGACCCCTCGTCACGTCTCCGTACTCACTTTGACGTTCTTCTCCTGAGCATCCTTCATAGCCTGCTCGGCTTGCTCAGCCCTGTCCAGGGCGTTCTCCTTGTCGTTCTTCAACATCAACATCTTCTTCTTGATGGCATCCATGGTTGCTTGTTAGTCCTGGGCGTCCCACACAGAGAAGAGAACACAGGCTAGGACCGCGCTGAGAGGCGAGAGAGAGAGGAATAACCTTGCAGAGGAATGTGCGCAAGTCTTGCCACTCGTGCCCTCCCTTATGTCACGGGGACGGGATAAATATACCCCCACCGATGGGCCAAGCAATTCGCGGTTCGTCACGTGACCTGTCAGCTGCTTTATCATAAACGGAGGCGCCGCGCGCAGTGCTTTTCGACGAAAAGTTAGCTTTGGCTGCTGACGCAAGGCTGCTATCGGATTGCCCTGCAGGCCTGTGATTTGTCGCTTCCGAGTTACCCTGGCCTCCTTATTTGGCCGCGACACCAGAAATTTCACATGTGGCCAGCGTAATACAAGATCCAGGGCAGTTTAGTTGAGTGGTGCCATGTGTGCAAACAAGCGTGTCTTCATTTCTGTGCTTAGGACGTCCCACAGTAGCACTTTTTAATAACTAACCCTCCCCCTACATTGCATATCATCTATAGATAAACCCATAGCTACGGCATCCTTACATATAGTTAAATTGTTGTAGATATATATTTAGAAGAGTGGCCCTACAGACAAGTGCAAAGTCAGAAGCATATCCTTCCAAGTTCACCCATCCTGAACTGTTTGACGACGTTTGGAATCTTTATTTACCGTATCAAAATAAAGTAACTGAGCCGAGAGCTGACATCAACAGAAAACAAGCGGGGGGCGTCACGAACCAAGTATTTACATCGGAGGGAGGGGAGCACATCGTTATAGGAGGGGTTTGTCACTTGGGTCAAGCGTCTGAAGTGCGCTAGGTTACATGTTTCGTCTTCAGCGGTCTGTCATTCCACAAGAGGCCTGGCCGGCGTTTTGTTTGTGATATCTCAGAAAAGTCTGCTCGCCAGACCCGCGCGGTCTCACGTTGATTGACCGTGAATGGCTGTTTGGAATTGCCGAGAGAACGGAATGCCGGTCTGCTTGCCAAGGTGGTCAGTTTCTCATTGCCAAGTCTGCCAAGGCCGTACTTGGGATGCGAGGACGATATGAAACGTACGGCTGATAGCGTGGCCTACGTCATCTGGGAGTACGCAAGGCTCAACAACGTGAACAAGGACGACGAACATCGCCATGTCAAGTTTGTGTGAGGGGATTAGGGAAGGCAGGAGAGTGATCTCTGTTGTGACCGATGAACTGATAAAATCTTTCTCAGTGATCGATGTTTTGACTACCTAGTTTGGAGAATCGTAATTAGAGGATTTCATACAGCATCTTCTTTGATGCACGGCAGACCTGTTACACTTCCAGATGCAGAGAATGAAAACGTAACTCGAGGTAAGCCGTCATCAGAAAAAAGACAAATATTTTCCTAACTTTTCTTTATTGTCGTTAATATTTTCGGATTATATGTACACCTGTTATGTTGTTTGTGTAAATTTTTGGCAACAATTTGTCGACGTTTCTTAATAACAGCTAATGATATTTTGTACATATTCTGAATTACTGAATGTTGACTTATTACTCGTCATTTGTACTTCTACATACACACTTAGCGATTGAATAGCTGTCGGTAGCCTCGAGACAAGGCCGTATATATACTAGTACGTATTGGACACTCGTCATACTGTCTACGTACCTCTGTCCATTGTGAATTGTGATGACGCACTTTTAGACTCAAGAATTGTTTCAAGGAAAGCTAGGACGTTACAAAATTGTATATAAAATGATTGATTCCAATGCGTGTTTTAATTGCTGCGCCTTTTTAGTGTGTTGGACCGATTCGTATTGTCATGTGTCATTCGTTAATGTCTAGAGCATATATGCGTCATATCTTTATTATATATATAATACGTGCAATCTACTTTTCACGTAGGAATAGGGACAATGTGGTTTTTGTTGTGCATTAAAGAGATTTAGATGTTGGGGGTTCTTTCTAAGGATAGTTGCTGTGTCTAACCGCGGATATTGACGAATTTTAAAAAACTTGTACCTTGCAATTGTTCAACGTATTGACATCAAAAGTATTACATCATAGTTTTAACTATGATGTAATACTTTAAGCATTAATCATTGCCAGTACTTATATTAAAATGTAAGTACTGGCAATGATTTCAGAAACACTACATCCATCCAGAATGAAGTGCATAATTTAGTCATTGCAGGGACAAGCTTGGTATTTTTGCTAACTTCTTGTGAGTACTAATAGCGCGTAAACACCATTTTAACCATCCTTTTGCCAAAGAAAATGAATGAACCTTTATGGTGATTCAACAGCTGCCGGGATGAAGTCAGGAATTACGTCATCAACAGCGTCCGGTTGTTATGGTAACCGTTCACCCATCAAGGTAACGCAGAGGTCACATTTCCAAATCGGCAAAAAAGACGGCAAAGCACTAAAAAGTTGAAACAAACTAATAATGGGAACTATTTGCGTGTATTATTGATATAAATTGTCGATTTTTCGTTAATCAAAACAGTCCGGTCGAGCCCCAGTTTTGAAATGTGACCTCGGCATAACGCGTGATTTCAAAGGAGTACTGGTGGCGGGACGGATGCTATGTGACGTCGGGGTGACCTTTGCCTTGATATGTTTAGAGCCTCGCGATGATGTAAATGTCTATTTCTTGTACAATACCCTTTCTTTCATCGCAATTTCCGTTGCTTGGCAACAGCGTGACGTGTGAAATGATGCACCTGCAGCTGTTCTACCCGACTCGGCTGTGACGTCACGACATATCGGTCACGAAGGTAAACCGCGTAGATACGGTTACCAAGGCCCGGAGTACTGACACACTGACCCCTATCCTTGACATTATTTACAGGAATGTAGCTTACGTCAGAATAGCGTGTCGTTTGTAAAATAATCAACGTTATTGTTATGGTTCACTTCACTTGAATTTCTCGGCTTCGTCTTGATTTCATCATGGCATCTGTAGTTTCTTACAAAAAACAAAGGAACAAACATTTAGAGAAGACTTGAATCAATTAAGTAGTGTTTTAGACTTTTCAACCGGATAAGAATTAATAGTCAAACGTTTCAAGTGCCATTCAGTTGAAAAGTCTAAAACATTGGTTCAACTTTTCAACCCTGGATGACTAATCTCCACAAACGTACTTAGAGACGACGTTTTGAGACGTTGGTGATGACATTGATGATTTCTCATCTATCTCAGATCATCCGTGCATGACGCAGTGCTGTTTCTACCTCCATGTACGGTGTGTTTTCGGTGTGTTTGTTAGCTTACTTGTGTGTCCGCAGTTCAATGAGCTCTATTGCTCGACAACCGTACATGGTACAATGTATGACAGTAATACAGCAATACTACAAAAACTATCTTACAATTATTACTATTATCGATAACAATATATGAGTTATTTGAATCAGTAGATTCACAGGAAGTGAGGGGGAATGGTGTAACCACAGACTGACAGGAAGGTGGGACTGGAGGTCAACATGGTCTCCCGCAGGCTAGAAGGAAGTATTAAAGGTCGAATTGGGGGTCAAAATAGTCGCTCCATAGACTGGGAGGAAGTGACAGTGGAACATGCACAATAATGAATAAAATAAGAAATTTACAACTTTAAGTTCTTCACATTGGCGTGAAACATTCGATTTGTTGTTTGCCATCTAAGGTCATCAAGTTTAATTTCCGTATTCCAGCAGCCAACAGGTGCCGAGTGACTTATGGCCTGAAGCTTCTTCTGTTCCATCCGACCTTCCCACGGTGAAAACTCAAGTCCAGACCATACAGGTCGTGTTTGAGGCACAAACTTACAGCCAACTACGAGAGTCACAGCAAACCACAGGAGTTGATACCTAGGCACATCTGTGTTAGTGTGTAACAGTACCGTGCTTTGTAAGACCTTATGCAACATGTCTCTCCTTTTGGACTCACTAGATTATCATAACCATCTACATCTCCACTCTATAGCTAATGCTAGTAATGTTCCGCGATCTTCCCACCCATCTCGTCCCCAGGGGAGCCTGTGTGTATATGGGGAACGGGAGTGGCCCTATTTTGGGGGCGGTATCGCGGGTCCAGCGGCACTGATCCCAGATGAAGATACGACTTCACAGTAAGGAAATACCGCGTACAGAAGTAGATTCTACATTTTGCCTTACACAAAATACTGCTAAGGACCAGACGTAATGAATACACATTTAGCAAGCATTGACTAACTTGTAAAAGGCTACTTGTATCTGAATAGGGCTAGCACATTCCTTTCCATGTTTAGTTGAAAATTGCCACCATTCCCCCGCTATTTTTGACAGGGATCAATTTACATGATAGTGCTAAAATGCTAATCTAAATATAACTTGGCTAACAGGAGAGCAAATCCCGTCTGAGGTTGTATTCTCACATGTGTAGGTGCAGACGACAGGGATGTGGACTTGATCGTTGAGATTAGGGACTATTTTCTGTACTTTATGTTAGTCATTATGGGTGCGGACGGATAACGTTACGCTCCAACGAATGCCATATTTACATCATGTATGAAGTATGTCTGGATACCAAATAGCACTTGGTAGAAACTCAGCCAACGTCCTGTATTATTGAGTTCTGACGACTTGAACTGATTTTAATAGTGAAACTGAGTTTGAAGACTCCAAGTTAGTGCAACAAGTAACCTGCACTTCAAGGGAAGCTGGTCATGGTCTAAAAATGAATGACTTGCTATGGAGGACAAGGTCGACCAACACTTTTAAAATTCAATGGCGATTTCCCAAGTTCTCCAGCAAATGCTCCAGTAATTCACTCTGCATCCAGATATACAGAGTCTGGCTTGCAATCAGCACATTGTGTCTTCTATGCAATAAAAATAAAGTGAAAGTTCATCCAGCAATCATCAATTAAATTTTCAATATTTTGTCTCAATCTTCTTTTACAATTCAATTTTCTCTCTTAGTCTCAACTTGTTTGTACACTTGTCAGCTGACCATGTAGATGTGCTGACCCTATAGAATGGACATCCATGGTGTGTCACTGTCAGCCTCAAGTCCACATTACTCTACATACAAGACACCACAACACCTACTGTAGTTCAACATGTAGAGCAGAGATCTCTAAAAATGTTCCATACACAATTTTATTCCTTCTTTACAAAAAGTACATCCAATGTACAAAGTCATTTGTAGTCTTTTGCTCCATTCCATTTTCTTCCTCTCCTAGCATCCATGTCCACTCATGGAATGGGACAGACATGTACCTAATCATGTGGACTGCGGTCATACAAGCTTAACTTACTACACATACTAATATCAATAATATTAGTACACATGATGTCTATATGTTTAATACATGTTTATACCACTATATCGCCCCATCCGGTTTGTTGCCCATGGGTAATAGTAGATGTACCATGACTTTATAAGGACTTGAAAGATGTCATCTACTGCCTTCCCCCTATCAGTATACTCCTGTACTGCAACTTCTCAGCAGATAACATTTACTTTGTACCAAGTTAATTCATAGCCACTGAAACTTCTTTTCAAGTGGAATGAAACTGTTTGAAAGATGACATGATCCCACTGACTACTTTGTCAGTTTTTAGTCTTTACATCTGCCCAGCTGACTGAAGAACACATCAGCAGTTCTCCTGATCCAACAGTACATGTACACATCTGTGAGAGAAACGTCCCAGTTCTACACGGCCTTTCTGTGGTACTCTGGAGGAGCCACCTCGTAGTCAGCCACGTTGAAGAGGGATGAAGAATTCCGCTGGAGATATCTGTAGTAAGGAAACACAAATCACAAGGTTTCAGAATGACTGAATGACTGAAAGCCTTGAAATGTTTGCGGTGGTCTTATTTTCATGATTTACACCCTGACAGTTAAATAATAACACCACAATGTGATTTGTACTTCTACTGTAAAACAAATTGTTTCAAATGTGAATACAGCTCATACAGCAAGATTGAATCACAGTGAAAGTAAACTAAATGCCTTTAAAGTACATCTGCGTGAAATATATGCATATGTCATTCACATACATGTATACCAGTTGTATCGGGTTCTACAAGATGGTTGCGATGAGTCAAAAATACAAGACGTATGTTGTGCCTTTTTCTTAATATTTGTAACCTCTTGTGTTGCTACATGATGTGTTGCGTTGTTACATGGGTTTCAAGAGTCCTCACAAGTCTTATTTTATGTACCCATGTCACCACACACACACTCAGATGTTAATCTCTGAATGTACCCTGGTAACTTTGTCTGGTGTCACAAATAGAGCACAGTGACATCATGCCAAATACTTTCTTCACATAAAAGTACAAACACACGCCTCACAAACGCACTGCCTCAAGCGCACGCACACACACACGCATTTCTTCCGTGTTTAAGAACAGTCTGCTCCTCATTTTCTTCAAACAGAAGTTTTCTAAAGGCAAGCTGTCCCTAAGGAAACTTATCCTGCAACATGAGCCCACTACACTCCTACAGTACAGCATGGCTACATGTTAAGAGCTTCTAACAGCCTTTGATAAACAACAACTGTCTGGTATAAGCCAGACTGTCAACAGGGACGTCTACAGGAGAGAAATACACCACATGGTACAAACACTCTGCCAACTAACGCTGGGGCCATTCTGTAGAAAGTCTGCATGTTTTTGTGTTACTCAGCTGAATGAAATTCTGTTCATCTCATATATGTATATGGTACAGTCTTAAGGGAGGACCAGAATTTCTTCTTGACTGATTAAACCTACTGGAGGGATTGTCTCAAAAGGGAACAAGCTTCCTCAAAGGTTACAACAAACAGCCCTGAATGTTTACGTGTACTCCTTACATTTCCAAATAATAAAGTCTGTTGCAATTATAAAAGCATCGGCTAACTGTTTAGTGTAAGTCCTTAAAATCTCACATAGGCATCACTAGTCCACATTACATGTAGGTTAACATAAGAAATTCAATGTATTTGGTGGATAATCTTGCAAATCAAGACCAGTCAATCCCCCCAAAAAATTTTGAAGGTACAACTATGACGCTTCATAGTGATAGGTGCAACGTGGCTAAATATAGATGACTTGTTTTATACATCCTAATCTTCCAACCACTTATGTCCTGTAATAAAACACCACCAACACTAATTCATGTAGAAGGAGGTTGAATAGTTATCTAAGCTCGCAAAATTATTACCCCACAAATTTGGTTGAGTGTTTAGTCTACAGAAGGCCATCTGTAAAAAAAAAGTCTTACATTCTCCAGCATAAAACACTGCCAACAAGACAGCTGATGTGTCTGTGTTCTTTCTCAAAGACATTCTCCCTGGCTCTTCCCCCAGTCTGGTGAAGTCCAGGGGAATGCCAGGACTCACCCTTTCCCTTGGACTTTGGTAGGAATTTGAACAACACAAAGTCGGAGTCCTTCTGACAAATAGTCTTAAGGGCTTCCCTATGGAATTCAGGTATGTTGGGCCAAGTCTGATGACTGAGGTGGGGAACATGGAGGACAGCTGCAAGGGTAGCCAATCAGTTACAATGGGACAAATCATTTATTTTCTGGGAGGGGGGGTCAATCAGTCAAACATAAGGGGCAAACCATTTATTGAGGGGGATGGGAGGAAGTGAGACTGGTGTGAGGGTTCATCCATTTATCACCTGGAGGATGGATGGAAGTTTGGACAGATACATTTTTGGACATGCAGGTTAGGGACTGTGAATACTGGAGAAGCATTTTCTTTGAGTATCATGGAGAAAGATGACCAAGTCAGGGCTTATTATGACTAGGGATGGATGGAGAAAAGATGCAGACTTTGCGTGTAATGTGTGGTGCATGATACACAGGCAATTTTCTGCCTGTGTTCCATGTGTATTGTGTTGTTGCAATCCAAATCAACTTGAATATGTTGAGTTGTACATGTGCAGGCTGGAGAAATGAAACTCACTTTAAGAAGTCGTGTAGATGTGTGAGCAGCAGTTGTACACTCTTCTCATCCAGAGGTGTGTAGGCCAGCATGCTCCCCAGTTTCACTGCAAGGGAACACAGCAGAGATCAACAACCCACTTTAGGACACTCTTTACTTGTCATGTGCACAAAAAACTACTATGAAGAAAACCATAACACTTACTGATATTTACTCTGACAAAAAGAGTAAAGAATATAAACACATGTTATTGACAATACAAATACTTGAAGAACATATCATCATAGTTTTATGCTGGAGACAGCTGTGATGAGAACACAGCACTTCTTTTCTGACATTAACCAGATGGAAGTCTAAGTTTGTCCCAGTTGTCAGAATATGCATCATTACTGTGATTTTTCCACCAGTTTAAATATATATTTGGCTTCATATCTGTGATGGGGTAAGGCAGCAGGGAGAAGGTTACCGGGTATACTGTGTCCAATTTAGGCAGTTCTAGCAAAAAGGAAAAGGGATGGGTGACTTAACAATTTGGACATTGGAAATTTGTTTATTTATCTTTATCTTCAACAGTGCACACACCTGTTCTTTCAAGTTAGTCAAACACATTCACATCATACAGGGTCTCATATTACTGGAATATCATCTTATACATATAAACGTTCTAATGTGGTATATACATAATCATTCCCTTATCTTATATACACCTTCATCCAACACAAACATGGCAAACAGAGATGGCATACATCACCCGCTTTACCTCACAACCTGTATAACATTCAGGTATAAATATATACTAAGCATTCCTAACTTTAAGTCAAGTTAAGTTAATGAGAGTGTTTATGGGATGTGAAGTTGGTTGAGTGGGGAAGGGTTCAAGCAAATCAAGCGGGACAGATGCCCATATAAGGGAACCTGAACTTGGAAACAGCACAAATGTGTCTGGTGTCAGGTCCTGTCGGGTCTGTTCTGTGTTAGCTAGATGTAGGTGGTGCTCCCCAGTGCCCTATACCTGTACATGGCATGTTTCCAAATCTGATCACAAGGGCAAGCACAGCCCTGCATTGGGCTCATTAACTGATAGACGTGTGCTTCCACATGTTTTTATTTTCAGGGATGGACCCTAAGGCACAGAAGGATGGCAAAAGGAGAAGAGTTTACAAACTGTGCCAAGTGCCATGAAAAAACATCTAGCTTTTTCAACATTAAAAAGAAGATTTTATATAATTTTTCATGAGATAATCATCAGTACAACAAGATCCCACCCCATCCCAAAAAAAGAGCAGTGACTTACATATGTGTCAAGGAGAGTCTCTTTATAAGTAAACCAAACAGTAAAAATGTCAACACCGATGTTTACCCTGACCTGGGTGACAAACTGTAGCACACCAACTTTGTACATGGGCAACAACCCCTACAAATATGTCTGCTAGCTCTTGCCATGTGCCAGTTTACAACAACACTGGCCCACATTCCTAAGTGCTGAATCGACCTCAACTTGACCTTGACGTGTGGCAGGTCAAGGTCGTGGCATCCTCTTCAGAGGTTGAGGGAGACGCTAGTTCTCTGTCAGTGGGCAAATCTACCATCTTTCTTGGAATAGTTGAAGAGGTGACAATTTTTTTAAAGATTCCATTTTAATTCTTTAAACGAGATCACATTTTAACCTTCTCCCTATGTCTAACTCCATAACCAATAGTCAAATTGGTAGCTTGAACTTTAAGCTACATCAGTGTGCTTAAAGATAAAAATAAAACTCTTCTCCCTATTGACAGACTGACTTACCAAACAGTCTCAGTAAGTGGGGTGCCCCATATATCTGAGCCATAGGTGTGTCAGGGTGGTCTGCCAGGATCTGGAACAACAGGAAACAGGACAAATTTACAATTACATGTATATGCAACATACAGTACATGTTTTAAACATTGGTTTCACAGAGACAAGCAAAAAAATTCTACTGGGAAACATGCAGGGGTACAAAAGTCTGAGCATAGACATCCTTGCCTGAGACAAAACAAAGGGGACATTTTAGATCAAGTATTTCCATCTGTTCAAGGGTTTGTATCGAAAAGTTTGAGACATTCTCCCTATGCTGACCTCAGCATACTGCGGTCTCTCAAACTTGTAGAGAAGCTGTGTGCCCAGCATGACATTGAAGTACTCCTTGATTCCTGCTGTCACCTCCAGTATGGCACTCTCCCTGTGATGACAAAATCACACAACTTAACACAATGGCAACTTCAATAATTCTGCCTAGTTGCAAACTGATCGTACTGCTACTTGTTTCTAGGGCCCTTTTGAAAACTTTTCTGACATTGTTCTTGATACAGTACAATCTTCATGCAGCTTTAAAAACTTTTCTTACAAATTCATTGCATTGACCCAAAATTTAGACCAGTATCACACTGCAACAGTATTACAAAATGACCCTTGTAACAGATTTCTGAGTTCTTGTTTTCCTAAACTCTCAAGTCACCGGGTACAAAACTGACAATGATCAAAAGGCATTCACTGAGATTTAAAGTACAGAGAGGAAGATAATCTATGGAATGAGAGTTTTAAGTCTTCACAAATTGAACAGTATGACAACCCAAAGTAACTGACTGGTTCGGAGAGAGTCCTTTGGACTTTTTCTGCTGCAGATAGTCATCCAGGATCTTCTCCACGTTGGTTTTGGCTGGCAGATGGAACAACTATTAATCAGGAACAAGAAGTAACATTGATCAGATGGCTGGAGCACATTGAACATGCTAAAATGATTTACTGAAGAATGAATCACTACATATGGATGAAAAAATGTCTCCGCATATAATTCAGACATCTGCCATATTTCTTCAGTGTTGTGCAGGGAAAGAGACAACCAGCGCTGTACAGCATGTGAAAGCATGAAAGCCAAGGATGAAGTGGAATGACTTTTCACCTTTACCTGTTTCTGCCTGGTGATGAGGTCCCAGTCGTCCACCAGCCACGGCTTCAGCTCATCAGGAATCTTCACCTTGATCTCCACCCTGGTCATGAAGGTTTCCTCCTGATCAGGCAAAACAATATTGTCAAGTATAGGTATAAATGAGAAAGTGATCTTGATACAAACAAGCTCGCTCTTGCACTGGTTGTGACAGAAAAGATTCTATGTACAGTAGTTATAGGTTCATTGTACTGGGAAAATTTCCCTCCCTCTTTGTGACAAATACAATAAACAGTGGACCACGACTTAACGTCCCACCCTGGACCCTTTCCAGTAGAGTACATGTCAGGTAAGCGACAACCGCTGGCATTTCAAGCTACAACCTCTTGGTCCAGAACCAAGGTTACTAACCACTGGATATTCTTCATTGTATTTTTCGTACATACAAAGTGTATATACCGATAATGCAAGATATGATCAGCCTTTCAGAGCAACTTGTTTCAGATACAGCTCCATAACTTACCGCTTCTACTGTAGGGTCAGCTCGCACTCTCTTCTTCCGAGGAGGTTCTGTGATCGGGGTCTGTTCAGCAGCTGGGAGGGGGGCAAGGATGGCAATGCAACCATCAGGAAATTCCAAAAAGCATAAATGAAAGATACTGGTAGACAAATAACATTTTTGGCCAATCCTTCACTTTATGTTTTTACAATTTGGGAAAGAAAACACCATTTTCCTTGTACATGTATATTGAAAATGGTCTTCAAAATCATGTTAAGAAATGACAAATTAGGATACAGACAATACAGCCGTGGACATACCCTCACCTCTCTTCGCCTGTTGTTTCTCCACAGATGGGGTGGACGACCGGCTGCCCTCCCCCTTCTCACCCCCCTCAGGCGGGCCCTGGCCCCGCGGCTTCACCTTGGACTGCTTCTTAACTTTTCTGAAAATCAAAAACGTAACAGTCATTCTAAAAACCCACTACTAAGTATTTCACTTGAAACTCCAGGAAGAGGGCAGAAAACTGGCTTCCCCGTTAACTGCTGAACAGATCCAACAGACCTTCCCAGCAGGCAGTGCAGGGATTACCCCGTTCACTGATGAACAAGCCCAACAGACCTTCCCAGCAGGCTGTGCAGCTGTGACAAGGAAGAAAACTTGTGTCACACCTTGTGTGTGTTGCAAAGAAAGAGTTGAGTACTACATGTTCCAACACCATGAATGACCAGAGAAGTAGCAAACCTGCTCAGCACCACCGCAATCAATAAAACACCTGTAAGAGCAAGAGAGGACTTTTTTGTGGAGGAGGGAGGGGGTTGAGTCCCAGAATGCCACCTTCCCTGCCACCATGAAGTGTTACCGTACCTTGGGGGAGGAGGGGGTAACACAGACACATCGTCAGTGCCTAACTTCCTCAGAGTCAGGGGTTGTATCACACTGTACAGACACACACACCTTCCATCATCAACAACAGTAACAGAAAGTCATGTACATCAATGAAGTTAGGAAGTCATGTAACACCAATCTTGATAAACAGGAAAATTAGGACTTCCTGAAACTATCTGATACCAACAATCTCCTTATATGTTATGTCCAGTATGTTATGAAGTTTATGAGCTAATCAAAGATATCATATTGGAGTGGGAAGCATGGTCTTTGCTGTTTGCAACTTTATGGTAAATTCCCATTTGTACCATTCACCGAGCCTTATTATAAGTTATGAAAAATATACTGATAACACAACATACAAGAGGAAAGCATGCTGTCTTAATTGACATTTCAGACTTTACCATCCCTTAAGAAACAAGTCGTTTGAGACAAGCATGTCACACCAAATGAACAAAGAGTAAGAATTTATTTATCTATGATAAACTCAAAAACAAGTTCTCGATGACCTACTGAGTTCAAAGTGACCAACGTTAAATGTACAAGTTTAAAACCTTGACTTACGCCTGTGCTTCTCTAAGTTCCTTCTGTTTGCCCTGGTTGGCATCGCTGAACTTTAACACACGGCTCTCCGGTACCCACTCATCCCAGCTGCAACAACAAAACACAACAACAGTGAATACATTTTCCTCTCTTCTCACATTTCATGATTTATATTCAACATCAACATTTTCTCAAAAAGAATTATGTGAAAGGGTTGGAAGGACCTTTATAGATTTAGAAGATGGAAATTGTTCTTAGAAATGTATCAGCTCTTTCTGGTAGGTCATGAGCAAAACAAATGGAGGACAATGTACACACATGTATATCTGACATAAGAAATAACAGCTTTCAGTGCCATGTACAATGAATAAATTAACATATCAATATAGATAATAACAGTTAAAGATTACAGTCAGACAGTTCTCTGTTTTGATTAATGTTGCCACCATATTTTGCAATCAAATAACATAAAAATAGCTAAACCATCACTGCTGTTGGGATAAAACAATGTCTAATCTTGATATTACAATAATATTTACCAGAAAAAGATGATTACTTGTATTTACAGCATGATGTAACATTGTCCTCCTTCCCTTTCACCAATCGGGATGACATTGAACCAAAACGTCTGTCTGTGTGGGGCCGTGACATTAGCTGACTCCAGTTTACATTTCAGACAAGTCCACTTCCACTTGTGGGGGGTATACAGTCTGTAATCAGCTGGACCCCTCTCATACCATATTCATCCAATGTTTATTCAGGCTGTTAAAAATACTTTAGGAATATTTTAGCATCTTTGCCTGTCGAGGGCCTACACAGTTTGAGTTTAAAAGAGTGATTCTCCAATGCCCCACTGCGGAACAGTGTGGCCCGCCACTGCTGATATGCAGTTCTGGAGTACAAGAATAACTTAGACACACTGACAGTCTGTTGACCCCACATGTACATTTACACACAAAGTCTATACTGTATTACAATTTTCAAAGCCTTGACAGCAGTAGAGTTGGTAGAGAGTTTACAAACACTGCAGCTATGAAGATAAACAATATATCTATGGAGAAATAAAAACTAGAGGAGCAATATTCATGTTTGTGGTTGAGAACAGCTGTTGTTCAAGCCAAAAATGGAGACAAAATTCACTTAATGGACATTCATTACTTGTGCTAGGGAATGTTTCCAATGCAAACAAGAAATGTCAGACATGTCAGACATCCAGGAAATATTTGGGATTTTTTGTGACCTTCAAGTTCACTGTATTTCTTGTATCTGACCTTTAGACCTGTAATCCTGCCTGTCAATCTTCCCTGCCCACGTGCTGTCAACTTGACAAGTTCAATCACTTTCCTGTGTCTGATCTCTTGACCTAGTGTCATTCTTCCTGAGATTCTTCCCCCACCCACATCAACCTACTCTGTCCGGACATACAAACATGCATACAGACAAACCCAACCAACATAAAACTTCTGTACCCGGAAGTAACATCTACAGACTGACACAGGACTTACTTCTTGTTCCAGCCGCTGTAGTGGATGAAGTATCGGACTTGTTTGTCCTTGGCCTGTCCTTTGGAAGGATGCTGTACCTCCAGTACCTTGGCCTCGTACAGCAGTGGCCCGTGAAAACACAGCACCTTCTCATCTACATGTGTACAGGACATACAACTAAATACACGAAGGACAAGGTACATGTTGACATGCAGATATCAAAACCAATATGGTCATATAAGTATTCTAACATGCAGCAAATTACATTGACTGAAAAAGATAAGCAATCATCCTCTATTGACAAAATGAGGTCAAGGCTCAAAAACATACTAGTAATTATCTTAACCTGGCCAATGTAAGGGAGAGGGTTTTGGGGGAAATACTTTGTACCTGAGATTCACTATAAACATCAGAATACTGCCTGGCTTACCTGGCTTGTGTTATAGAGAAGGGCATTTACTTTTTTTTATTATAGGGCTATACACTACAGATACAGAGAGGGCAATACGCAACCAGTACCAAGCAAACATTGATTCAGGATTCCACATTTAGCCCCTGGGTCTATGACTGAATAATTACTCCCATGTGGGCCAGCAGCAGGACTGCTCAGGAATTACATCAGAGAGGGTAGAGTACTTTTGTTACCCCTTGCTGGCGGGGAGCGAAGTTTTTGGAGCAAACCAGGCTGGATTTCAGGCTAGCTGTTTCAGTCCTAGTCCTATTCATGTAATCTGTATCCTTGAAGTGGCCTCTGGGGTCTTTTTACATAATGACCATTGAATAAAAAAGAGCTACCTGTACCTACCTATTGTATATTTGCCGACTGACTGTGGGGCTCTCTCCTGCGCTCGTCCTTCTGCCCCTGGACGGACTTTTGCTGCTTGGGAGAAATGCATTAAAATGCATGTTGAAACTTGTTGAAACATCTGGTCATCAACAGCAGTGCTTAATAACAAGTTACTATAAATATAATTCACTTAATGTTCAAAAGTGTATCAAATGTAGCAAAAGTTCAATGTCTGAGAAAAATGGAGGTGTTCACAGAATTATATATTCACAGTGGTGACAGGTGCATGAAAAATAAAGTCCAGGAATTATTTATTAACGTTAACTGTAACGTTAATGATAAGTTCCCGGAACAGCAGTGACAGTGAAAACAGGTAACATAAAAGTACAGTGAAAAAATCAGGAATTACACTAACTTCTACAAAATGAAGATGATTTTAGTCTCCTTTGCAGACTTGATCGGTGGTGGCATAATTTTTGGGGGGAGAGCACTGATACACAATTATTTTTACACGGATTATGGCTGAGAGTTTTGCCACAGAGGGACTGTAATAAACCAGGAGGAGACAGTAGAAACAGACCCCTGATCCCGGGCGGGGTTCGAACCCACGACCTCCCGGGCACCAGTCCGACGCTCTAACCACTCGGCCAAAAAGGTCAAGACCCATTGGCTGGGTCAGTTGGTAGCGCCTATAAACCCCCAACCCCTTTTTGGGTCTAGACCTTTTCGGCCGAGTGGTTAGAGCGTCGGACTGGTGCCCGGGAGGTCGTGGGTTCGAACCCCGGCCCGGGATCAGGGGTCTGTTTCTACTGTCTCCTCCTGGTTTATTACAGGACTTATGCTGAAGAAGGAACTGCGCTGCCCCAACATGTCTGCTTTTACTTGGCGCGTTTGTTGGGTCGGCTTAACTCCCTCTGTGGCAGAAATCTCTCCCATGTGAAAATTTACTTACCTGCGCTTTAACGTGTTCAAGTGTAAAGGAGGCTTTAAAATTTGTGCAAGATATCTTTGCAGCATGCATTTATTTATCAACATACTTATTGAGAGTCAGGGCAGCATTGCACTGAGCCATGGTGAGCAAGACTAGACCAGAAGTTACATAATTGTTTTTCCTTGCCCACAACGACTTGACGAAGTTTGTAAGGGCTGTTAAAACAGATAGCTACAAGAAAAAACTTTCAACGACCACGGCTTATTTTGTGATCATGAGTTTTGCACTCGTTCAGTGCTTCTCAACACCGGGGACGTCGACGCAGACTGTAACCAATAGAGAATTTGTCTTGTACATGCTTCTCAAAGTTGAGGTTATACTTCAAACATGACTGAGGATTCCATTTTACTGTTTTCTCCCATTTACAAAGGTAGTGCATTTAGGGAGGCAATATATCGTTGCCCCCCTCCCCACAAAAGTATCAACAAAGCGCCGCTTTGGACGTCCCAATTTCTCAACGAAATATCTGTCGCACGTGGACACAAAAAATGTGCTTGAATACAAAACTGTTCATTTTGTATAAATGGAGCCTACTTCCTTTCTGCAGGTAAAGTAACGTGCTATAAAACCACAAAATGCATCACTTACTTTCCTGAAATTTCGCCTTCGGTGGCGCCATTTTGCTTTCAATGATCACGTGGTGACTGAGCTGAAAGGATTGGTAAATACAAAAGCGCCGCCTATGAAAGACCGTGAGAACCGCAATGCGATTTTGCCCTTACTTTACCAATACTAGTATGAAACGTTACTTTTAGTATTACACGTATAGACCCCGAACACCCCCATGAAACTCCTTCCTCTTCGCCCCCGCCGTTCTGCTTCGCCCCCGCCCCGTTCTGCTTCGCCCCCGCAAAAAATCTGCTTCGCCCCCGTCGTTCCTCTACGCCCCCGGCGCAATTCTGCTTTGCCCCCGTCCTTCTGCTTAGCCCCCAATGGCGGCACAGCTCACAGTCGACACGAAAATCGTCTGCAAAATAACAATAAAGGCTGTGCCGCCAAATTTAAAGTAGCCCATGCTCCGACAAACATTCTGGACCACCTTTCTGCCAAGTGGCGTTGCACAAATCCTTCCCATTCAAAAGTTTACCCCTTCCTCACGGCCCGTCAGTGGTTCTTACGTTTATAAGAGGGTCTGCATGCTCTTTTCCGTAAGGCGTAGGCGGGCCTTTTTAATTTCCCGTAATTCGTAGGGAAGTTATTTTATTCACCGTAATTCGTAGTGAGGAGGCGAAAATTTCCCGTAAAGCGTAGCCAGCGCATTTCACGTAAAGCGTAATCGAGCCTAAAAATTCCCCGTAAATCGTAGTCTGGACTCCCATTTTTCGTAAGCCGTAGCCGACGAACCAGCCAACCAGCGGATGACCTGTTGGGTCAACGTCGTACCCAGGATTTCTATTGTCTAATCTGGACACGAGAGCACCCATGACATCAGTGGAGTTCTGTGCTATTATTGGTCAGCATGGTCAGTATTGGCCGGGTGGCGGGAGCACATCTGGAGTCAATCTCAGTCACATCTTCATCTTGTCTGTCCCTTTCTTGCCTGTCCCATCTGTGTCCATGTGTGCGGTACAATCCCACCATGGCTCACGCGACGCCCGTGATTGTGCGCATTTTTAAAATGCACGTAGCCAGGGGTGTTCGGGGGTTCGGAGGCTCAAAGCCCCACAAGGCTCAAAGGTCCACTTTTTGGTCCACTTTTTTATGTAAAGGTCCACTTTTTTGGTCCACTTTTTATGTAAAGGTCCACTTTTTTGGTCCACTTTTTTATGTAAAGGTCCACTTTTTGGTCCACTTTTTATGTTATGGTCCACTTTTTGGTCCTACTTTTTA
>NW_017804154.1:1375294-1392626 GCF_001625305.1 Branchiostoma belcheri | reverse complement strand
CGCCGCCTATGAAAGAGTGTGAGAACCGCAATGCGATAGCCAATGAATGCACTTTGCCCTTACTTTACCAATACTAGTATGAGACGTTACTTTTAGTATTACACGTATAGACCCCGAAAAGACCAAAAGGATTAAGTAAAACTTAAGTCAACATTTGGTGAATGAGGAAGAAAAAAAATTGTTTTGGTGTAACGTTATAAGCTGTTTGATCCTCTTGCATAGCCAAAGTCAGGGCAAAAAGAAAAATGATCTTTAAGTCTTGGAGAAATTACCAGAACCGGAGAATAAAGCCATTGATGGCTTGATAATACACTTGACTTTTTGTTTTAGAGATTAGACAATGTTATGATGGTTTACCACGGTGGAGGGTGCATATACTAATTTGTGAGTCAAGAAAAAATTTCAAATTCTTCCGTAATGGATAAAAGTGTCTTTCCTCTTAATGACTGGCCTATGTGGTATAAGATTGATATTATGAAAAACCTTAAAGTTAAGATAAAAGACACATGGAAGTTGAATTTTAACATTGATAATGTCTTGTTAAAAAAACTCTATCAAGTATAATATTTACATTTGTATGTAATCTGACACAATCACTTTTGTAAGAAAGCAATACAAGGTACAATGTTTTCTGAAATCATGTAAGTCTAAGTAAACATGACAAGTGTAAGTATTCCTTCAGTATTGCAATATTACAATCATCATCATTATCATCTATTATATTAAATAATTGACAAATTGATATTGACAAGATATCATGTCTTGAAACAGTGTTTGTGACCACATGTCAACAAATAAGACACTATTTGGAGAAGATAGCCTGATACTGCTGCAGTTCCTCTTCATGGAGAGAGGGGGCAGTGTCCTGCAGGGCTACCATGAAGTGGGCATGTCTCACCACCCCTGCATCCAAACCCTCCTGTTGTAGGGCCTGCATGGCAGCCTGAGCATTAACCAAAAAAAATCAAACAATTTTAAATCAGACAAATTTTATGAGAACTTCATTGTCTAATGCCATGTAAGCAATTTAAAAAAAAAGATTACTAGCCACAACAATGGCAAATGTGTTTCTTCTTGCTCTGTCTTCAAGATCATCTCTTGGTAGCATTACTGGTAACGGATACAAATGGGACATCTTGGGAAGGACAGAGTTATAGACTCCTCCCTGTGTGTGAGCTTACCTCCCTGCACAGGTTCTCCAGGTCTGCACCAGAGTACATGTTGGTCCTGTCTGCCAGCTCCTGTATGTCCACATCCTGTGCCAGCGGCATCTTCCTGCTGTGGACACGCAGGATCTCTGCTCTAGCCTGGAGGGCAGGGACAGGAATACAATGTGTTTTTGTCTAATCTAGTGCTACTCAAATATGTCATTCCAGATACTGGAAAAAGAAAAGTAATGGAGTAATACAGCGGTTAAAAAGCATTTCCACCTACTTTGCAATGCAATCTACAACAGTTGCTCAATAGGTAAAATTGCTTTCATACTCATTAAGAATATTAGTCTATGATTAATGGAAACACTTGTGCCAGATGTGATGAATTACTTGGAATCAAACTTTCAACCTTTCCTAAAACATCACGACTATTAAAGAGACAGACATACTGTAGAGTCAGGAGGTGGTACGTAGATGGTCCTGTCCACACGACCAGGACGCAGCAGGGCGGGGTCCAGCAGGTCAGGACGGTTGGTCGCTGCCACCACCAGGACGTTGTTGTTTGTTACTGGAACAGTCTGGCCAGGGGTCAAAAAGACTGTTAAAGGACTAACCTATACTACATTACCAGGCCTTAAACTACTGTGCAGCAACACATGCAATCATTATGTATTAAGGCCAAGTGGTAACAACCAGTTAACCCTAACCCTTATACATTTGTAGTTATACATGAATCATATGGAACTAGGCTATGGAAAGACCCTCAAGTAATTTTGTCCTGTGTACAACTCAAATATTCAGTCTTACCTTCTCCTCTAGCTGACCGTCACAACTTGACCCCTCTGCGACCTTTGCAGAGCCGCCTGACCTTGAAATCTCCACGCCCACCCCGTCCATCTCGTTCAGCAGCGTGGAGAGGACGCGCTCCTGTACCCCACTCTGGACGCCCTCTCCGCGCTTACCCACCAGCGAGTCTATCTCATCCAGGAAGATGATGGTAGGAGCCGCAGCCCGGGCACGCTGGAAGACCTGTTAGAAACAAAAAAAGAAAAAAAATTGGGTGCACTAAGGTCACATGCACTCAGTATTTCAAGCCCTGACATTGTACTCTGCTGTAACTATGACATAAATGTCACATGGATAGTCAAGGTGTCAACAGTGGCATTATCACAACATGGGGAAACACTTGCTCCTTTTAGTTCCCTGTACATTTCTTTCTTTTCCTAAGAATAGATTTCCCTGGTGTCCATTTTACTTTCCCTTCTTGTCTTCATCTAATTACAATATCAAGCCAACTTTACCCAAAACTCAGCTTTAAAGAAAGAACGAGATGTCCCACCTGACTTATCGTCTTCTCAGACTCCCCCAAAAATGGTGAATACACCTGGGCTCCGCTGACGGCGAGGAACGTGGCATGACAGGCGCCTGCCACTGCCCGTACCAGCGTCGTCTTACAGCAGCCTGGAGGGCCGTACAGTAGCACGCCTTTGGGACGAGGTAGTCCCAGTCTAGAGAAGGCTTCACTGTGTAGGAGAGGCCACACCACTGCCTGTAGAATACAGGAAGCCAGGGGTTCAGCTGATTTACACATGATTCTGACATACATGTAACCTCACATCTTTCCTTCTGCTGGGGGAAATTGTCAGGAGATACCAGCTTCTGTCTGAGTGACCTCACCTGCTGTAGTTTGACCTTCACCTCCTCCAGTCCACCAATGGCAGACCAGTCCACAGGGCTGACCTCTGTGGTCCCGTCAAAGCCTTTCAGGGCCGAGGGTCGGATCTCGGTCAGCGCTTTGCGAAGAGCCGCCATACTGATCTGTGTCTAAGGAAACATGGGGAATCCAACTGTTATACATTTGTACATGAACCACAAACTCAAAAGTCAGTAAAAGAATTTTAAGGCATCTAATTAAAAGTTTTTAACTTGATATGGCACAATGGTAAGGTACATGTAACTTGAGAAACTTTTGATATGTCTGCTACCAACACAGATGTGTTTTCATTCTAATTACCGGTATCTTATCCTGTGTCTGTGCATGGCTCCTGCTCAGTAAGCTGTAGGCTGCCAGGTGGCAGACAGCTGTCAGGTCAGCACCTGTATAGCCTGGAGTCATCTCTGCCAGCCTGCTGAGGTCAACGTCCTCTGCGAGGGACATGTCCCTGCTCACCACCTGGAGGATCTCTAGACGATCCTGCTGATTGGGGACACCTACGTGTACCTGGTGGTGGAAACATTCTCATTTACATTTCCCACTTTATGTGCACACTTTGGAAATCTCAAATGGTACTACAACTGTTTTCCTTGTTTGGAACACTGTAGAAAGTTTGATAAACTGACTGAAGCTTCCTAGTCACAGAAAAAATGAAAATCCAAACAAGCACCTTAATGACTGGACATTGATCCATGTCTGCTCACCTCTTTGTCAAACCTGCCAGGTCTCCTGAGGGCAGGGTCGATGGCGTTGGGCCGGTTGGTTGCCGCGATCACGACCAGCCTGCCCCGCCCGGCATAGCCGTCCATCAGAGTCAGCATCTGTGCAACCATTCTGGGAAACAAATCAAAGAAGACATCAATTTAACTTGGAAAAACAGAAAATCACTTTCATCATTTTTCTCAATGACAGTCACTTTCAAGTTTTACATTGCAGTCATAATGATGAAAGCATAACAGATTATTTCATCTGTTGGTACATCCAAGATTGCATGCAGAATTGAGTTAGAAATGAAAACAATAGACCCTCACACCTGTTCTCTTGATTTTTTCCTGAGCCGCCTCGTTTTGGACACAAGGCATCCAACTCATCTATGAACAAGACACAGGGCCCCTCTTCTGATATTGTGACAGCTTCTTGAAAAATCCTCCTCAGGTTCTCTTCACTTTCTCCCGGGTGTGGCCCAAAGACATCTGGTCCGTTTAATGCCACCAGGTGGGCGTGGCATTCTGCTACCACTGTCTTGACCAATGAGGTTTTGCCAACTCCAGGTGGGCCGAGCAGGAGGATTCCCATTGGTCGATTGATGCAGAGTTTGTTGAAAGTCTGTGGGTACATCAGAGGGAGGCTGATCGCTTCTTTTATCACCGAGGCCTGGCGATGGAGCGCACCGAGAGCGATGTCTGACGACTGCTGACGCTGGTTATATTGTTCTAACCTGATCACTTCTAGAACGTTAAATTCTGTTTTCTTTGTCACATAACCAGCATCCTGTTTGCAATCTGCACATTTGACATCCTTCACCAAGACATAGGCAATATTGTCCAAGAAAGACCTATTTGCATATGATACCGTGCAGTCTCTGAAAACAGCAACATTTAAAAGTTTTTGACCGATGTATAGACCAAGTAATGACTTGTCTTTAACTACGGCATTTTTCAAACCACCAGCTACAACAACTGCTACATCAGCCTGTATCAGTTTTCCAACTTCCACCTTTTCTACACAGGTTTCCTCAACAAACTTTTCTGCTACATTTCTTTTATCAACTTCTTTGTAGACGAAGCGATCTGCTTGGAGAATTCCCTCGGCCAGGTCCTGCCGAGGCCAGGCCTTACACAGCAGTTCTGCCTGTGCGAGGGACACCTTGACGTGATCGCCCATGTTGAGGCCGAGCTTCACCATGAGCTGTGGTCCGAGGCGACAGCGCTGAGATCCAGCGTCCCTCGGGTCAGACTTGACCACCATCAGCGTACTGGACATCTTTTATTGGTCAGGTCAGCCCATGCTGATCAATGGCATCATCCTTAAAAAAAAACAAATATTTACTGTTATTTTGGTTACAGCACATTAACAAAAAGGCAAGTCTACACAGACTGAACCTTGGAAAGTCTTGGATCCATGGAGAATCTAGCAAGACAACAAGCAATAGTCAGTCTACTTGACCATGTGTATCACGATACTAATGCAATGTAGTTTGTCAAGGAAATGACAATAAAAGTCTAATGAAATGTTCCTTAAACTAAAGTTACAGCTTGCTCACCAAACAAAACAACAGAACTCCAGAACCCACAGTCTGATTTGAAATGGCTGAACCAAGGCTTGCAATATAAGTAGTGCCTGATTAATAGTGGTAAAAAGAAATATATCTTATCAAAATCTGTAACGGTATTTGTTTAAATAAACGTTTCTGCCACGTCCGTATGTGTATATACCTTTATTTTATTCACAGCCCAATTTTTAGATATGATATTGTTGCTGAATAATTAAGGCACATAATCCTAGTGCTACAGACAGACCCAAAGACTGACATCCAAGATGGCAGCGCCCATGAGATTTTTGACTCGCCGAACTTGTCCACAGATTTGTCACAGAATTCTGGGGTGTGTTAACGTGCAAGTCGCCAACTACGCAAAAGCCAAAGGTAATATGTCTGATAGGTTAAGTTTTAGAGGAATAAATTGTGTATCATAGTTTGTTTAACGACTATAATACGCGACCAGAAGCAAAGGAGGGGAGGGGGGCAGAAATATTGTACATGGCAGATTTTTACGAATTCACCTGTTTTTATTTACTTTGACACTGTCCTGATGTGACAACCGTTGGACAGCATCATGTTAAAGATTTGGCGGACCAAAATGCGTACCCTTTACTAAGTAATGACTAGTATGCAGTGGTAAACATGCATTTTTTATGTAACATATGAACCTAGCCGTGGCGACTCTTGACTCGGGCTTACATTGCATTACCCTCAGCAAGAGTCGTGGAAAGATCCATTGGCAGAACTGCACATTTCCCGTTGGCTGCTCGATGCTCCGTTTTTGACCCGGTTTTTTGCTGTCCCGAGCTTCCCTACAATATAACTCCACAATTGGCCGGGTTGCCGATGTTCAGATCGGCCTAAATATTCCACAGCGCGACGGGAAAGTAGGCTTTCCGGTTATGATCGGAGAGTTTTCGGTCCCGCTTCGGTAATCGTGGCGCTACCGAGCGTTCCCGACGGCGGTAGCGGACATTCCCGACTATATCCAAGATGGCGGCGCGGATGTACCGACTAGCTATTTTAGTACTTTCCCGTCGCGCTGTGGAATATTTAGGCCGATCTGAACATCGGCAACCCGGCCAATTGTGGAGTTATATTGTAGGGAAGCTCGGGACAGCAAAAAACCGGGTCAAAAACGGAGCATCGAGCAGCCAACGGGAAATGTGCAGTTCTGCCAATGGATCTTTCCACGACTCTTGCTGAGGGTAATGCAATGTAAGCCCGAGTCAAGAGTCGCCACGGCTAATATGAACCCTGCAAGACATTGCATATATATAAACATGAAATATAATTCACCTTAGAATGTCTTGTTTCCAGTTCCGGCTTTTAAGGGGGCTAAAGACCTCACCAGTGAAAAGCCGAAGGGTCCGAGTATTGAGACCGACCCCGCTGTTCTCACTACACAATGCTGTGGAGCCAACATATACAAGGTAATCAGACTTTTGTGTAAGGTTTTGTTCCCATAATGTGTCCATCTGCGTGTTTGCTTGTGATTCTGCAGTTGATGAGGGGGGATGGTACATACTGTAGACCGGAGTGACTAGAGTTCAAAGGTGGTAGAATTTATGTACATGTAACTGGAGGTTGGAAAGACAGAATACTAGCTACTTCATGTTTTAATAAGATACGTGTAATGCTATAATTTTGTCAGAGTAATTAATTTTGACACACTGCACATTTAAATACATGAAAATTTTCCTTTCCTCCCCATCAGGATGGCAGTGATCCTCCCCTCAGACCAGATGAAGAGTACCCAGATTGGCTGTGGAAGTTGCATTTGGGGCCTGCAGCCACATTGGATGACCTTGAACCTGGCACGAAGAAATATTTCAAGAGACTCCGTAAGGAGAACATTTGGGCAGACAACGCGAGGCGGAAAGGGAAAAAGTTCTCAGTCCAAGCACCACCTGCCAGGAAATACGAGTAGTCCTTTTTAGTCAGTTGATCAACCTGCTTTTTGATACACAATGCAGCTTTATTTTGTATCTAATGTGCCCCTAAAACAAAAGACTAAACCTGTGTGCCTGCACCTAAGATTGGTAAGGTACACAGCTCTACTTGTACAGTATACAAGATGCATTTTTGTTTCATGACCAGTGTTTAGGGGAGCAGTGAGGAAAAGTTGTCTTTGTATCTGTAGAAGGTCATAAAATTTTCAACAAAGCAACTAGGGAAGTGAAAGGAGTTTGTTTAAGAGTCCAGTGGGATGTACCCATGGACTGTGACTCTAAATCCTACAATAGATACCATTTACTTGTGAAGGCAGTGAAGCAATGGCAAGAATTCTTTAGAAATTACTACATATTGAGAGAAATTTCTTTGCAAACCTTTGCCTCTCTAGGTTTGAAAAAAAACATCACCATGGACATCATGCTGTGTGGTTTTATTGAGTTCCTTGATGGAGTGATTATGGTACAATTCTGGTGGCAAAGTTCATGCCATAACTTTGCAACAATGCCATAAATTAGATAAAAAATTAAATCTGAAGAGATAAACTACTTGATATGACCTTGACTTTTGGCTAGAACATTCGCTGTCACAAGATATATATTTTTCATTTGTCTGCACAACTAAGCTTCTGGTAAAATGTCCTCATTTCTTGACACCACCTCAGGGTGCCTGTATAATTTCTTTGCAATGTAGCAAAGAAAAGTCTGTGGTACACATTAAAAGAGACCAAACACATATACAGTTGATCAGTAGTGTATTGATATATGAGTCAGAAAAGACAATTACCGGTATCTGTTACACCAGGCAGTGACATGACAGTTGGACAGGGTGTGAGCCAAGAACAAGCCACAGGATTACAGTTATCATATGATGTTCTTTGACCCATCAATAATTTTTTTTGGCAACACTGCTATTGCAGTGAACACGAAATATAAAGCATAACACTGGTAATGAAATAGAACATGTCTTATATCCTTTTCCTATCATCAAGTTACTGTGCTCCATCTGATGTGGACACTTGGAATCAGGAGGTAACAAACTTGGTGATATTGACCTGCTCCTTTGATATGCAGATTGTTTTCCTGACATTTCCGAGGGCAATGTGCTAAATAGTTCTGCACTCTGGAAATATCACATCTTTCTGTACATCAGTTTTTAAGTTAGTTTCTTAAACCATGGTTTAACCACATTGTCAATATTTTGAAGACAATATATTTGTCCATTTTGACTCCAGAAAATACAATAAGAGCACACATTTAATGGAGGAAATTCCTGTATTGTTTCATCACAAACTTACCAGTAATGGTTGGATCAGATTGCCTCGTTCCCTCTATTTGCTAGAACTATATTACCTCATAGATTCTAACATGGGAGATGGCTGGGTTTCTTCCATTATTCCTACACACACAAACTTGAGTCTCAAAGGTTTACACATTTCCCCATAAATAACCTGCCCAATTATAAGCGAGCTCAATATGTAAATGCCACATACATGTCCAGAGATGTTTTGTTTATGTCTCAGGGGCCTTAAACTCTGACAAATTATTATAAACAATATTATGTGCAGTTGGAACCATGAATCCACTTATTGTACAATTACAGTCATTGTTTTTGCAAAGCGATGTAGATTTGGAAAAATAGGCTACCTTTTCACACAAATTCCCCAAATAGCCAAGAGCTGCAAAACATTGCAGGTTGGTTGTCATCAAAGGCTTAAGCATGCTGCTACTTGGCTCCCGTATTAAATACTCATACATCCCTGAGTGCAATGTACAGAGTACTGTGCACTTCTTTCTACTTAGCTCAATGATCAGTTCCTCAGTCTCTCCTCAGTTCTTCATGAATTGCTCTGATGTTTTAAGTATGTTTCTTGTGTGTACTGCAGTCTGGGACAATTTACATGGGAGCGAGTGTTGGCAAAGACTGGCATGTATACATGTAGCATACTACTATGAGGCCAAAATGCTGAATGACAATTTCTTTCGGTGCTCTTTTTTGTACACCTCCCTGGTTTCACTAATTCAGATACATTTTTGTAGTTATAGTCTTTTCTAGCCTGTTACAATTACAAATATACTTCCACATTTCTCTACACGATGTTTATGCTTGACAAAATAGAGTTCCATACAAAGGACACCAGATACACATGCCACTGGTTGACATAAAACTACATTTTCGATGCTTTTTTTGCTACATTTTCTTATATGAATCTTTTACACATCAAAATATTGCATTCTTTTCAGTTACGACTATACAATGTGGACATTGAATATGTGATGTGTGAAAAAACTTTTGGACCTGTGGAATTTACATTGCGCTCTGAATCTGCCCCATATGAACAATATTTCTGTAGAACTGAAACAGTAATATTTTCACAGTAGTTGGTGATATAGATCTTATAGATTAAATGTACAAGCAAACACTATCACTGCTAACAAAGCAATTTTCTGTGATTCTTCATTACCCTTTCTTTCTTGCATGTTGTTTGTCCAGTTGCATGATATTATGTTTGCTTAGATGACTTATCCTACCTTCTCCCTGTAACCAGTACAAAGTTGGTGTTGAATGGCTACTTTGGCAGTGAGAGGGTTAAAATATAGCTGAAACTATCATCTCATACTGAAAGGCCAGCAATAACTTAGAAAGTGTTTCCAGGAGTATATTCTGAAAACTGACAAACTCTATGTTATATCATATGTATTGTAGAGATTTTGAATCAAATAAGGATTGGCTCTCTACCTCCCTCTGTACCACATCTTCTGCATAGCCCACTATCCACTTGGGATAAATATAACATGAATAATATGAATACAACATCTGTAGAGATTTTCAATTAAAACAAAGCCTTAAAAAATATCAGAAAGGCTTATATCAGATATTTTGGGGGTTAGCCTGTGCTAAGCCATCTCCCACTGTTTGGGGCTGATTGGCTGACCAGTAAAATTACTGCTAGAAGCATGGTGTATTCAGGCTATTTCGGGGGCAATCATGGGTTAAGTTTTCATTGTGTAATTAAACACTGGGAACAGAAATTGCCTGATCAATAATTTAGCCAGAAACCTTGTATTTTCACAAATAACCTTAATTGATTACAATCCATAATTCATAATTGCTCTTCATCACTTCATGCTCCAAAGCAACAGATTTTACAATCTTCTAAAATGAACAAAATATCATATCCCATGATCATTAAACGATCTCTTTGTAAGTTTCTTCCTCAGCCTGCCTTTCATTTCTGTTTTATCATTTTTTTTATAAGTGTAACATAATTGTATATCCAAAAAATACCGGAACGGTATCTTACCAGTTAGAAAGGAAATTAAATTGTTACATAAAACAAACAATTATTAATGCAGTCTAGTGATACTAAAATCTAACTTAAAGAAACTTATTGGCATACCAGATAACAAAACATAAAAATGTGAACCCAAAAATTAAATGTAAATAAGGGTACCTGATCATTACTGTTTAACATAAAATGAAAGGTTAAATTAAAAGGTTCTTAATGCTCTAAATTTGATTTCACAAATATTATTAAGAACTGAAGAGAAAACAAAAAAACTTAAAAGGATGATGGCCTTTTCAATATTACTTTCACAACTCTCAAAGTACTAGTAGATCATTAAGCAATGTGGCTCTGAAGAACACAAAATACATGTGCATGAAAATTGTAAGGCAATTTGGTGACAACATCATCATTTCTCTCTTTAGGTATCTGCAACAAACAGCAAAGTTACCATGAAACAATACAAATGAAACCTTTTTTTTATAAAATGATAATTTGTGTATAGAAATGTTCAATCCAAAATCTTGCCATGTAAATCAATGGGGGTTACTTAAGTGTACATGCAGAGCATGGGGAAATACACTGTGTAGCACAAACACCACAGACCTCATTCACACATCAAGTGCCTGTATGTTTCAATCCACTGTGGGAAGAAGATTGTTCCATTCTCTAGTCTAGGTGGTATTTTCCTGTAGTGGCTTGCGCCTCCCTACTCCGGGATGGAACCCTCCGGAGCCGTCCGGTGCTCGTGGTTGGCGAATCAGCACCATGTGCGGCCCTCCTCCTGCGCTGCCGGTGGAAGCGTTGCTGTCTGTCCGGGGCCGCAGTCCCAGGGACGTGTTGCTGTCCGTCCGCTTGCGTGGTAGCAGTGGGCTAGTGCCGGGGCTGTTGTCCGACATTCGCGCTGCCTCTTGAGCAGCAAGCAGTCTGAGAATTCAAGAAAAGTAATGTTAGTACTGCTTCTCCAAATATTTTTGTAATACTCAACTGTTTCCTGAGTTCAAAGAAAACCAGTCCTCTGTTAATAAATCACATATAAAAACAT
Source organism: Branchiostoma belcheri (assembly GCF_001625305.1). Lineage (NCBI taxonomy): Eukaryota > Metazoa > Chordata > Leptocardii > Amphioxiformes > Branchiostomatidae > Branchiostoma > Branchiostoma belcheri. The sequence goes on along the minus strand of NW_017804154.1, from coordinate 1,381,214 downwards.
GCTTTTGATATGCACTAGTACATGATGAAGATATCTGCCTGCTCACCTTCGCTGCACCCAGGGACTGTGGGAGGCCCCGGGATCCCAGTCCCCGGCAGCCGCTGCGTCAACACGCTTACGTCGCATCTCGGGGCTCGTCATGGGACTGGGACGGGGGCTGTTCTTTGGAGAAGAGGCGAGAGGGGAGACTCCGCTGCCACGACCCTTCCGCTGCATCCGCGGGCTGTTTCTGGGGCTGTTGGCAGGGCTGCTTCTCGGGGAACTTCCCGGGCTGAGGCGATTGGGGTCCAAGGCATGGGCGTAGGAAGAAGGGCTCAGTTTGTGTTGGCTGCGTTGGGGTGGGGAGGGCGACACGCCGTCTACTTCTACATCAGACGACCCACTGCTGTACACTGCGGGCTCATCTCCATGGGCCAGCTCTTCTACCCGACTGCGGCGTTTCTTCTTCTTCTGTTTGTCCTTCTTGGCTTTGTCTCCTTCCCCCTCACTGTGGGTGTCTTCCTTCCCCCTCCGCTCTGCGTCTTGTCGTTCTTTCTTGTCCTTCTTCTTACCACAAGGTGCAAGAAGAGCGACGTGCATCCCCTTTCTCCAGTCGTTCTTTGCGCTCATCATGTCCACCGCCATCTGGGCACTCTCGTGTTTCTCGAACTCGACCACGGCACACACGTTGTTACCCAGCTCGGGATGGCGGGACATGTGCTTCCGCACGTCCTGTGGGATCACTCCTCCTGGCCGTATAATTCTGATCAAGGCGATTTCCCCGCAGTGTGAGAACATTGCACTGACTTTTTCTATGGTGGGGTTTTCAACACCAAGGTTCATTGCCACGATTGTTCTAGAGGGAGTAGTCTCGTCATAATCTGGTAGAGGCTCCTTACGACCCACCTTTGTCCCTTCTTCGTTTAGTCTAAGGCTTTCTGCTTGCTTGAGGCTGTAGGCTACGGCTCTCCAGTCCTTGGTTAACGACTTCACTTTGCGGAACGATGTGATGAGCTTGATGTTGACCAGTCCCTCCTTGTTCCGCCGCACGTGTTTCAAAAGGAAAGCATCCTTCAAGATGTTGGCATCGGAGAAATAGAACTCGACCTGCTTGATGATCTTGTCTTTGAGTTCGTCGTCTGGTGGGGTCCACTCGCCTCCCTCTGGGTGGGATTCGGGGCTGGGGTCCCGCGAGACCCTGGGACTGACAAAGGGACTCACATCCCGGGAATCTACACTTCCTGTGTCCGCTTCATTTCCATCGTACTCCTGCAGAATGTGTACAGCCAGCTGTGCCTGAAACACAGAAGGTAGTAACTCAATCTCAAGGACTACAAGTATGTTAAACATTAAGATATGGTAGAATTCCTGAGAGAAAAAAAGGACAGCCTATAGATATGTTTGAGGGCTCGAGAACACCAAAAATCATGTACCTCTGTCTAACCTTAAGACTTACAAGACTGGCAACATGTTAACTTTTTTCTACACATTAATATAGCGTGTACATATCATAACCAACAAGCAGGGAACCATAAAAATGAGACAGATTTGCACACCAATCACCAGCTCCAATCACTTTGAATTCAGTTCTTGGAAATTGCTTTCAAATTGAAAACATGACAATTAAATACTCACACATTCCATAATACTCACAGGTATGCTACACTTCTTTGAACACTCCATGAATACGTACGGACATATGGCTGAACATTTGGCATGTAACACAACCAGCCCTACATGCAGAACAGACTATCAGCTTCAGGGTTTACTGTTTGTCTACTTACCATATCACTGTTCAACCTAATTTGGTAACACTTCTAAGTGAAGTATGTGGGTTTTTCATCTTGCCTTTGTCAAAGGATTCTGTATAAAAATGGTACAAAAGCACCATCTAGTAGGAAAGTCAGAACCTGCAGGTCAAAGACTGGCTCACGTCTTTACCTAAGAGAGAGAGGTCAACCCCAAGATTAAACGTTACCTGTGAGTGTGAAAGTACAGTGTACATACTATAGACAGTTTCACCCTGAAGACCTGAAGATGTCACACATGTAGAAATAAGTAGAGTGCCAGGTGTGCCATATAAATGATGTTGCAATATCACACAGATATTGCCCTACCTGGTATCCCACACGTCACATGTTTAATTTGTCAGCAAAAGGAGTTTGCTGAGTGTAAACACCACTAACAGCTGGTGAGCAGTAACTGTACTCTCATGTTGAAACAAGGTGGAACTGACATCATATACACTATTCACTCAGCACACTAGTAGACTGGACCAAAATTACCATGACCAACATGTTTTTCCAGAATGGTTTAATCTCAGGAATATGACATTAAGTAAGGTTATGCCCTACGGACAGCCAAAACTTGCCATACCATGATACCATATGCCATTTGAGACTTGTAATAAGTTGTATCCAGTTCCTGTTCCACACAGCTTACAAAACAAGGATAGGACACCCATCAAAATATGGATAGTGGATAACAATGACTGAGTTACTCAAGTAAAACTTGTCACCAAAGTGTAATGTAGAATTTTGCCTAGGCCTGCACATGTGTAGAAAACTATTTTGAGCCCAGTGAGATACTTTCTGAACTGACAAGAATCTGAGTCAGAATATACACCTGTCCCGTACTGTAAATTCATTTATTTTCAGAGGGACTTAATGTTGGGGTAGGACAGGAAAGGTGGTTTTAATGATGTTTGATCAAATTGATGCTCTATATAGCCAGGCCAAAACAATTCTGTAGAGCAAATAGTCTGTAACGTTACGCAACTTCCTGGTATTAATAAAGACATGAGATCACCATGAAAACCATAAAATTAAAACCACTGTGAACATGTCAACATTTACACGTAACATATGATGAACGTACATTGTACAGTTTTCTAAACATAAAATATGTTTGCACTTAAAATCAAGGAGCTTCTACTGAAGCTCCTTGTTAAAATGTAACATCACTACAAAGCTGCAATATCATGTAGTCAGTGGTTCAATGCATTTTACATATTCCATCCTTGCTTTTTGATTCACTGGTCTGGGAGCTTCTTACTAATTTCATTTGAACAATTTGAACCAATTTCCCACTGTTGTACAACAGGTTTTAATCATAGTTATTCATGCCCCCCCCCCCACCACCACAGTGATGACGTCCATACAAGATGAAGGACGTCCTACTGTCGTTAGTGTTTGCGTCAGTCTGTGACGACAGGCGACTTAAAGCCTGCACTACAAAGAAACCTTCCACTCATTGGTGAATTGTGCAGGGAAGGTATGCAATCATTTTGTGACGACGCCCGAGTGAGAAGCATAACAAAATGTGCATACCTTGTCAGGTACGATGAGCACTTCTGCGTTGTGCCCCTCCTCCTGTGCTGCCGATGCCGTTCCAGATGGAACCCCTTCCCAGGCCTGGCCTCCCTCCGCCGCGCCAACTGCCGCCCCTGCCTCGCTCATTTCGCCTCGAAGAAGCTTCCGCGCGACTGAGAAGACAACAGGGAACGAACTAGGCGGGTAAAAGCGAGGGGAAGCGATCCCCGCACCAGGCAACCACTGTGCACTGCCTAGCGTCACTCACGTAAAACCAAAGGCAGGAGACAGAAGTTAAGACGTCATTCAACGCTGCACGATTCGCCGTGATGATGACGCAGCGCTCCGTGGGACTAGCAGTTACGCTTTGAAAAGTCTTGTAACCGGATAGCGTTTAACACGAAATCCCCAGTCTGATTACTATATGTCACGTATATTGACTGTAGATACAACGATTTACCACTTAATTACTGCGTGCGTTGCCATGGTAACGAACTACCCACCCATGCACACAATGTAATGACGCAATATGACTTGTTTCCGCCCACTTCCTTGATAATGTTGATAACGAAAAACGTCCTTGTGATAACCAAAGACACAATCGTGAGGTTTCAACAAGTCCAAGTTTTCGTCGACCGAGGCTTTTGATATTTTATGTTTCCGTGGCAGCACAATCATGTAGCCCGGACGCTTGCACTTTGAAGTGGGAAGGAAATAACAACTTGAAGGTTTTCAACCTGCATGTATGTGCCTCTGTTACAATTTGGAAGAATCACATCAGTTTGTGATACGGAAATTATCACCTTGTCCTCACAGTGACCGAAAACCAGTGCCAACCACAAAAGTGTGAGACATCGTGAACTGGCTCCAATTTGCAGAATCGTCTGATGTTAAAACTAACCGCTATGTTTCGTCTATTGGCAAGGACTTTCTCCAACCGGAAGTGGGCACTTTTCACCACAGTGCTCCCCATTGGTGGAAATATTTGGCAAGTGTAAAGTGGCACGCGTGAAGGGTAGTCAGCACCACAGATTGCTACATGTATTGGAAATCTTAGGATGATTTTCGCGATGGAAGTCAAGCCAACTCAATATCTTCCTGATATCACGTGTGATTTTTTTCCATCACCAGAAAACGGTCTGGTAGAGATTTTATTTTAGTCTAGGGGTTCTGAGAAAGGAACCGGGAACTTCACGAGAGGAACTGACAAATCCCTTCCGTACGTTACTACCAATTATAAATGTTATTGACAATGTATAAATGTTTTCTCAACGTTGATCTATAGTTGTCCTCTCTGCAATATGGATCGACCCGTCATGGACATATGGACATGGCCATGGACAAGCGGACCGTTATAATGAAACTGGCATTCCCCCCCCATCACCACAACGACATCACTCAGATGTGACATAACAGCCTGATACTTACAGACGAAAGACATTCTGATCTTTTTTGAAAACTGAAGGTTTATCAAGTTTCTTTTGTTTCACTAGTAAACGACGTCATATAATGCACTTGTTTCAAGACATTTTCACATTACACGCTAATCAAGGCTAAAGTTCAGTTCATCTTCAAAGTCTAAGTTTCTTTTTAATTTCAATTTTAAGTTCAAACGTATCTTTTTGACACGTCTCATGGTCTTTGCCAGATGTATGCACGGTTGCCAAGATATACCTACTAGCACTTTCCGAGTCCACATATCCATCCGGGTCCCTCACGTCTTCCAGATCGGGGGGAGACGCACTCTGCCGTCCAGTCTCTCTCACTAGGCCATAGGACGCTTTCCATCGATAGACCGGTGGCTGTTGAGCCTTTTTGATGTCGCCAAACCTCCCCGTTGCGATGGTCTTTATCAGGAAATGCCCAAAGAATCCGCATTCGAACACCACACGGTCTCTCAAATACTCTGCGGAAACCTCTTGAGTTTCCTGAGTTTCCATGCTTTGTTCGTCCCTGTTGCTAAGAGGACTGAGAGTAACTTGTTACCGATTTCATCACTTGTTTGTGTCGGCTCCAAAAATTGGGCAAAGTAGATATTCTACAGTGCTGATAGATAAATGTGATACTCATAAAAGTTAGTAATACCCTAAGAACTTGAATTCTTTTAACCCCGCAAGGCTTTTTTCTTTTCATGCTACTTACGGCAAAGGTCCTAAACTAGTATCGTTTTCCTCGCAATGAAACTATAGCTAACTTACCTACTACTGAGCACGGAAGAAATCCCAACTTCTCTGTTAAAGCTGAAAGGTAAACTGGTCTATTCTACTGTATCGTGAGCGCCACCATGCGGCAAGCACAGGTAGTGGAAGATCACGCCTTATGTGGACGATTTTCAAACCAAACGAAAGGTATTTTCATTTGTGTTCTACATCGGTGTGGTTTTATAGCAGTTCTGTTTGCCGTGTTGAGCACCAAACACAGGACTGTTGGCCAGTGTGTTAAGGACAGGTGTGAATGGGTCTTAGCACAAAGCAAGGGACAAGTAAGACTGTGTAGGTTGTGTTTACTACTAAAGACAGGTGTGTTAGACAAGTGTGTTGATTGTAGTCAGTACCAAGTACATGTGTTAGCCAGTGTGCGGATGGTGTTCAGTACCAAGGACAAGTGTTAGTCAGTGTGTGTGTGGTGTT
>NW_017804154.1:1305538-1375274 GCF_001625305.1 Branchiostoma belcheri | reverse complement strand
CAGTTCATCTTCAAAGTCTAAGTTTCTTTTAATTTCAATTTTAAGTTCAACGTANCTTTTTGACACGTCTCATGGTCTTTGCCAGATGTATGCACGGTTGCCAAGATATACCTACTAGCACTTTCTCCACATATCCATCCGGGTCCCTCACGTCTTCCAGATCGGGGGGAGACGCACTCTGCCGTCCAGTCTCTCTCACTAGGCCATAGGACGCTTTCCGTCGATAGACCGGTGGCTGTTGAGCCTTTTTGATGTCGCCAAACCTCCCCGTTGCGATGGTCTTTATCAGGAAATGCCCAAAGAATCCGCATTCGAACACCACAGGGTCTCTCAAATACTCTGCGGAAACCTCTTGAGTTTCCTGAGTTTCCATGCTTTGTTCGTCCCTGTTGCTAACTGATGTGGAGGACTGAGAGTAACATGTTACCGATTTCATCACTTGTTTGTGTCGGCTCCAAAAATTGGGCAAAGTAGATATTCTACAGTGCTGATAGATAAATGTGATACTCATAAGAGTTAGTAATACCCTAAGAACTTGAATTCTTTTAACCCCGCAAGGCTTTTTTCTTTTCATGCTACTTACGGCAAAGGTCCTAAACTAGTATCGTTTTCCTCGCAATGAAACTATAGCTAACTTACCTACTACTGAGCACGGAAGAAATCCCAACTTCTCTGTTATAGCTGAAAGGTAAACTGGTCTATTCTACTGTATCGTGAGCGCCACCATGCGGCAAGCACAGGTAGTGGAAGATCACGCCTTATGTGGACCATTTTCAAACCAAACCAAACCAAACGAAGGGTATTTTCATGTGTGTTCTACATCGGTGTGGTTTTATAGCAGTTCTGTACTGTTTACGTTTATAAGTACTGGCGTTTATAAGTACAGCCGTGGGTGAAATTTCCCGCCAGTACTTATAAACGTAAGAACCACTGACGGGCCGTGAGGTAGGGGTAAACTTTTGAATGGGAAGGATTTGTGCAACGCCACTTGGTAGAAAGGTGGTCCAGAATGTTTGCCGGAGCATGGGCTACTTTAAATTTGGCGGCACAGCCTTTATTGTTATTTTGCAGACGATTTTCGTGTCGACTGTGAGCTGTGCCGCCATTGGGGGCTAAGCAGAAGGACGGGGGCAAAGCAGAATTGCGCCGGGGGCGTAGAGGAACGACGGGGGCGAAGCAGATTTTTTGCGGGGGCGAAGCAGAACGGGGCGGGGGCGAAGCAGAACGGCGGGGGCGAAGAGGAAGGAGTTTCATGGGGGTGCTACTAAAGACAGGTGTGTTAGACAGTGTGTTGATTGTAGTCAGTACCAAGTACATGTGTTAGCCAGTGTGCGGATGGTGTTCAGTACCAAGGACAAGTGTTAGTCAATGTGTGTGTGGTGTTCAGTCCCAAGGACAGGAGATAGCCAGTGTGTGGGCGGTGTTCAGTACCAAGGACAGGTGTTAGCCAGTGTGTTGATGATGTTCAGTACCCAAGGACAGACATGTTTACCTGTGTGTGGATGGTGTCTAGTACCAAGGACAGGCATTAGCCAGTGTGTGGGTGGTGTCCCAGCACCAAGGACAGGTGTTAGGTAGTGTCTGGAAGGTGTTCAGTAACAAGGCCAAAGGACAGGTTTGTTAGCCAGTGTGTGTTCCATATGAGGGAGATTGCAATTGCATCAAAATTGTTGTCCCCCAATCAGTAGTACAGTCATGTTCTGCTTTTAACTTGATACCATCTTATCCATTCAAAACTTCATTACATACAAAATGTGCTGATGCTGATAAAATGACACACACAGACTAACAATGTATGCATAGATTTCCTTTTAATCCATCTGCAGGTCTTGAGTCTTACACAATTTCAAATAAAGAATGGCAAAATAAAGATACCTCTCATGGGTATTTGAATATATTAAGATGCATGCAGAAGCAATCAACAAGGTCTAAATTCCTGACCAATATCACATTAGGAACAGACACACTGACGTGCTACTTCACATCTTATTGAATCAACTCCAGTGCAATTACACACCAACTTTTTTTCTGATGTCATCATCAAATATAAACACCCTTTCCCATGTTTACACACCACCACTAGCATTGCTTGGCTGATTTCCTATAATCTCCAAAAGAATTCTATAATATATCCAGCCATTGTTGTAACATTAAGAATGCATGATGTAACACATATCGTCTAGAATAAATACTTTGATTAGCAGTATGATGCAACAACAGTCTTTACAAACAGGAAGACAGCAAACGTAGAATAAAATATAAGTGCCGATCTAGAAACAAAGATGAAAACCACAAACTTTGCAGAGGTGCACTGAAGTACTAGTAACTTCAAAATCCAAAACTTTTTTCTGTAATTGTAAGGTGAAAGTAAGAATGGCACAATACCGTCCAGCTCAGACATTCACTGTTCTTTTGACACAATATGAAAAGTTACTTGGCAAATATGGTCTGAATCTTTTAAAGTGTTTTCTGTTTCTTCTGTTAGTTCAAGCATGATGTCTGCTTTTGTCTACACCATGAACTTGTTATGTGATGTGTCTCATTTTTGTGTCTTAATGTTTTGCTAGAATAGACCTTTACATTTAACCAATACAACTATTTACAGCTAAAAACTTTATAAAAAAAATGTTATGTGCAAAATGCAGACCTCTACTCTCAAGAATTTTCGATCTCTCCACCATATATAAATTTTCACTTGATTACAGCAAAAGAACACTCCCAACAAGGGGAAACATAAGAACAAATGAAATTGATCCTTCAAATTGTACTACGATATACACCATGTACAGTACTGCTGACAAACATCATTCATCATACTATGCAACAAGGTGAAGAATTTTCACTTAATGCATTGCTTGAAATTAAAATGTTAACATTGCACTGAACAGTATAAATAAGATAACTCATTGTCTAGGAAGAAAAAACTCTGAGAAGGTTAATCATACACCAGGGTGAGGTTACTTGTCTCTGTCTACAAATTCAGCCCCAAATACATTTACATAATGCAGAAGTATGAAGCTGTGCAAAAACTGTGAGTTGACAGGCCATGCACGTAGCACTACCAGCCTTGGATTGGGTGTGGTTATGGCATGATTGTTCTTGATATATGTTACAATAGAGTCCCTCCGACAGCACCATCTGATAAAGATTTGCTGGTAATCAACTCAGAATGTGTTTGTTAAAACTATGAATGAGCTGTTAACTTCTTTATAAACTGTGTCATTGACGTACATCCAAAGAATCCTGCGGCAGAAATGATAATTACTCAAAATAGCATAACCAATAAATTAGGGGAAAAGACTTGAACAAAGCATTTGTTCAATGTGGAGAATAAAACAGAACTGATTGCTTGCCACATACCTTGTATAAATCTTTTTGTCATCCCTCCTGTTAGTTTCATTTGTCTGAATGCCATTAGTCCACTTTATCATACATAGTTACAGTACCTCCCAGTTTATACATGGAATAAGTGAAGTCTTGAGCCCTCAGTGAGAATGCTTGGGACTTGAAAATACAATTATCATCATCATCATTCACTTGTTCCTTAAAATCAGAGGTAGTCGAGGCACCCAAAATATTCAGGAATAAAATCATCAACACATCAACTCTCAAAATATAGGGCATAGACATTGATAATGAAGGTGCCATATAGTTGCTATTGATTGGTTAGCAGCAACGGGCCAATCAGATGGCATCTTTGCTATTAATCACCACATCATTAACACAAATCACAGAGATGGAAAAAAATCAATCCATGACAACTTCAGACTCTCTGAATGACTTGGTACAGAAATATTTGTTACAGAAACCCAAAAAAAAGTTTGTATTACACAGACAAAAAGAAGTGAACTGTATTTGGCAAGTATCCCTGTTGAGTCAAGTTGAACTGAGGTGTTTGGAAGTATACCGGTAATAGTAAAATCTTTCAATAGCAAAAAGTAAACCATTATGTTCTACATGTACATAGTTTTGTAATAATAAGCACTATTATGAAATACTAATAACTGAATACAAACATGACTATACAAAGGTTGTAGTGTAGAGAAACCAGAGAAGGAAAACCAGCTGGTTTCATTTTTTGTGGACTCTACATCAGCTGACAAGTGATGGGATATCTTAGTTTCATGTGTTCAGCCCCCTTAATGTTGAGGGTGTGTATGGAGTAGTGGTAGATCACGTCTGGCACGGTGTCAAACGGTTTGCTGCACTCCCCTAAGATGTATTTCAGGTCCACGTTGTGTGCTATCTTCATGTGCATAAAACCCTTGGCACTCCTGCAGAAAGTTAACACACACAAGAGGAATGAATGAAGTTTTCACACTATGGTATAACTATAAGGTACAATTCATGACATCTATTACAACACTACTTACCTTACCTTAGACCTTAGGTCCTCCTGTGCCTACAGGCACATTGGGCAGCAAGACTACTACAAGACTAAAATTGTACTGGCACACTAGCTAATTACTTGCATACATGTACTTCAAAGCCTTAAAGCTTTGATGCTGCCATACCTTTCTGTCAGATACATATAAACCAATACACTGTTGGAATGTTTGTGCATCTAACATTGATATCTACTGCTTCCACTATACCTCCACTTGGAGCTAATGCAAGATGCTGCTAGAATTCTGGTCAAGTGTCCAACATCCCCTGCCCCCAAAACACACACAATATCAAAGAAGGGACAAACTGGTCTTACTTGATGGATAAGGAAAAGTTGGTTCGGGAGCTTTCACTGTTCCTGACCAGGAAACTGCACTCCTTACATGAGCGTAGCACATGCTCTGCGTCTACTCTGCTAATGGATCCATGGTACCACCTGTGCCAAAAACACGAGTACTCTCAATGGAACACACAAACTCAATCACACATTCCAGTCTGTGGGGTTAGGCAGTAATTATTTTACAGATGAATGCTATACAGTATACACACATTCTTACAGGAATTTTCATCATCTTTATAACCCTCTCTCTCAGTCCGTGTATGACTTTTCGTTCTTTGCATCATCAAATATCAACAGCATGTTACACATCTTCACATATAGTCCAATAAAGACAAGATGGTAAAAAATATGATTTTCCTTTTACCTTTGACCTTCCAGAGGTATAGATGGATCAATGGAGTCTGGCCCCTCATAAGATTTTTTCCTGAATACCCCGGGCATATTGAGAGGACTAGCTGTTTTCTCTGGTACTGCAGCCAGCCTCTTGTCTGTTGAAGTGATGGGGTGGGTGGGTGGCGGCGGGGATGGCTGGTGTTGGTCTAACTGGGCTGGAAATGCAAGTCACATTTATGGTAAGCAAATATCTTGTAATGTTCACCAAGATAGCCATCTCTATCACAAGTACTGTATCCAGAATGTAGAATGCCTAATCTGGAGTCTGTATGTTATTCAGACTACTCAGACTGAATCAATAAAATGTGCAGTACTTAGACTTGCCATTGTTTTCTGTCCACTAAAATCTACAGGATTTGTTTGCTTCTTTGCATCAGGCAAACAAAGCCATGAATGAAGTATGTGATCATGCCTTCATGACTTCCACAATGTATGATAGAAGATGAAGAGTAAGCATATGAGACAGTTACCTCCATGAGCAAGAAAGTATACGACAGGAGGTTTCAGTCGCATCACATTGACTCCAAAGAGGGATGATGAGGATAACAGAGATGGAAAGGGAAACAAAAGAATATGCCGTAGTTGCTTGTAGGGAAAGATTATTATACCATCTCAGTTAACAGAAACTTGATAAAGAAATCAAAAGCACACTGAGAATAAAGAATTGCTGGATAGCAAGTGCATGTACGCTATTGTATTGGAGGAGTGCAAGAGTCAAAACCCATGTCAGAACTGAAGCATAAATCAAAATCATGTCCTGGCAGTAACCTTTACTTTGCAGTGCCCTTGGAGAGAGATAATCAATTTAGTCATCCTGCAACTTTACACTACGTTTGTGAATGTGTCAGTCCAAACAAGATTCATTAGACAATATTTCTGGCAGGCCATTTTCTCTTCAATCTGATTTATACAGGGTAATCTTGTTACTCCTGCAAAGTCAATACCTTTTAGATGTTACTAAATAAGTCTGGTAGCAGGCACATAGCGCCATCTATTATCAATTACCTGCCAAAGTCACACTGGGCTGTCAGGGGTTGGCCGCTTGGTTTTGAAGGAGGAGCCATGCTGGACATTTTCCTACCAAGATCTTATACTGTAAACCGTGAAATGTTTGCGGTGATTATATTTTTGCAGTTTTCGTGTTAGGCTCTTACTGCGAAAGCATAACACAACCAATATGCACTTTTTTTCAATTCTACTGCACTGCATAATTGTTTTAACTGCAAACTTCAAATGCTCCAAAACCACTTCTTTTCTTCTACTGCAAAACAAAACCACTACAAAAGATGACATCTTGCCCTTTCCTTTTAATTTGCTAGCTGAGATCTTAATGTAAGATCTTTGTAAGATTTCAATATCTTATGTTCAGTCTGGGTCAAAGATGCTGATATGTTATTTAATATTTCATTCATCAGTGTATACGAGAAGATGAGTAAAGGCACTGGCATCACGCAGCCACTACAGCTAGACAACAAACTTAGAACTCTTCCTCAAATATTGAACCATTATATGAACTATACTGAACTTTTAGATTTGATTAATGGTGATTTATCATGAATTTTCATCCATTTCATTTGCACAGCGATACACCCTTGCCTGCATTGACCAATTGACTTTATCTGTGTATTATGTATATGAGTATGTTAACATTTCACTTCAGTGAGAAATTCAAAATTGCTGGTGTTTGTCCGATCTCCCAGAGCTCATTTTTCTTTTCATCAGCAGCCCTGAGCAGACATACAAACGTATGTAATCAGCGCCACGACATAATCATGTTTCTACGTAGAACCAGCCTGATGTAATTTGCTGGAAAATTTGAAAGCGACGTGTGGGTGTTCAGACATATTAATCCGAGTAAGGCAGTAAAGATAGACATACCGCACGTGAGCTGGATATGCATGGATATGCTCAACACAGGCATGCGTACATGTCATTAAGGATAGAAAAACACCTCCAGCAAATTATGAATCAAATCAACAGACTAAAGGACAGAGCCTGTTCATAAACTGCAATAGTTGAATAGAAAAACTTATTCCTATCTTTATGACTAAATGCCTAAGGCACATGTACTAGAAAGGACATTTACATTAAGTCCAATTTCGAGAACACCTCCTAAATTTGTGTTCACAATTGTTAACACTTTCCCCAAGTAATATTTGGCAAGTATACATATATTATTTGGTTGTTTTGTTTCATATCTACATGTCACAAGTATTCTGCAACGTGCCTTCCTTCATGAACTTTGAAAGTGTAAATAGTTTTTATCAAAGAGAAAGGTTTTCTTTAGTTGCCAGCAGTGTTAATGAAAAGAGAGAGTCACAGAATACCTGGTCTGTGGCAGCACCTTTTTCTGTATACTTTAGTGGAAAGGAGGAGAGATGGCAGTCACACAAACACACACAGAGAAAGAAGAGAGAAAGTGAGAAAAGGAGGTAGGAAAAAGATGCTGGAGTAGTGAAAACAGTGACTGAAGCAAGTTAACCATCCAAGTGATTCACAGGACTCCAACATTAATCCTACTTAAGAATAAGGAAAATGCACTCATGAGACTTTAACAGAATACTAAGTACATAGACTCCTCATTTGACTCTCAGAGTCAGTCAGTAAAGACAATGAGAGAATAAGTGCAAAACAGAGTATGAAAGAATGATAATATATGCCACTTGAAAACTAGTACAGTATTACTGAACACTACACTTCTAGTAGATATTGTAATGTGTGGTATAGTTGTGAATTTCTACCTACAGAACTTTTTTCAGTGGAAATTTTTAGATGCATTTTATTTACTTTCTTGGTCTTGGCTTTCTTCAGTTTGAAACCTTTATCCATGTCCAGAAAAATGTGCTGTGACTTTTGACTTTGAATACCCAAGAATACCTGCGAACGCCTGAGATAGCCTCTCTTTGGAGGACCACTCCCACGGTTGGTCGTAATCCTCCGCTGGTCTGGTGTCTTCATCTGGCTGCTGCTGCTGCTGCTGCTGTTTCAACTGTGTTTCTTTTGCCTTTTCTAGTTCCCGGGCTAACCTGGCCTGGTGTGTGTCTGTGTCCTCCGGAACGCTGGGCTCGTAGGGGTCCTCGTATAGCGCTGAATCGTTACTGCTGCTGTCACTGTCGGGTGTGCTGGAGCGATGTGGTTCTTCCTTGGCCTCCTTACTTTGTTGTATCCTGAGTTCTGAGGTCAGGGATGGAAAATGGGTTTGTAATTCTTACTTTTCAAGGGGAGGCCAATGTGAAATATGAGAACAATATCATCATACAAATGCACTCAACTAGTGAAGCCTGCAGCTGGTCTACTTGTTGATGCCTTTGTTAATGCCAACTTTCCCCTCTCATTTTCTGTCATTAGGCCACACCAATTTAATTTCTTGGTTAACGGATTTTTCTACAAAAATAATGGAGCGGGCGGGCAAAAAAAAATTAAAATAAGAACAGGCCTAGACATCCTATTATGGCCCAAAATTGTACGAAAATTGCCATGAAGTCAACACACCAGGCTGGTTCAAAATTTTGACAATGAATTTTGAACTTTTAATGATACCACTGCATTGAAAGATGGAATGACTTTAACAAGAAGTATGAAAAGGACTGTTTTCAACTGTTCAGGGCAAAATATGAGCATTTTGCAGTTGATTCTGAATTTTTATTTTTATTTGCAAATCAGAAAAAAATGAAGCGGCGAATCCGTTAACCAAGAAATTAAATTGGTGTGGCCTTAGCTATAAGATACATGTACTGGCAAGTGCTTACCATGTACACAGGTGGCACATAAATGGTAAGTTGCCCTTGGTCTGTTAAAGGGTAAAGATAACTTTTATGTTCTTCCTTGGGACAACTAGCTATATAATCAGTCTGTCATCTGTCAAACAAGTTCAATATAAAGCCCATTTCAAACCATGTAGATCAATATGCTCCCTGGTTGCATTACAATTCCAATATCTTTTATTGTAGCAACAGCAGGAAAGTGAATCATGCCCAAGCACTGATTACGTGACTAGAAATGGTTTCCAGTCATTTTTGATTCCAAGTAACTCCATGCCAATCTAGCAAATGTACAGGTAAGTAGTAAAAGTGCTAAGTAATAAGTAAGTACTGTACTAAAGGTTGATTACATGCGTGCTTCAATCAGACAACCCATATAAGTAATGTTGCTGTAGTGCTTGAGTCACAGCAACCCATTCAACTGAATATGAGCTGTTGTTTTTTTTTGGGGGGGGGGATTCTGGGAAATGTCCTGGATGCTATGAGACTGTGGCCTGTTTCCTAGAGTCCTGTGGACAAGCCAAACATGGGCATAATGTCTGACTCAGAACTACAGCAGTGACCACCTTAGTCAAACATGCACCATGAAATTCAATTTCGTGGGTAAATGTAAGGCAGTGGGAGCTTGAACTTGATGTAAAGAACAGAAAACATCCTAGTAATACCCGCTTCCTCAACTTCTTAAAATAGACTATAAGCATGCTTGTTTGATCATACTATCGTCACTGTGACTGAACTCAACTCAGAAAACAGTTGTCTAAATCATGGGATTATGGTAGGAAAAATTGAGTTGAAAAATAGGAAAGAGAGAGGAAAGTAGACAGGAAAATGCAAGGAAATAAGAAAAGGAACTGACCTTGTATAATTTTCTGTGCATCGTACGGATCTGAGTAGTTGTTGTAGTCGTCCTCTTTGGGTGGTCGACAGTCTGGAGGCACGTCGTAGTCCCTGCTATCAAGAACTGCCTTTCTGATGTCGTAAGGGTCACTGTAGTCATCAAGGACAATGGGCTACAGAACAGATGAACATATACATTAAAAATCTGAACCAAAAGGAAGATTACAACAACTTTTGCTTCTTTCTCTTTGGTCACCAACGTATGATGATAGCAGGGTTTATTTACCAGTATAAAAGGATTGTCAGGAGCTAGTCCTGTTAAAAATCTGTAATAAAACTATGTGAATCTCTTAGTCACAAAAAGTTGGGGGAGGAGGGGGGTACTGCTAACCTTATTATATAAAAACCAAGACACAGGCAAAGGATCCATAACAATATTTCTGCTGTCTCTATCTTAAAACTGGAGACTTTTGCATTTCAAATTATTGGCTGAAATGATAGACCAACTCTCAAGTTTGACAAATCTGCATCCGGATCCTAAAGCTCAATTTGCTAGATGGCTTGTATTATTAAACTCAACTAAACCTGAATCCCTTATGGTGATTGGTAGCTGATTGTAGTTGTACATTATTTATGACATAACAGTTGGTGCCAAGGATGTTAAGAAGCAAATTTAAGCAAAGACGATTTGATATATCAGGTTTCTGGACAAATGAAGATCGATATTTGTGACAAGGGATCAGTCTTTTCTTAGAAAGTCGATAATTGACAATGACCTTGATCTTCAATGTAGATCTCCTTGTCACACATAATGCCTATCGCTTCAATATCACTGTATTAATGAAATCAAATAACATATCCATACATGTAGCATAGAAATATTATGCAGTACTTAAAAGAGTAACTAGTAATATAACAGAATATAGAGCAAACACATTCCAAACGTAACCACAACAGCTGTTCATGATAAATGCATTTCTCCCATATATCTGAATACCACACCTTGAATGGGTCCATTATAAACCTGTGGATCTGCTATTGAGTGGACAATTGACCTGATTTTCTGTCATAAATAATCAGCCAGGCTATTAACGGTTAGGACCAGGGAGCCCTGGGGAAATGACATGGGCCGATAAGGGAAATGTCCTGGCATATTTTCATTAAAGAAATAAGATTTAAGTTGTAAATTATCATCAACTTTACCTAGTCTTTTGATAAAACCTGTACTAGTAAATGGGCATAGAGATGGTAAGGAGGTATGGAAGGTTGATCAGAATGTTTTTATTTTACAGGGATGACCAGAAATTTTGTTTGTTGAACAGGATTCTTTCATCGATGACCTTTAGTACTCTTGTACGATGCAAAATAGCTAAAAATACCAAAGTAAGAATATTACATACCAAATACACTTCACCAGACTAATCAGCTAGTACTTGTTTATCAATCTCTATTCATCCACATATTGCCCTGTATTGGGTTGTTTTTTCATCCCAAACATCAAATGATGACATCAATGGGACATTTTGATATCGGTAAGCACATTAAATACACTTTAGAGCAAAACAATGCCCTTTGTAATCTGCCTTATTTTGTTGAATCATTGTTTGAATATACTATAGAAACTGATACAAACAAACATTGTTGACAAAAAGGTGCCAGGGACAAAATTTTCACCTCTAGCCTACAGTCTACACCCCGTGGGTAAGACATTCCTAATGTAAAAAAAATTATGGCCTTTTAGTGATAAAAGGGTTGTTAAGCTGTGTAGTACAATAGAACAAACTGTATTTTAGCAAGTATATATGTGTACCTCACTCAATACACAGTATATAAATTTTCCGTTATTACTTATTTTCAGCAAGGAGGTTATAGTCTGCCTGGAAGAGGTCACAGATGTTATGGCTTGGAGCAAAATACGTGGTTTAATTTCATACCTGAGTAAACAGTACTGAGGCAAACCATTATACATTACATCAGGATAAAAAATGATGGCTTATGGCAATCTAAAAATCATCCATACACAAATCGATGGGGTGGGGTGGGGGTGGGGGGTTGTCTCGTAGCAAATGTGTAAAAGGGGAGTGACAGACACAACATGTCACCTTCCAGTAGCCAACTGAAGACGCTTTCCAAAAGGCAAGATGAAGATAAGAACCAATAGGCAATAGGTATTAAGACTATCCAATGGAAACTGGTACATCGGTTCTGGTTCTTCTAACATTCCATTTCCAGCCAATCGATAAGTCATATATTTCATAGGTCCTCGTCAACCTGACGGTATTTCATAAAATAGTAGAAAATTATGACTTGCCAAGGGAATAAATTTAAAATAAAAATAATGATAGATGGCCTTACAATTATGAGGTGTCACCTCATCATAAGTCAGGAATTTAGTGCATATTTTTCGCTACAGCCATTTATGACCAAGTTTTATGAAACTATAGGGCTTAGCCAGTTCGAAATGCACTTTATGGACTACAAAATGAAGACCATTGGCACCAAGGAGGCTATAGGCAGTGTACAAACATAGTATATGTGCTAGTACCTTGGCCACACAACATAACCCCCAGACCTACACCCTAGTACACGAACAAATCTGTTGCACTATACAATGGCACTCAGGTCAGACAATGGAGTCTTTTGACCAATGAAGTGTTAGAAACATGTTTCAGATCAGCAGGGGTTTGCCAGCTACAAGATGGAATTTTGAAAGGATGCTTTTGGTCCTTTCAAACTTCCAAAGCCAACTGAATCTTGACTGAATTGGGGTTACACTTTAAGGTACCATGACGAAACACACAGTGAGCCTAGACCGTTAACTACAAGCCAATCAGTTTTATGGCTTCCAAAGCATCTGTTAGCATAGAAACTGCTCCATTCCAAGGACAAATACGTGGGGGCGTAGACAATCTCTTCGGAAAGAAGAGCATGCATACTTTAAAAGCAAACTTATATGCTTCTAGATGAATGTAAAAAGAAAGAATATTGACAATGTTGACAAAATTAAATGCACCAGTAGCAGCTAGTACATAAGTTACACAAAAACAGTGGCTTCTGAGAGACACGAATGTTGCCTAAATGGGTGGAAATTATAGGAGCAACAATTCCGTGCATTCACCAAACTTCAGTGAGGTTTGCCAACAGTAAAGGACCACTGTTTGACTACAAGACAGTGGTCCTATACTGGAGTGATTCATTTAGCTGTGTCTGTGTAGCCTGGGTACCATCCTGGTTAGTTTACGTCCGCTCCTACAGTCGCTACCACCGACTGTAGGAGCGGACGTAAACTAACCAGGATGGTACCCAGGCTAGTGTCTGTGGGTTCAAAGTGTCAAATTAAAGTGTCAATCTTTTCTCTGCCCCTCCCACTTCCCACCCTTTTCATCAGCACCAGCTGTCCCCAGAGTCAGCTTATCCAATCTTCAGTAGGACAGACATCCTCCCAACCAGAACCAGCCAACAGATGGGAGGCAGACAGGCTAGGAGATAATGGGGAAAACAGCCTTTGGCACAAAAACAATTACACACACATTTACTGTAAATTTTATAATGTCTGCCATGGTTCTACATCAGTATTTGCACATTAGTAGTTTGCCATTCCCCCCCCCCCCAGGATGAAAAGGAAGAATACTTGATAAGTCTGACCCCGCAAGTCAACTCTAGAACTATGCACTGCAATGCAGATGTTTCTACTATACGAGTAAGTTACTAAGGCCCAATTTAGACTAGAAACGGTATACCGTTTCGAAACGGTACGAAACGATTCGCCACAGAAAACGGTTCGTCTTTAGACACAGAGGCGGAAGCGTTTCGGGCCGCCCGTGGCGCAGGATGTTTCTGACCCACAGTTACCTATGATGACCTCCCCAAGCCACTTCTACGGTTTGCCTCATTGGCCTTACGATACTTGTGTTTCAGGGCCTTGAACTTCGCCCGAACCTGCATTGTGGTGCGTAAATACCCCTCAGCCGCCAGCCCGTCCACAAGCATCTGTATGCCCTCTCTATTACGCGAGGTCTCCAAGCGGGATTGTATAGTTTGATCGGCCCACAAGATGATCAAGCAGCGGGTCTCATCTTGGGTCCAGACCCTCCCCTGGCCTTCTGCCATCCCTCCAGACGAAAAGGATGACGAAAATTCGAGAAATACACGATATAAAATGGCGTTAGCATGTGATTAGCATATGACACGTGACCTGGTTTACCGTTTCAAGAAACCCTTTGTCTTTAGGCCCGATTTAGACTAGAAACGCTTAAGGGGTTTTGGCCAGGGAAACGTTTCAGAACGGTTAACCGTTCCCGGTCTAAAGAGGAAAAAACGGTATGTTATGGGTTTTCGCGGACCGTTTCCGAAAACCACCTCCATCGTGGTTTTCGACCGTTTCAGAACCCTTCAGCGGGGGGCCCGAAACGCTTTTTGCTAGGTCTAAAGACAAAGGGTTTCTTAAAACGGTAAACCAGGTCACGTGTCATATGCTAATCACATGCTAATAAGCCCGCACACGTCCATTATCTGGTAGATTCGCGCCATATTTGATTGTGTCCATTTTCGCCATTTTATATCGTGTATTTCTCGAATTTTCGTCATCCTTTACGTCTGGAGGGATGGCAGAAGGCCAGGGGAGGGTCTGGACCCAAGATGAGACCCGCTGCTTGATCATCTTGTGGGCCGATCAAACTATACAATCCCGCTTGGAGACCTCGCGTAATAGAGAGGGCATACAGATGCTTGTGGACGGGCTGGCGGCTGAGGGGTATTTACGCACCACAATGCAGGTTCGGGCGAAGTTCAAGGCCCTGAAACACAAGTATCGTAAGGCCAATGAGGCAAACCGTAGAAGTGGCTTGGGGAGGTCATCATAGGTAACTGTGGGTCAGAAACATCCTGCGCCACGGGCGGCCCGAAACGCTTCCGCCTCTGTGTCTAAAGACGAACCGTTTTCTGTGGCGAATCGTTTCGTACCGTTTCGAAACGGTATACCGTTTCTAGTCTAAATTGGGCCTTAGACCTAGCAAAAAGCGTTTCGGGCCCCCCGCAGAAGGGTTCTGAAACGGTCGAAAACCACGATGGAGGTGGTTTTCGGAAACGGTCCGCGAAAACCCATAACATACCGTTTTTTCCTCTTTAGACCGGGAACGGTTAACCGTTCTGAAACGTTTCCCTGGCCAAAACCCCTTAAGCGTTTCTAGTCTAAATCGGGCCTAAGGAAGGCAGTCAAACAGTCAAGGTTTTATTTCTAGGCAGTCAGTTTACTAGAAATCATAAATAAGGGTGGAAGGGAATTACATAGGAGCTTAATTGTCTACAAGCGACCCTTTGAATCATAATGTGCTTTGAGTTGAGAGGGCAAAATAACAAGAAAAGGTCTTAAGGAAAAAAGAAGAATGGTGCTAGAAAAATAGACTTGATCCTTCCAGAATTTTCATGTTATAAAAAGATTGGAACAGGTACATGTACATATACATCCTGAAAAAGATTTTAATCGCAGTTGCACACAGTTGACAATGGTAAATACACTCTACAAGTCTGCACAACTGAATCATTTAGGACATTCTAATCTACAGCAACCAATGCGACCATGACCTTTTTCTCAGTATAATTTGGACTAATTGGAATTACAAATTCTCTTCTCTTGACTTCAGTCTCATTACTTTGTGCCATAGATTTCCCTCATCATTTCTGGCCATAATCTATCTATTCCCTCATGGCTCTCATTTTACAGCCAAGAGCAGAGTGGGTCCCCATCGTGCACATGGGTTGTGGCTTTTATGTGAAGCTCAATGGCATATTCTGTTATTCATCCCCATCAAATGCAATCAATGGAAAGACCTAGACACCCAGTCTCTCTGTGCATTTGTTCAATAAAGCCTTGGGACTTGAATGCTCTATGATTTGTCTATGCCAACATATCGTGGATGAATGAGGTAGTAGGAACAGGTAACAGAGTACAAAAGGAACAGCTACATTCTGAGGTAAAAAGCTGCAACATTTCATTATTCATCCTTACATGACATTTGCTGGCCAGCCCAATCAAAATACCGCAACTGCCATGAGAAGGTCAGGCAGGGAGGTCCCCATATAAATGTATGACATGCGATTTGTGTTTGATAGCAGCGCAGTGCCAACCGCTGTGATTCAGCATACATCACGAATGTTCTATACACTGAATGAAGATTCTATTTTAGGACCATCGGTATAGTTGACCTTCCAGTGCTCTCATGTTACAGCAGCCCCATTTCCCAATTACGAATAATTACGAATCGCCCTCTCTGTTACTCTCATTCAATACAATTTGCGAAGGGTAGTAATTACAACAGAAGGAATCTGTAAGGGTAAGTTAATAATTTAGTAGTAGATCATGATGTATTATTGGCCAGGTCATCAAATCAAAGATAGAGGGTAAAACTAAAAGACAATCTATACAGACTGGTCCATTTCACGACCCAAATTACAGTGACTCACGGAGCAATACTCGTACATTGAATTCAAATCAAGGGGCAAAAAGTGAAGTAGATCACTCCATTGTAAAAATTCACATCTGTTTTTTTGACATTTACAAGGTACATATAATATCAAATGTAGTCGTGATGGAGGAATTTTTGCAATGGGTATAATATGTATACTGTTGATTGAAATCATAATCCTAGCTGCCAGTTTTGCAAAGGTGATGCTCCCTAGGAAGAATGAACCTTTTACTACTATCAGAGATCAGGAGAACTTCATCCTGGGCTTATCAATACCAGAACTTTAGGACACAAAGCTGGTAATGTTATTTATATCTTAAAACCTTAAGGCATGCCAGGGACGGTCACAGAATAGTGCACTTAATTCTTTCCCAGCAAAGTAGGCAAGGGTCTGATGTACATTAGTACATATATCTCTGTCCATAATATTTCAATATTGTGATTGGTATTAGTGATTTAGGGATAATGTGGTCTTTACCAATTACATAGAAGAAGTCAACAGATTTATCTAATGAGCTTACTACTTGTGATAAGTGGATTAAAATGCCAATATGACTTAAGTGGTAAAATATCTCTTCCAGTACCAGGAAGAGAAAGTTTGAAAAAAAATTTGTGGACAGACCTTTTATGGTCTTGAACTGAAATGTAACCCTTCAAAAGGAACTCGTATGATTTCTACAGTTTGACGAAGAGAAAACATAAATTTGTTCAAGGAAGGAAACAATTGTGCCTGGAAGGAACATGTTACGTTCTTCAACATAAATGGTCAACATGGGAAGCACCAAACAAGAAGCATTTAATGCCTCTGTACTAATACTATCATGTGCACTGTCAAACCACAGATGATAACCAGCAGAAGTTTTACCCATTATACTTTTGGCATCTTTGACCAATTACCAACCGCTGACAAGTGAAGACATCAATAGCCTGACATGTGTTGACAGAGCTGATGTTTGTGGGAGGAGGTCCTGATACAGGAAAAGATCCCTGTAGATGAGTGACATCTTGCTGAGATAAGAGGGACACATGAGAGGAGGGAGGAACACACTGGATTAAGACTGCTGCCTGACTACACAATGCACACTTCTGTCCTCCTTTGAAGATAATCCACCATAACCTTTATGGGATTAGCCAGACAAGCACAAATTTAGCAGGTTCACCTTCGGGCATTTCTTCCAAGATAAAGGTTTGATCAAACAGCTCTGCGTCATGATTTTCTAGACAAAATGAACTTACATAAAACCATTCTTTTGATGTCCACAACAATACAGTAAAATGCTTAAACCTTTACGAACACTCATTAGTATAAAGTTTGGATGCAGGCTTGTATCAGACACCCAGGCTCTACCTTTAATTCCTTTTGGGGAGGTCTGTCAACACCACAGTTGTGTTTGCTATCTAACAAAGACTTTGGCTGCTGTTGGCTTTGATTAGTCAGCTACTGCAGCAGCAGATGCCTGTCTCCAACCTAAAGCCGTCTGTTGTGATACAAATGAATGCAGACAAATCCCAAATCCTTGCCATCATTATGGGCACACTTCGGGTACAGAACAACAGAAGGGGTTGCTATCCCTTTACTTTCACACAGCATATTGGAGTCAACTTCAAAAGGCGTAGGACTGCTTTTTGTTTATTGGAAAGGGAGCGGCGCGTTGTGCATATTTACACTGCATACTAAATACTGACAAACCAAAGTGAAAGTGAATATAGGGCCATATTTTCTCCTAGACGCTCAGACAGCCATGGAGTTTCTGGACATATTGCGGGGATTTAAAAGCTTTGATATGGTCATGTTTACAAACATCGCCCTTTAACTATAGTGCACGTTATAAACAAACACAAAATCTGGAAGCTTTGTTTACCTTCATAGGTTTGGACACGTGCGTGTTTTCCGTGGTGCTGTGGATGTTTTCTGCCGACCTTTTCATGGCACCGTCACTGCCACTACCACAGCTGGACACGGAGTAACTACTGTCACTCTTACTGCTCCCCGTCCTTGTCGGAGGCGTGGAGTGATGACCAACACCGTCCCCTCCATACGACTTCCTGCGCGCATCCCCTCCTTCGGGCACGGCGCTGTAATTCCCCGGCAGTGCCTCCGCGGGGTCGGCGTAATCGTCGTCGTCTGAGTCTCCCCCCGATAACCTGGGTCCAACTCTAGGTTTTGCCGAGTTTTCGTCGTAGTAGTCGGGACGGGGAGGCTGTGGCGGCGGCTTTTTGCCGACCCCCAGACCCAGATGTTTGAGCAACTTAGCCATGATTCTTGTGACTTGCTTCCTGTTCGACAAAGTGCACACTGGGAAGGGTCCTCTCGTGCTCAGGGCTTTCAGTAATGATCCTGGACACGAGATCTACTCTCCTCTCGTTATCCTCGCGAGATTTGATGGGGGAGCATGCAGAAATGCTACGAAGGAGGGTGTGGAAATCTTTCACTAGCTCAAAAAGCGGCTAACTGAAATATCTGACGCACAAAATATTGTTTGCAGGTTATTATACTTATAAGAAGCCTGGCAATCTCTTAAAATACAGTTATTAAGAGGGTTCTAATATGGGCCATGAGCCCTTTGATGTCATACAACGAGCGGTCTCCTAAAAGTCCGGCGTGGAACCGCGAATCTCGGGGTTGTTGAAAGAGAACGTTCGATACCTGACGCCAGGTGAGTTGCTGTTGAGCTGCTGTGTGTGCGATAGAAAGACAATGTGCTTATGCGTAGGGAAACGTGGAAAGACTCTGGCGCCCGCAAACCAAGTGAAATATAATGTTCTGCAGTTATGGAAAAATTTCTCTTCTACACTGTAGCAAGGTCCCAAACGTTTTTGCTTCCAGTGATTGAGTTGTCCATATAATTTGGTCCTCCTGCGAAACCCACAGTTTTCGGACCATGTTATGGGCACAAGTTCTTAAACTGCTTAGCAGATGTTGATGACGTTGGCTGTTTAGTCCATGAAGTTGTGGGGGACAAGGCAAGGCCATCTGGAAGTTGGCCATTTTGCCCCATGAATCCCCCAAGGACTCCGAGGTCCTTGTTTGGACAAAGAAAAGGAGCAAGGAGTATACTGTAATTTGAACCTTCTTGGCCAAATCAAGAAACCTTGTCAACTTCCCTGGAAACTTTTCGATTTTGGAGACTCTTAAACAAGTTTTACATCAAATTAAATGAAACTTGAAGTGTCCACCCAAGGAGTTCTAAACCTCAATTTAATGCATTAATTTTTATTTTGTATATTCAAATCCAATGGCCACTGGAAATTGTTCTCACCAATTTGTTAACCTTTCAACTTCAAGTGTCATGTAAATTTGTCAAATTGTGTGTATTGGAATGCAGGGAAGGCATTATAAAAGTCAATGTTATTGGCTCTTTGAGTGTCTCTTTGTGGGGTTATCAAATTACGTCACATGTACAGCTACTCTGATTGTTTCTTCCAACAAAAGCTGTTGTTTGTGTTTGCATTGACCTTTTTCAGGATGGAGAAGAGGACGGTTCCTGATGAGGTGAAGAAATTCCTTCGTGCAGTACTGCTCTCTCAGCAAGGGGGCGTCCCTGTCAAGCGACTTCGTAATGACTACCAGAATCTGATTGGACATGTGCTGGACTGGAGAGGACTGGGTTTTACCAGGATTGAAGACTTTGTCAAGGCTATGCCTGATGTCTGCAGGTAAACATTGAAACTGAACAAAAGAAGACAAAACACATTTGTTTACATCAGTTTGCAAGCAGAAGAAGAAATAAAGCTTTAATACATGTATGAAATTCATACTAGAAGCGGATATGTATAATTCAGCCAGTCTTTACACTCCTAGAATTTTTTCATGAGTTTTGCTCACATTGGTTTTTTGTTTGCTTACATGTTACCAGACTCGAAGCCTTTGGGCCAGAGAAGGAGCTAAGAGTTTATGGGATTGGTGACCCTGACTCTTACATGTCCAGTTTTGCAATTAAGGCCCAGGATGTCAAAGGACCACCTAAAAAACGATGTGAGTGTTAGTAAGATACAAACAAAACAATTTTACTTGTAACATTTTGTAATCTAGTCAGGCTCTACTTTCTGTGTGATATTTGATTGTGTGTGTGTGTTGTTTATGTGATGACTGTCTGTATTTATGCTAAAAATTTTTCTCTGATATTTTCAACACATTACTTCTGCAAGTTCTGCTAAATCTAAGTAATAATATGCTGTGCAGGATGATCAAAGGGATGCTTCCAATCAATAAACTACCGGCCTGACCAATGAATGTCTAGATTGTTAAAAGTTCTTCATTGAAAGTTTTACCTTCCAAAGCTACAAAAGTACACAATTAAATGTAAAAACCTTTGGTATGGCCATTGAATGCTCATATAAATATACCTAGAAAACTTGAACATATTACAAGTTCATGTTTATAGTGTCCTCTATGTATAAGTTATTTATTAAGTTACAGCCTTGTTTCAAACCTTGGACTTTTCCTTTTGTCTGGAAACACTAGTTTTGTTGAGCCTTAGGATAAAACCCTTTGGCTATACAAATGTGTGACTACTAGTAAGTCTTATTTTTAGCCAGCAACTTGCTAAGTTAACTATGTTGATGCTGCATACTATGCAGTAAGAAACAGGGGCAAGAGGAAAGACCAGAAGGCATCTCCAGCAGTGAAAGGATCTGCCAAGGGTAGCACATGTAATGGTAATATTACAGGTTTCTGAACAGAAACCATCAATTGTACCTCCGTAGAAAAATCTGTAGACATAGACTAATCACTGCTTTGGAGCAACGTTTCCCAACACACAAAAGTATGTGCACCTCTGCTTTCCCTTTTTGAAATTCTTGACACTATTGTCCTGTATGCTCAACTGAACGTGAAGCCCCATGAGGGTGTTGTTCAGAAACTCATAGATGTAGATAGGAAGCATGGAGTATATGCTACTATCAGCAGCATGTTTCCTGTTTTGGTTAACTTTACTCTCTCCCATAACTATTACTACCTCAATACATTACTAGTAGCAGCACTGTATCCAATAGAAGTAACTAATGCTGAATGAGGCAATAGCCAGGACAGTTTCACTTTCTGGTGACAAGTACTAAGGTACCTGAAATCTTAATCAGTCAAGGCCAGCTGCAGATACTACAGAAAATTGTTATATACTATACATGTATTCAAGCTATATACATCTGCACTAGACAGAAAATAAGATATTGTGTGTTGTAATAATACTAACTAGTAATATAATCAGGTATAATTTTGAAGTGAACTACATGCTGTTTCCAACTATAAAAGGAAGTTGGGATCAAAAGGTGAATCAAAGTGAAAATGCTATCTACTCTGACTTGCACAACTGGTGCTATTTTTGTTGTCATTTAGTGCTGGATGTATTGTTTTAGTGTGGTAAGACACATAACGAGTATGTTGGTAACCTATGGGTGAAACATTTTGTGTGTGGTGTTGCAGGCAGTGGTGACAATCCCCATGAGCTCCAGCCAAACCACCTTGGCCTGTACAGTGTCTGTATGAGGAGGAGGTTTGACTGCTCAGACCAGGTGCTGAACCTGCACATTTCAAATCCAGGACCTTACAAATACATGTAGCTTGTTTCTGTGTTGTTACAATATTATGAAGATTCAAGTATAGAAAATGTACTGGTATGTTGAAGATGAACTTCTAGTGCTTTTGAAGCACTGAAAGCTTGCTGTACAGTGGTATTTTATCAATACATCAGTTGCTGAATCATTAAGAGGCAAATTATGGCAACCTTTCAGAATAAGTATAAGAATAGTGTGTACTAGAACTCTGTACCAGTACTATCCATATGTAAATTAAGTCTCCCATGGGTGATATACAGACTTTATTTAAATTTAACACCTATGGTACTTGTACCAGAAGAAAGTGCACTTTTCAATCTCATCCCTGTTCTACTAATCATTTTTTATTTCCCTGCAGGATATCAAAATATTCTTCTCTGCAGCTGGACAGGTGAAGGAAGTCCACCACTCAGAATGGTGTGTATGATTTATCATTACTGGAAACAGTCATTACATGTCAAAAGATGGATTGATCTCATATCATGATCATACAGTGCCACAAATGGACCCCTACTGTTCTTAATGTCCAGTTGACATTTGCTCCTTCGTTGTGCAGGATGACATTTGTTCGGTTCAACACTGTGAGAGAAGCCACAGCAGCACTTAATGAGTTACCAGCAGTCCTGCTGGGGAGGGACATCAGTGTTCAACCTGGCAAGGCCAGGAGCAATGGTGCTTCACCGGAGCCTGCTGGGAAAAGGCTGATGGAAAGAAATGCCATTGACTCAGGTTGTATTTTGCTGCAAATGTCATTTAAAGTTCACAGACTTGTTGGGTGATATATTTTTCTGCTGTTTGACACTGCCTGAGCGACATGCATATCAAGCATAGCTGTATTGATGAATTATGAATTTCGTCACCTGTAAGTTTCTTAAAGAACTTTTTCTGGAGAATTTCCTAATCTTTCCTAGGTCAGCTTACTTGTAAGTTACAAGGTCTAAAATTTTCATAGGTATTTCAAGGTCCCCGTGTTATCCAGAGAGCCCTACATCACAATATCCAGTCCACGAGGTCATTGCGACTCATCTGACCAGGGATACTACAGAGGTGATGTACATATAGATTTCTGTTTCATTCTTGCTGATATTGATCATCCTAAATGAAGGACTACCAAAATTAAAAACTTTGTGTGTGTGTGTGTGTGTGTGTGTGTGTGTGTGTGTGTGTGTGTGTGTGTCCTTGTTTCATTGCAGGAGGAAGTTTGGAATTTGTTTGCTCCCTTTGGTGTCACTGATGTTAGAGTTAAGAAACAAGGAGCACAGGAGTATGGGTAGGTTCCAGATATCTCATCAATTCTAACTAGCATAGAATTATTGGAGAAGAATTAGCATAGGGTAGATTGACATGCTTAGATCAAAGATATTTGTGTCATTTTGCTTTTTACAGAAGCAACAGAAGCATTTAGCCAGTCCACTTGTATGTATGTTGTATCTCTTGTCATGTTATTTCTTGTCACAGACTGGAAACTGCACCAATTCAGCCTCAATGTCTGCCATTTTACAGCATCATTCAATAATAATAAACCATTCATTCATTCAAGCACAAAATTAGACAAATCAGTTGACAGTTTTCTGATATCCTTTAGTTGCTACTCAACACTTTGCTGCCCCCCACCCCCTTAGATACGCCTTCATTCGCTTCACATCAGCCAAAAGTGTGGACAAAGCCATCGAGGTCCTGGACAACTCTGTCTTCAATGGACAACAGATACAGGTAGAGCTGACGAAGAGAGCTCGGGAAGCTCGGAAACTTGGGTTTGCAGCTGAGCAGGACAGAGGTGTACACGCAAACAGTAGACAAGCTGCAGCAATGTCTACAAAGAACTCAGGTACCTGTCATTATTCACACATTACTCATTTGTTTACTACCAATAGTCTTAACTGTCTAAGTAGCCTTGAGTTTTTCCAGTTAAATGTTTTCTTGTTAAATTGAATACAATGCACTTTAAGAAGATAACCTAACAGATTGAACGTTTTGCAGATTCCGGTTTGGGGATGTCAACTGCTACCCGTCCCAATGGTCCTTCTGCAGAGCAGGAACCCTCACCAAAGTTCATGAGGTATGTGTATGCTGCTTATGACAGGGAAATAACAGCTCCCTAAAATACCTACATGCTCCCTAAAATATCTACATGTACTGTTCTTGAAAGCAGAAGAAAAATGTCCAGACTATGCATCGTGTACAATATGACTGACAGACTGATGGATGTAGCAAGTACCAAGTATCTAATACTGCTACATGTACGCAGATATTTCTAAGAGAATGCGTTATATCACAGTTACAGCACCATGGCACAGATGCTGTGTGAATGCAGTGGTGACCAAGAAGTACCCAGCAGTCCTCCCCCCGCTGCCAGCTACCCAGAGGAACTCAATGTCATAGTCACAGAGGTGGTGGATGGCTGCCACTTCTGGGGTCAAGTTAATCTGGAGGTTTGTTAACTTCAGTGTCTTAACACTTTTTGAGAATTTTGACACCACATGGCTTCAATATTTCAATTGCATAGTTGAAGTATGCAGCAAATATCATATACATGTATGGACTGCTGTGTTCTCTCAAACACAAAGGTTGCAAGCCCACTTGGGCAATCAGAAACTAGGTGATCATATAAAATAAAGATGCACCGGTAGGTACAGATCATCTGAGTACTGCTAGTCTGTCTATATATTAAGTAGCCTGTACTACAGGGCAGGGCTGATTGGGCCTCCTCCTTGTAATCAACCCTCTCGGGATCTGACCAGTGAGAGGGCTGCTAGAAGCATGATGTAGCCAAGGTAGGACACTCAAGGCCCAGAGATCCCCCACTCAGGACTTCAGATGCTTAGGCCCGATTTAGACTAGAAACGCTTAAGGGGTTTTTGCCAGGGAAACGTTTCGGAACGGTTAACCGTTCCCGGTCTAAAGAGGAAAAAACGGTTTGTTTTGGGTTTTCGCGGACCGTTTCCGAAAACCACCTCCATCGTGGTTTTCGACCGTTTCAGAACCCTTCAGCGGGGGGCCCGAAACGCTTTTTGCTAGGTCTAAAGTCAAAGGGTTTCTTGAAACGATAAACCAGGTCACGTGTCATATGCTAATCACATGCTAATAAGCCCGCGCGCGTCCATTTTCTGCTAGATTCGCGCCATATTCGATTGTGTCCATTTTCGCCATTTTATATCATGTATTTCTCGAATTTTCGTCATCCTTTATGTCTGGGGGGATGGCAGAAGGCCAGGGGAGGGTCTGGACCCAAGAATAGACCCGCTGCTTGATCAGCTCGTGGGCCGATCAAACTATACAATCCCGCTTGGAGACCTCGCGTAATAGGGAGGGCATACAGATGCTTGTGGACGGGCTGGCGGCTGAGGGGTATTTACGTACCCCAAATCAGGTTCGGGCGAAGTTCAAGGCCCTGAAACAAAAGTATCATAAGGCCAATGAGGCAAACCGTAGAAGCGGTTTGGGGAGGTCATCATAGGTCACTGTGGGTCAGAAACATCCTGCGCCACGGGCGGCCCGAAACACTTCCGCCCCTGTGTCTAAAGACGAACCGTTTTCTGTGGCGAAACGTTTCGTACCGTTTCGAAACGGTATACCGTTTCCAGTCTAAATCGGGCCTTAGTATCTCCAGATCCGGTCTGTGTCTGTCATAACTTTGTGTACTTCTCTCCTGTTCTCAGGGAAAGAACAACCTGTTAGAACTGCAGGAGCTCCAGACCGGTTTGAACCAGCTGTGCCCTGCCCCGCCCCTCCCACCAGGAGAGAGAACTGGGGCAGCACCGTTTGAAGGGGACTGGTACAGGTACGGGTGCCCAGTGTGGGGCCTAGCTGTGTGCACATGAGCACCGCCATTTAGGGCCTAGTTGCAGTTTAATTACATTGTACTGTTGACTG
This sequence comes from Branchiostoma belcheri, assembly GCF_001625305.1. Taxonomy (NCBI): domain Eukaryota; kingdom Metazoa; phylum Chordata; class Leptocardii; order Amphioxiformes; family Branchiostomatidae; genus Branchiostoma; species Branchiostoma belcheri. Next base: position 1,349,667 of record NW_017804154.1, on the reverse strand, counting down.
GAGTCTGAAGTCTTGTATTCTTCTGACTCTTCTCCTTGGCTGTTGCATACATTATGCTTACAAACACAAGTCTATGTAGCTATTGGCTGCAGGCACAAAGGTAGGGCTCATTCTGTTTTAAATCGAAAAAGTTGTACACTGTATGGCATGATTTGTTTTTCCCCTATTTATGTCGACATAACAATTTAGACTTTATAATTTCAAACATTTTTTTGCCATTGTTTAGAGTGTGGGTGCAGGAAGAACTGCCAGAAGAACAGCTGCAGGTGGTGTTTGTGGACTATGGCAACACGGCAGTGTTACCACGTACAGAGGTGTCACCCCTGCTCATTTCAGAGTTTTGGGACCTCCCTCCTCAAGCAGTCCCATTCAAACTTGCAGGTTGGTAGTTCTAAAACTGTTCAACAATCATTAGGCTTGCCTCATCTGTAGTTCTAGATATTGTTTCAAACATTGAAGTGTTTTAGTACTGCATGGTTCATGTGTGGTCCTGGATTTGAAATCTGAAATTATGTCCACAGGACTTAGCCCTGACACAAGCTTCGGACACAACAAGCTGAAAGAGATTCTCAGTTGCCAAGTGGTCTCAGTGATGCAAAGTCAGTCCAGAACATGCAAGGTGGGTTAACTGTGATACACCTGTGTACATTTACATTATGAGGTCTTTAGTAACAAATTAGAAGAAAGATTTTTATGATGTGATGAAATTTGCATTAAATTTTTTTCCCAGATACATATGCATAATCTTATGCTGTTGTTACTTCCACAGCCCCATATTCTGGAAGTTAAGGTTTACACTCCAAATGCCACAGACTGCGCATCAGTCAACTCCCTCATGAAAAAGGAGGCATCTGAAGAAGAATGTTCATTCTCGGAGAAACCTTTTAAGGGTGCTGCACAAGAAGAACCCAAGTGCCAAACCAACAGCAGCAAATATGTGCCAATAGCAGATGACAATGCAAGTGACCACAGTGTTTCTAAACAGGAAGCTACTATAGATGGAACGAGAGCTAAGGGACATATTTTCTCTAACAGCACAGCACGTAATCAAGAAACAAAGCATTCCTCGCAACAGAAAGAAGCTGGCAGAAAGTTCAATGATGGGACATTCCAGCAAAGAGGTGATGAAAGAGATCACCAGATGTTTCAGTCACCTTTCCTAAGTGACAAGGAGGAAGCAGTGTTGAAGAAGATGAGTACAAACAACCAGAGAATGGAGAGACCATACCGCACAGACACAGGAAGAAGACACCAGGAAACACTGGCAGGTCAGCAGCAGCAAGGACTGCTGGGAACACCAGTCACCCAGTATGTTCCTCAGCTTCAGTTCAAAGGGCAAATGTTTACCTTACAGGCCAAGGTATCAGAGGTAGGCAAAGTTGTTATGTGATATTTGAGAATTAGTTGTCACAATGCTGAACCAAAAGTCTGTTAATAATTTGTTAGTATACGTGAAATTTCTGTCATTTTGAACCAAGTGTTGCCTATGGGTACCTTGTATTCCATTATATATTTGTGGTATGCTGACCTTAGCTCTCGATTTGTCTTACATGTATATCATACTTTCATATCATTGTAATGATGTAGATGTTGATGTGTTCATTTCATGCTTCACATGCTGTCTACAGTGTCAGTCTTTCTGGTCATAACTGTTGTGCTTGTTTATTGCAGGTGGTGACACCCGAGCTGTTCTATATCCAGTCAGTAGACAGCACCCTGCTGAACAAGGTGTCACAAAGTCTCCAGAATGCAGCAAACAAAAGGACAGCACAGGTAGGGAGGGAAGTCATGAGGGCCTGGTTACTAGTACATGTATATGCTATCTCCACTTTGCCACTGTTTGCCTGTAAAACTCAAGATGGCCCATCTGAATATTAGTGCTTGTGTGAATAAAATGTCTATGCCTAACACCATTGAAATTGGCAGAAATTTAAGATATTCCATGATAGAACATAGCATCTTAGTTTCTTCGAATGCCTTTTTGCAGCACTTGATTAGTAAAACTGTATTACTTGTTCCCTCAGCAACAAATTGTTCTTCCACCATTAGGAGTTGTCAGATATGAAGACCCTGTGTAACCAGACTGGACAGGTCATGTGTATCTACAGTGAGAAACACCACATGTGGAGGAGGGTGCGCATCATGGGTGTACTGCCACATATGGTTAGTCTCTACTGCACTGTACTATGCACGAGGAGGTGCACAGTCAGGATCACTCTGTAAAATTGTATACACACATAGCAGTAAAGTGGTTCCTGAATCATGAAAATTTTGTACTGGTTTTATGTTCACAGTAATATGTGCACAGTGCAAATGTGTCTCCCTTTTATGATTGTTTCAGCTGCAAATTTAAAACAGTGAAGACCTCCCATTCCATCTTACAGTGACATAAAATCACTGAAAATTCTATTATTTACAGTATCTTTTCAAAAAAATTCATCACTGTCTCTCCACAGGTAAATGTACAGCATGTGGACTACGGCACTGTGGAGCTGACCCAGCTGCACAACCTGTTCCCCCTCCCACCTGACCTGCTGGCCGTCCCCATACTGGCTAGACCAGCATGCCTTGCCAATGCCACGCCCAACCCCAAGGATGAAGGTTGCTGGACAGAAGGAGCCAACGCCTTCCTCAAGGGGCTCACAGCCAACAAGGTCAGAAAATGTTTCCTTAAAGTTGCATCTGATAAAGTTGGTGTGCTTATTATTAGTCTTAAGGAAATGTTACTTCTCTTTCATTGAGTTGAAAATTCTTCTGTAGGTCCTGTATGCAGAGGTAAGTGGAGAACAGGCAGGAGGCAAGCTTGTGGTTACACTTTGGGACTCCGTGGAGAAAAAGACAAACATCTGCCAGCAGCTCATGGACCAAAATTATGCTGTCTGCAGTCAGCCTCTCATGCCACTGCCTGGACTGAACCCAAGTTTGATCCAGGGGAAACAACCACTTGTGCCTACACCCCAGCCTCCACAGATCAGCAGCCAGCCCTTCTTCCTCCAAGATCAGAAACCACACATTCCCGTCCCACAACACCCAATGTTTTCTCATATCCCTTACCAACGGCCTGCTCCAAAACAAAGGATCTCGTTGACAGAGAGGTTTTCACAGCATGGGAATCAGCAGACACCTGTTCCAGTGTTGGGTGGAGGCGGAGCCTTCAGGGTGATGGTTAGAGCAGAAGATAGGAAGGAAAGAATAACAGATGGAGGAGAAAAGAGTGGGCCTACAGTAGAACAGTCAAGAGGGGCAGGAGACAGTGGCGAGAGAAGATTCATCAAGAAAGATCTTAAGGACCAAGAGATCCGTTATCAAGCAGCAGCAAGGAATGAAGATGGAAACAAGACAGGTCCCAGCTTTGCAACAATGCAGCCTGGTAAGTTTGTTTCCAACAATGTGAGAGGCCCTGAAAAACCGTATGATCCTCACAGGGGCAGTAGAAACATTTGGAAGAAGTCTGGAAATGTTAGCAGCCCTCTGTCTCTTGGGGCAGAGAGAATCATCCTGCACCAAATAATCGGTGATGTGGAGGAGACACGCAACAAGTCTGAGACAAACAGTGATTATGGAGCAGAAAACAAAGTCAAAAGCGAAAGGAGAAACTCTGGTGCCAGCGATCGATCAATAGAGCTGGCTAACAGGTGGGTATAAAAAATGCCTGCCATGGTAATGAAAACTGCTTTTCCATCTTTTTTTTATTTCAAGCATGACTCACCCATATAAAACATACAGATAAAAAATACACACAATAACAACAGTAAAAATATTCCCTTTTTGGATAAAGTCAACAATTTAGAATGCTTGTTATGTAACAAGTTGTACATGGCACTTTCACACTAAAGTTGCTGTATGTTTGATTGCACAGATTGGAGGAGCTCATTCAGATAGACAAAGAGAGGGAAAATGCAAGTTACACAATAAGAAGTAAGAGTCCAGCTGCAAACCAGCAAGGGAACGATCTACTGGATGGCAAGTTCCAGGGATGTTTCCCAACCACCAGTGGATTGTCAGCAGTTGACCTTCTAACCTCCCAACTGATTGAACTGCACACAGAGCAGTAATGTTTTTGTAGCTAATTAGTACAGTACAGACTTGCAGTCTAATTAGAGCTCATCATCAATGCAAAACAGCATAATCCCAGGTTCCATTTGAGGATCATCGTAGAATTAAAGAGGTTTTCAGTACACCTGTAATTTTAATTTTGATTTAACTTCAATTTTTGAGTGTATATGGTTCACTTTACATATAAGTGCACTTAATCCATAAATAAAAAGTTGGTACATAGTTCTCACTAGTTTCTAGCCATCCTGCTTGATAAAAATCATAGTTGTTTACTTGACTTTGTTTTTGACATGAGGTAGGTAAGAGAACGTATTGTAATTTACATTATTACCTGACTATAGTTAAGCAAGGACGTTGAATAGAGTTTGAATTCCTGTACGCAGCATGCAAGAAGGTTCTTTACTAAGCAGTTATTGTGAGGAGACTGATTTTCTGTTGAGATATCTTGCATACTTGTGAAAAAAGTATGAATGTTGACCTTGTAATGAGCCTACAATGTTTGTACAACTTTCATGTAAAATGAGGCCTTATGTACATTTATTTATTATAGCACTTTTGTTACAGCACCCTTACCTTACAAATTAGTTGTCACCAAATCATATTTTAAGTAGTCTAATTAGGTTTGCATTTTCCCTTCGAAATGACCTCACAGAACTTTAAGAATTAATGGATCTGTTCCAGTTCTGAATTTTTTTTCCAAAATTCTGTACATTCCAAGAAAACAAAGAAAAGATGCAAGCAGACATAGATATATAAATCACACAGGCATAAGTTTAATAGTTTCTCTGATGCTGCAAACTTACTTTTGCAAATACAATAATATGCCTTGTAATACAAAGTTATTACAAAACATGTCAGATATTTGTCTTCTCATTTTATGGCTTCTTACTGGATAAGACTTTTACACTTTATCAAGCAGCAATTACAACATAAATTAAGTAAATTTTATTTCCCTGTCATTAAACACAGATTTAAGTTTACATTTAGTGATCCAAATACATATACATACCATACCAAATACATATACGTACATGTATGTAAAATACAGTTAATTTCTTTATAACAACTGTCAAGGCTTCTCTAGCCATTTACAAAATATTCAGGGTATACTTAATTTAAAAGGGTGCTACATGTTGTATTTATCAAAATCAATTCGAAGTAGAAAACTGCAGGCTGCAAACATAATGACTTAAGCCCAGAGTTTTACAGTATCCCCATGTGGTATTTTGACCGCTTGCCTACCTACATCCCACTTCTAGCAGCCTTTCCATTGATCAGGTCCCTATAAGAAGCTTGATGGCCAGCACCTCTCTAAGTCCGCAGACTAATTTTGTTTATGCATGTGGTAACAAGTATTGTCAAACTGAGAAATCCCTGTTAATACAGTGTTGGGGGCTGTGATGACTGATTTCCATAGTTACTGAGCTAATGCACTTTTTATACTGGTAAAGGTCATTGAGCTCCTTTCTGTGGTTCTGAGAATAGGAATGATTCTCTTGTTAGACTTGTGTGGCCACAAGCTTTTGGGGTCCCCTGGAGGATGAGACCCAATCAGCCTCTGTCTGCAAGAGATACTAGTACCGGTACTAGTAGGCTATGTTGACCTCATGATGACAGCCCACAGGTAAAGAGTGCACACATGTAGAGTGGTGTCACCATGTTGTCCACCTGGGAGGTGAAGGCTTCCAATAACGACGTCAGACACACGACTGTCACCATGGGGATCCAGTTGGCAGTAAAACCAGGCTGCACACCTGCAGTGACATTGAACATACATATTTGTGTCTTGAGTCAACAGAATGAAAAATGACAATTTTCAGCCCTCTAACCTGGTTCCTTCCTACGTGGTAATTCATTCATTCTGCACCTCAGAAATGTGCTTGTCCTTGGTGCTGATTTGCATTCAGTCTGACAGAATTACTGATGAGCTATCTGCCAGGTCTGACAAAACCAAAACTTTCGTTTTTGCAACAATTAAAAAATGTCACACCATAACCTGATATCACAAACACTTGTTTCCCTAAACCAGTGCTCTTCTACATCCAATCTGGCAGCTCAGTTACATATAATGTTACATGTAGTTTTCAACCAATTTTTACAGCCCTAACACAAAGTGACGATGTTGATGGGTTTAAAAAAATAATAGTACATGTAGGCATTTCTTGCATCGTAAGTGGTACATATGCAAGTTTAAAAAGTTGGCAATTTTACAATTATGTTGGTCATGAAACACAGTAATCTTCTAGTTCTACAGACTTCTTCACTCACCAAAGAAACTCAGCGTGCCACAGGCTGCCAGCTGTGCCACCACAGCAGCTACGGTCCCTTCTACTGTTTTCTTTGTACCTGTAAGAATTGCAATATTTTTGACACAGTAGTTTCTATGCCTCAGGTATTCAACATTTTCTTTAGACTCGTGCATAGAGGGTCTAGAAAAAGTTTTTTTTTTGTCTTTCTGACAAAGGACTATATGACTATACCTTGGACCTATAATTTGACGAGGTTCTCAAATTATAGCTCCATGATTATACTCTTCTTCTGTCATCCTTAATTTGGGTGAAGCTAATTATACAGTGACTTAGAAACTTTCAAATGGTAGGTGCGGTACAGATACAGATGTTGACCTTTTAAGTCAAAATACATGAAGAATCTTGTTGGAATCTTGGGAAATCATTAAAAAGACTTCAACTGGAAGGAACTACTGGGGGTGCATGTGTATTAGGCCACACGAAGTAAATTTTATGGATGACGTCGTTTGGAGACCCTAAATCTAATGCGAGAGGGCAAAAAAAACAAAACAAGAAGGGCCCTATGAAACAAGATGCCTAGATTAGAAATATACTAAGAGACGACAAATGTTAGGACACAAATTGAATGAGGTGACACAGTGTAACAAGCAAGAAGTCTTTTATTCATCATCAAAACAGCAATAAATCAGGTGGAACAGCAGTTGTCTTCCTGTCCTGTTTCTTTCATCACATTTTTGCAGGCTTGCAGAAACAAAGCATAAAATTGCGGCACTGTCGTCAATCTTTGGTCATAGTTACAGGAAGCAGAATTTCTTGGGTTTTTTTTCTAGGAACAGGCCAAAATCAATGTGCGCACATCCATAAAATTTACTTGGTATGGCCTTATCAAACCCTGAAGTTCTTTATAGTCACACTTGCTAATATCACAGATACAGGTACTGATCACATTACCTGGCCATCTGTGTCTGCCCAGCTTTGATCCGATGACAGAGGCTGCAGTATCCCCGACTCCCAGGGAGATGACACCACTGTACAACGCCAACTCAGGACCTAGAACAGTGTCATTGATAAACATAAGAGTGATAAGACCGAACCTCGGATATGCCACAAGCAGATGTCTGGGGAGGTTACATCTCTCAGTACATTGTCCTAGCTGCCCTTTCCTGTATAAACCTGCTTCCTGAGCAGGAAAGGACGGCTAGCTATAGGAAAATGTAATGATTTAGCCTTCCCCAAAATCTGGGAGATTAGGTATCAAACAGTGGACACCCGGCATATGAGTGTCATGAGGACAACCTAGACATAACTGTATACCAGCATTTTTTGACATAAACATCAATTTTCACACAGACTGAACCAACTCTTTCCATGGGATTTTTAATTTCCATACCTATTGTGTATGCAGTAGGGTAAAGCCAGAGAGGGAGGGAGCAGCCCAGCAGCAGGTAGATGTGGGTAAGTATGGCCGCCCCTCCATCCTTCTCATCAACAAACACACGCAGGGATGTGTGCAGGGATTCACCCCAGGGCTGGATTCTGTACATCCGCATATACTATAGGACACAAACATCAGACATTTATCATACACATTAAATATGGACTGGACTTTCCATGTACAAATGTACTTCCAGTCATGTATGTCTGTACAGAGCTGCAATGAGACTAGCTTAACAAAATGAGAGATGCCACTAACAGTCACAAAGTGATCTATCTACAATAAGGGCATACAGTGTGCTAAAAGAAACGATGTGTTCCATGAAACTATCAGATTTTATCAAACTATCACATCTTTAAAACATGCTTACTTCCAACAAACCAAAGGCTCCCAAAGCTGCTACAGATGCTATGTACAACAGCTGGGGGTTCTGCATCAGTCCAGGTAGGAAGACTGCTATGGCGATGACATGGAAATACTTCCTCACAATGGTGGAACCTGCACCAGCAGGGTTGGTCCTGTTCTGCCTGGTAACCATTGCTATGGCAACCAATGTCATCACACTCCAGTAGCCAATCAGAGAGATCTACAGAGGATTTGAGATTACACATTTTGTATTAGAAGATCTGGAAGCAACTCTATTAGTAGTACCCAGTAGTACAACTTTGATGTTACTTTAAGAATGGAACATCAATTTCAGAAAGAGTACATTGTACATGTACACATTGAGAACAAACAGAGATGGTCAGAGATTAGCCTAAAGCTAAACTTACACTGCTGTCACAAGCCAGTATGAAGCCCATGAGCCAGAGGATTGGGATCCTTCCCAGAAGCCACCACAGGTGAGGGACACAGATGAACACCACTACACAAAGTACCAGGATGTAGAATCTCAAAGAGTCTTTCCATGAGGCTATGCTGGAACAAAAAGTTGAATTCAAAGTAAACAGTCCATACCAGAAAATAAAAATTGGAGGCTTAATTCAAACTTGATGGCAAGACATGACTGTGTCTTGTACATGTATTTTGCATTAAAGGATATTTTTCTGATAAAATCTTGAGAAGACAAAACTGAACCTTGTAGGAATACCTTTCTTTGCTACAAAAGCTATTTTGTGTTAGTATTTGCCCAAAGCAGTTGCACTTTTCAGCTTCACATCATCTTAAGTAACCATGTAAAGAAAGATAACATGTGTAACGTTACCTCTGTTTTTCTGTCCTGTCGTATGACACAAACATCCTGTTTGACAATGCTCCAATGATTGCAAGACCAAGCACAACTGACTGAAATGCAAAATGGTAATAGTCAACCAACATTTAAAAAAAAATCTTTTTCAGAATGACAAAACACTGAAAAAACTGAGATACATTTAATTTTGATTTGATGCTACAAGGGACACAGGGTTGGCAAGGACGTTATATCCTTGGGCTTATTCAGCTGACATACATAAATAAAACAACAACTTAGACTTCACTCTTCAAATACTGTAGTACATGACGGAAAAGAGACAAACGGATGGCCATTTGCCTTGAAATGTATCTTTACATGACACTCATGAAAAGAAGGCAACATGCCCTCCTACCTGCAGAAGCTGGCACTCCAAACTTCTGTTTCTGTAGAAAACATTCTGACAGCTGTCAATCATCAGCAAGGCCATCCCCTCTGAGACAAGAATAGCCTCTCCCAAGGAGAGGCTGCTGGGAAGGCTGGTCAGAAGGCCATGGAGGACACACAGACAGAGGACCACACCCACAATCCCTACAGTGACATTTCCTATCCCTGTGGTAGCAGAGCATTACTGAAGTTAGTCCGTGGTGAAATGGAGCTTACAAATCATCTTAGTATACTAATAACACAAACTAGCTCAGTGCTAAGATTACAGACATCTAAATACTTCAAAGTTTGAACTGTGCATGCACAGTGTGATGTATTGTGGGTAACAGTACTAACATGTCAAAGCTGAAGGCCCCTGAAACATGAACAAAATGTGCCTGAGCATGGTGCCAAGCATTGTCTAGACAAGAACTGTTAACAAGTTAGGAGCCTTCACCTTTTATACCATGAATGCCTGGAGGATTATACTGAAAGCTTGATGTCACTTAGTCCACCCTTACCTAATGGTAGATCCTGTAGAAGTAGTATGAGGAGGACAGAGATGGTGGTGGCTATGGAGCCCATGGTCCTGACACTGGGTCTGTCTGGATGCAGGTCTGACTTACTGAGCCACACCAAACACACTGCAGCATGGCTCATACACAGACTGTACACACAGAACATACCGCTCACCCCTGTAACAATGTGGGAAGAGACTAAATAATGGTGTACATTCACGTCAATAATTTTATGATTAAAAAAAATGGCCATGGAAAATTTGTTAGTGTCTTCTTCTTTGTCATCCTCTACTTAATGTTCTTCTGACCGCACTTGGTATCATGAATGCTTACCATTTTCTTTGATACTCCCATGGAGATTATTGGCCACGAGGACCATGGGAATGAGAATGTTTCCTGTAACAAGGCCACTGCCAGCTGCAGGTCTGAAGAGAAGGAAAGGCTCAAATTAGGACACTTGTAACTGATTTCTCAACATTAAAAAAAAATGCAGGAATGCACACCAAGTGTTTAGAGCTGGCATTGCATCATAGACTTTTCTTACCTGAGGTTCCATCCAAGTGTTTGATCCACAGAGCATTTTGACCATGTTGACTGTAATGAAAATGCTCCAATAAACACTGCAATAAAATGGAAATATTACCTATAGTTAGTTTTTCCTTAACGAACATGTAACATGTAACACATGTTAACACTTGCATCTTCAGTTACAGACGTCCTCTCGGATGGGACATTAAGCAGTCCCGTGTTTGAAAAGATTAGGGTTCCATCACAATGTGAGTAGTTCAAACCTTTTCTGTATGGTTAAGGGTTACCAGTTGACATCTAATTCACCTGTTAGGTCAGGCCTTCCACAAATACCTTATAAATGTGGTAAATCTGAATACATGAGTCCATTTACCTACGACTATGGGCAGGATAAGGTTGGGGGCCATGCTGTAAGCTGTCCACATGGCACCTGTGAAGATGACCACACCTTCCCAAAACTCTGCTTCCGGTACGACACCTTCTGAGGTGCTTGTGTCAGCTGCCATCTAACAAGAGTGAACATAACAAATTGGCTAAATTCAAAGGTGATGAAAATTCAAAAATCATCATGCAAGATTATATTTTTGCATCTCCTGGCCAGTCCTGGAAATAAAATGTAAAGTTCAGATTTAACAGCTTGAGTGGAATTTCGTTGGAAAAATAAACTTTGTCGTCTGCTAAATGGGAAGTGTCAGTCGTCAGTCCATAGTAACTTTTTGGCATGCCCTTCGAGCTTCCCACTATTAGTTATCTAGCCCTAGATACCTTTGAACACGACACAACGCAGTCTTGGCAGGTAACAGAATCTGCATCAAAGCTCCAACAGAAATGGAGGTACACTTCTTCGTAAAATCAAGGAGTTTGAGTAAATCCTCGCTGGTGCAAACTTTCGTAATGTTGGGATCACGCCAGACGATCAGCTGATATGTACCGGCCCAGTTTACGACTGTCGTAAATCGGCAGAATAGATACAATAATGCTAATACGAGTAAAGACGCCCAGCTATATTTTCGTTAAATTCATTTCGTTGTACCATTGTTACAATAAATGTATTAAAATTGCCTTAAAATGCGAGAAAATTTAATGTCGTTGAATAGGGGCGTGCCTCGTATGCGGCACTTCTTCCAAAATGGCGGCGATTTCAAGAGAGGTAATTCCGAAGTCGATGAAAATATCTTTGTTACGTCGTGTTGTGCTTAAATTTTTCGTATCCCCCTTACACATTTCTTACGAAGGACTCCCCTGTGCTTTCTGTATTTTCAAGAAGCTTCCACTGTACTTGAATGAGAGACATGGCGATACGAGACAACCCAACAGTCTGAAGTGGGCCATTATGCTGGTATCTGGGTGAGGCACAACAGATTTCAGTTCAATTCAAATCAAAGCAGGTTTAATTTGTGATATAATAACTGTTATATAAAACTGGACTATCTATGGGTCTGTTAAAGTCATGACAGAGATGGAACTTACTTATTTTATTTTTTGCCCTCTGACAGGAATTGATATCATTTAATAATGTTTTTATTATGCATATTAATTAGGCTGAGGCTATTGACTGGATGGTCCTGTCAATAGTGGAAAAACTTGCACCATTGATCATCCTGTCAATAACAAAAAAAATGCACAATAAGAGAAAATGTTGTGCAATTGACAGGATCATTATTGACAGGATCGTCCTGTCAATAACCATTCCCTAAGTTCTAGATTTACAAATTATTTTCTCCTTTCTTTACCCAGTGTTCTAATCTACGGGTCTCACTCTGTACTACTGAACCTGTGTAAGGTGGATGGCAAGATTCCCTTCAACTCAGCATCAGTTGTTCTGATGATAGAACTGACAAAGGTAACTTCTGCTGCAGTGTTTCACTGAACCTCTGTTGTTTTTTTTCTTTAGAGACCCACTTTGCAGTTGAGCTTTCTTAATTAAAGTTAATTATAAAACATAGCATACTCATTGATTGTGAAGAAAATGAAACATAAGTTGAACATAACCTACTGTAATAGTGTCAAATTGTTTTGATAGTAATCATAACTTACATACATTTTCCAGCTGTTGTTCTCATTAACAATGCGTCGTCTGGAGCTGGGTATAAGAGTTGGCAGCGGCAGGCTGGGGTTACCCAGGTTGAAGTACTGGGTCCCGTTTAGTGTCCCTGCCCTACTGTACTGTATCAACAATAACATCGTGGTGCACATACAGCTATATATGGACCCCGCCAGCTTTCAGGTATGGACTCTTCCTATACTGCTCACAGTACCCACCCCTATGTACATGTACAAATGTGGACTTGAACAGACTTTAAAGCTTTGTCTTATCTTTTTATGGTTTTTCTAATAAAGTCAATAAAGGTGCTAATCTCCTAAAATCCTCCCTAATCTCCAACAGGTATTGAGTAACTTGAAAATAGCTGCAACAGCTGTACTATACAGAATGGTCATGAGAAGGTAACTGCCTTTACCCATTGTTTGCACCATAATATAATTGATATTTGGGATTTATCATGGATATCAGAATGTAGTAGTATGATTGAAAAAGGTATGTTTGAAAAATTAAAAAGGTTATAATTTGGGCTTTCGAATGCTGCAAGCATGCTAAAAGCAATGTCTACCACCTACTACATGTAAGTATCATTTCTTATACTGCAGCTTCTTTATCCATCTGTTGCAAATATGCTCCTAACCATAAAATCCCTGTCATTCCCCCATATTTCAACAGGAGGCTCTCCTGGATACAGTGGTTGGCCCTAGCACTGCTTACCCTAGCAGGGGTTAGTAACAGGTTCGTAACTCTTCAATTATTTCTTGCATGCCCAACACTACAGTTTGTGTAAGGCAGGCTATTTCCAGTTTAAACATTGACATATGTTGACAACATACATGGTCTTACTTATTCTTGGGGTGGGGTCGTGTGGCGCAATCGGTAGCGCGTTCGGCTCACACCCCAGAGGTCATGGGTTTGAACCCCACCTTGTCACCGATCTTGTGCCCTTGGGAAAGGCACTTTACACGACTTTCCTCACTTCACTCAGGTGGAAATGAGTACCTAGCTTCGGCTAGGGACGTCCCTCGAATAGGACGTTAAATGGAGGTCCCGTGTTTGGAGAGAGCCACACCCCACGCACGTTAAAGATCCCACCACACCTTTCGAAAAAGAGTAGGGGCATGCCCCGGTGTGCGATGGTACAGACACTACTGTATGGAGTTGGTGATTCACTTCAAATCACCCGAATGGAGGCCTGGCGAACCTCTGTTCCGTATCAGCCACATGGTGATTACATCACCACACATGGTGATTACATCATCACCCGGACGGAGGCGTGGCGAACCCCGTCTTGTATTAAGCTAACGAAAGGGTATGCCACCTCGTAAGGGGCGGTATAACCCCGACCAATACGGTCGACCGATGATGATGATGACTTATTCTTATGTATTCTGAATAGTTCATCCTTGTACCTATCTACATGTAGTAAACGTTATATGCTCATCAGGGTCTGAATCTTGAAAAGCTCTTGTAAGTTGTAGTCAAAGCATGGTCCACACCTGCAAAACTGCAACATACTAAAAACATCAATGCTGATATTATGACATTTGTCCCATAGCTATGGTGGCCTGATGAATTCTGGCAGTGTTGATGACTACTCCTCATCAAGTAAAGTTCATGTCACCATGTGGGGTCTTGTGCTTGTCCTGACTTACTGTGCAATATCTGGTGCATCAGGCGTTTATACAGGTAACTCATTCTGGTGTGTGAAAGGATAGAGTGGGGATAATAGAAACATAGTTTAAGTACAAAAAAAACAGACTAAAAGCTTTGGAATTGGGATTTTCAAATTGAATGTACTTCCTTACCCTCCTGCTGCTGGATTTGGCATTCAAACATTAAAGAGAGCTATAGAAGCCATTGGGTAATCCATTTTGTGTATTTGTTCTTTTATTACCAGAGTTCATTTTGAAAAGACAACCACAGCTGTCTCTACATGTTCAGAACATCTTGTTGTACATCTTTGGAGCTGTCCTGAATTTGCTCGTTTTCCTGGTCAGCAGTTGGTCAAGCACGGATGGTGAGGCTATGAATGAAGTATAATCTCTTTGTTGCTTTTGAATTCTTTGGCCAATCAGTAGCATGAAAACCTGCTGCTTTTGTCATTGATGATATGTTAATGTGTCTTCAGGAACAGCAGATTTCTTCGCTGGTTATACATTGATAACGTGGGTGATCATCCTGACACAGGTCAGTGGTACATACATTCATTCATGGGGGAGTCAACACTATAGACTTACCCTTGCTGTCCATCACAATTAGCAGTTTAACCTATGATAGCGTAGCAATTAGCAATGTTAAAAACTTTTTATTTTGTATTTCTTCGTTTTAACAGGCGGGCTATGGGATCAGTGTATTGGGTGCTTGCACAAATATTTACAAAGTAAGAGCATTCAAGAAAAAACATCAACATCAATGGCAACCTTAGTTTAACTTTAATTTTGTATGTAAGTTAATTGTTTTGATGAAGATATTGTGACAATGAGGAATTACATGTGATGCAACTAGGAAGTCATTTTGTGGTTCTTCTTTTCCTTCTGTCTGTTCAGAACAGGTTTGATGTATTTATGAAAAGGATTGAAATAACAAGATAAAAATCAGTGTTTCTTTTTTTATTCTGTAGGCAGGAAATGGCTTGATCATCTCAGCAGTGATGAAACATGCCAGTAACATCACCAGACTGTTCATCATCTCCTGTGCCATGCTGGTCACTACTGTAGCCTCCATGGTGCTCTTCTCTCTGGAGCTCAACCTGTACTTCTGCTTCTCTTTCATGTTAGTGATAGTTGCCATGGTACTGTACCATAGGAAATAAGCATAAAATAGATACATGATTTGGGATAAGTATTCAGCACAATACTGAGGCAACCACAGGGAAGGCAGTACTTAATGTACTTATTTCTCTGAAGCTGAAAAGCTGAGCTCTGCTTTTATTCTTTTATCATATCTTAGGAAATTATAGATGTAGATGTAGCATGTAATCACACATGTACATGTATATATATTTTTAACATGGAGAGAACTTACATACATGTATAACTTGCACGGAACAAGAAACCTTTTACAGTGTAATAATAAATGTGTGCATGTTGCAATACAGCTACCGCTGTGACACACCAATAACCCATTTATTTATTCACACCTATTTTATGCAAAGTGCAATGTAGTAGTTAGCAGTTTCTACTTGTAACATGGCAATCATGTGTCAAGTGCAAGAAAATGCGTTTTTTAAGCTTATTTTTCAGGGAAGCCATACTAGAATTAGTCATGGACAAACAACGTACAGGAATATGTACAACTATGTATTATACATTTATGTCCAATACATTCATGTTTTGAGTATAAAAACGTCCAGGTCGTTTTGTGGTGGTGGATTTTGTTGTCCTCATCAGGTCCAGGAGGCGACTTGTTGCCAGGCAGACTCACCAGCTGGAAGTCTCAGAATGCCAGTATCATTAGCTGCAAAAGTAGACAACGAAGTGACTCATAAAGGCACGGTTTCAAGTTGCCCAGAAGTTGTTATATGTATTCGCAGCAACAAAGTCTAAATGGTTCATAGTAAAGAGATTTGTACGTGAAAAGTAGGACAATGTCCAAGAGAAGGTCAAAGTTTACAACAGCCGTTCAGCACCAAGGAGAAAACCAATGGATTTCAATACCGTACATTACTGAATCAGGAGACTTTTTGTAGAAGGAGATCTAAGATACGGTAGAGCTAACTAATTCTGCTTTAGTTTTGAAATGTATCATTTGCAATTACAACTTAATAATAGGCAGGGAACAAACCTCTCCAGGTAGTCCCTTGTTCCGTAGAGCCGTCTGCGTTCTCCCCCTCTTTCACTTCCATGGCCCGTACGTAGTCTGTCTGTCTGGCCTTGGTCCAGTCCTCCCGCGGGATGGAGAACCAGTTCCTCCCGTCATCCTCGCTCACCATGTAGGCCCTGCTACAGTGGCTCACCCCGTACAGCTCGGATCCCGCCTGGTTCACACCCAGCAGGCTGCCCAGCATCGGGCTCAGGACTTCAACAGGGAAAATATTTACGCTTCAAAATCATTTTTTTTTACAAAAACGAATCATTACAGTAATGACTTTATATGATTTAAGAGTACCCAGTAATTTAGTCATTTAAGATAATTTGGATTTTCGGGAGATCATCTCCATACAGTCCTACATTGACCTACCTCTCCAGTTCTCATGTTGGGACGGGTTGTTTTCATCATGAGCAAAACAGGCATTCAACCCCTGTCGGCGTCTGAAAGGAAACACATAACTACATAACATGTACAAGACACCAATGATGATGTAGTGCGCAACAGTTAAAGGGTCAATTACAATGAAAATAGATGCAAAGGGTTGGTGCAATTTAACATGCATGAAATAATAGTCCAAATATCAGAGTAGTACCATCTTGCTGAGTCAAGTTAAGTGGACTGTAGGTGCAGCCTATAGTTATGTTCTGTGAGGGCATTGTTAACGTTACTGACCTTGCGTAGTTACAAAAGTACACCTTGTTGTTCTGGGAATCGACCAGAAAGCTCCGTTCGCGAAATTCTGTAATTAAAGGGGAAAAACATTAAAATGCCATCAGTTGAAGTACCGTGCTAATTTTCAGTAGCTATCACCATTCAAATATACTCGTGTACATGTATATGTAAAAATAATCATAACCAATTGTGGTCAAGACATTACAAATAAATATAAAGACGCATGAAATGGAACGATGGGACTTCTATCTATTCTACACTAGCATTGACAGCCTTTTGTTTCTGTCAGGACAAGGTCACTCGCCTGGGACGGTTTGCCTGTTGGCGTCAGCTGAAAGAACGACAAAAAGACTGATTAGAAAAACGTTATCTTTGGAGGCAAAAAGCACCTTTAAGTTAGTGAATAGCAAATCCGAAAGTATGATAAGCTAAATGCGGCGTTACATACAAAAGACTTTGTAGAAAAATTGCAGCAGCTTTGTCTCGGTACGCAGCCGTTTTCCTGGGAGGGCGGTTCCGCGGTACAAGGTCTCTATCGGCCCCACGAAACGGTGGTCTCCTGGCCGCTCTTTACTCTCCGGGTCGATCATCATCTGAAACGTGAACCTGTGCCGGTCGGTTAGGCCCAGCTCAGGCCACTGAGAAAAGGATAGAAGAGGCACAATATTGATGAAAGGGAGATATTCTTAACCATTTTCAATGAAGAAAAGGTCAATCCTTTATATTAATGGTCATTCATACCATGTTTTAAACTTTTAAATTGTTCCCCTAGGAAGTAGGGGTCGAGGATTTGTCGGGTCGTGACGTTCTTCTATCGACAAGAAGGCATTTTCTCTCCTGCTCACTTCTTACCCTACCTTGAACAAAATGGCGTTCGCCTTGGCGATCACTCTTGGCTCTTGCCCATTCTCGGGTTCTCCCAATCTGACAAACTTGACGAACGGAGTTGAGAAAAGTTTCGTCGTGACGTTATACGCCGTGGCCGTGGAATTCGGGTCGTGGCGAAGGTCGACTATGAACGTCACCATATCCCTGAAAATTATCGCGCAGTTGCTTTAAGAAATAACGCTTCAAAAATAGATAAGCTAGACTTATTTTTATTCAAGATATACCTATAAGCATTGGTTAAGCATGGTGTAAGTTAGCAGTGATGACTTTAAGTGTTGGTACTGATTGAAAAAAAGACCGTGTTTTGAATGAAGGCCAAAGTTTGTGAGAAATACTTTACATGGACCCATCCCATATGTATCTGTATCAGTATAGCCGGTATAACCGCCCTCCGACGTAACACACCAACTAACTGAAGCTAATGACGACATTGCAACAAAGCATTGTTTTAACACGATTGGTATTGAGTAGCGTATTTCACTCGATCAAAAGGGTATGTAGACCTACCCCCTGCTGAGGTCGCCAGGGTCGCTGACCGAGGCGTCCAGGACCAGAAGAGGCTTGCCCCGCGGCACCACGGTAAGGGGGAGGGCTCCCGTCCAGATCACGGTGTCTAACGCCACGCAGCTGGCACTGACCTACACAGCAGCAAAACAGCCATGAGGTGTTTAAAATTGCACTTATTAACTATCGAATCACCCTTCAGTAGGTGAGGCCATCTCAGGAGAAAGCTCTTCAGTAACTAGAAAGAAAACGCATATCATCATGTCAACATTATGTATCCCTTTATAATCTATTAGTTTAGAGCAACCGAAAATACGCTGTAAAGACATGTATATCGAATAGGACAAGACTGCGATAAAGAGCAAGCATTGCACATTTGCTTTCTACACTCAGATGTTAGGCAATAGATCCTACCCTTGCCCAAAGTTCCTTTGGAGTTGAGAAGTCCTCGTCTCTCGTAAATCTAAACCCAACAGCGAGCTTCAGAATGTTGCTTTCACCCCCAATGGTGGATATATCCTCTAGTTCCAACACCCATCGATCTTCCTGTTAAGTATCATGAATGAATGTGAGAAAACATTCTGAAATCGTTATTGACATATCTTTGAATATTCGTTACTTAACTTTACTTAAGTGGTAAAAGATTTCCTCCGTGCACGTGCTGGATAGTGAACCTTACCTTCTCGGTGATGGGTAACGAACTTTGCTGGTGAGTGCCGTTCCGTCCAAACAGCGAGACGTTGTCTCCGACCTCAGTGACGGTGAGGTGTGTGATGGAGAGGGGTAGGATAGAGCCGATCGTGGGGAAATGTACTTCAACAGCCAAGCTGTCAAATCTCAGACGAGGGAACACCACGATGACTGACATCTAAAATTCAAGGAAAAATGTCCGCTGTATCAACTTATGTTGGATGTTGTGTAGGTTCTGTGTATAAGATATATTTCAAAGTTTCTTCACCGCACAGTACAGTTTACTTTAAATTCATTTGAACCACAGTAATACAGTACACGGCGCAGTATAATGCATCACACATTAATATATGCTTTCGCATAGCATCAGAACAACATGTAAGGCAAGTGATGTATGATACGATATTGCGGATGCCCGACTTACGTTTTTATTTTCACCAACTGTTACATTTCCTTCGCTCAGCCAGGATACGTTGAACTTTGGAAGAGCACTAGATGTGGCAAACACTGTATTGTTGGGGCAAACCGGTCCCAAAACCTCTTCAATTCCGAAATTATTCCCTGTGTAGGTCACATTAATGCATACCGAGAGCCTCTGCCCATAGAACGCCGTACCTGGAGAAAGGAACAGCCGGAAATCAGTACTAGTCGAGCATAAATGAAAGATTAACCTTACTCTTTTTTTTATTCATCAAAACATAAAAACATAACAAGGACAGTGTGGCTCTGCACTCAAGTTAACAACTTATATTAACAGCGCCACACAACAAAAAGGTACAATTAACATTTAAAATTGACATATCTCTTAACCTTACTCTTACACCCGTTAAAGAGATCGTTGTTATTCCTACTTCCACATGACGTTGGACGGACATAAAGCATTATTTTTGAATTTATCTGAACAGGAAATATACACATACTAGCTAATTGGGAACTTATAGAAAAGAGTAAATCAGACATACCTTTGACCTTTCCAGTGAGATTGCCGTTTAGTTCTAGTAGATCCGAACTGTTAGAGATGGTGACGGCATTCAACTCCTACAGATAAAAATGACAACCCATCTGCATAATCAAATTAAGCATCAACTACAATATAGAATCAATCAAGGCATCATTCCTTACCGACATGACTGAGACTGGGCCTGTCAATTATTGTGATGATACAAAACGAAGACCAGAACTGATGAATGAATCCTAACTAACGAATCCTAGTTTCTATGTCATAATCTATATGTCATAAGTCCCAAATATCTCAGGATGGAGGATGTGGTACCTCGAGCGAGTCTGACAGAAACTGCAGTGTGATGTTGACCAGGGCTGTGGTTGATGTCATGGTGAGGTTGTACTCCATCGTCACCACATCCCCGCCTTGGAATCCGTCTGTCGATTCACCTAACGTCCTGACATCCCACATCATCTGCACGTCTGGAGCGGCTGGATGTTGAAAGGAATAATCTTATGAGCAACATGGGGAGGGCAACCTGTAAAGGTGCGTATGCACCTGTTTTGCCCGGGCCCTCCCTTTCACTTTGTGAAAAATCGAAATAAACAAATAAACAAACAAATTAGAACAATATTATTACACAGCAATGACAGCACATATTCGTTTTCCATTGATGTCGAATTACCCTTTCTGACGCTGTAACTCAAAATGTTTTTTTAAGAGGAATCGTTGTAGCAATTCAAATTTGAAAGAAAGAAAAACGATGCCAAGCACGACTTCGACGCTGTATCAAAAATGTCGCGATATTTAATCGCTAGATTGTATACTTTTCTATGTGGAAGTCAGACATTCTTCACATTTGTAAGAATGTTCACACGAGTAGGTCGTCGGACTCACAGCAGATGTGTTCAGAGAAGGCCACGCCCATGTGTGGCGTCACCGTTACAGTGGCCCAGTCGATGACGTTGCCTCCACTACTGCACTTGTAGACGTCCTTCATTTCCCCCGTAGAGAGGACACGGTCCCACACGTTGAAGCGTGTCAGGTCCCCTCTGTATGCCTGATTCACGGAAAACATCCACAGTGTACAACTATACCTCAGCTGCAGTAACAAGCCCCACCCTTGTGCCCGTGCAGCTACTTGAAACAAGAAGTCGTGCTACGTTTGCAAATGTACATTAAAACCTCCTTCTACTGTGTCTCACCTACTAGTTTTGTTGCCCCGGCTGCTAACGTTATCTATTGGTACCATATTCAGATAGTCATGTTGTGATATTTGCCCTCAGTCCACACAAAAATAAAACGCGCCACGCGTCCATCATAGCATAAGACGTATATATTAATATTTTGTTAAAACCAGTCCGTTAAAACCAGTTAAAACTAAATCATCCGCATGTACCTACTGGTTAATCTACAGTAAAGCTTATTCTCCATCCATTGTGCACTACAGAAAGTCTGTAAGGTTTATGTCACCTCGCTTGAAGTAAAGCCTCCTCTGACGGAATCCTGTTCCTGTCCTAGAATCCAGGCGCCATTGGTCCTGACCAGATGACCTGTGGCCAGTCCGGAACCAGTCGTAACCTGATGTCCGTCCATGTAGAACGCCCACTCGCCGCTCCCGCTCAGCCACGTCACGCAGAACAGGTGCCAGCGGCCGGCTTGTATGGGGAGCTCGAATGCAGGACTTTTGTGATCGTTGATTATCAGCTGTATTGAAAATGACACGAGAAAAATAAAAATGATGTGTCTGTAATCTTTGTGCTAGCATGCATCGGAGATCGATAAGGACATGTATCCTTTCCATCACATTGACGGATCAGGAAGAACGTGGATCTATGCTATCCTATTCTCTGCTTTGATGAATACATGTAGATGTCCTCTCACTATAACATACGATATACATGGAAACCGCGATACCGCGACAGCGTGCGATTACCCTGTGTGTTATGTGTCTATAGTTTTTATACTTGCCTATTACACTTTATCTATACCACATGTATTCACTGTACTGAATGTTAGTTTTGGGGTACAAAATGTACACATCAATGAACTTTTACACACAAAGTTTTTCTTCTAAGACGTATGCTAGACTGTAAAGGACATTAAACAAAACCCTACTTCGTACATTGTAAGTTGTTCTCCCTTGTTTCCCCAAGACAAGCAGTTCGTTCCCATGAGCGCTCTCAGTGGTGGCGTAGCTGAAGAGAGTACGGCTGCTGGCCGTGTCCGGGACCCGGAGCTCCCCGCAGGCTGTCAGCGCGGCAAGCGGGTCAGCCATGGCCGCCTGAACCTCCACGTAGGTTGTGACGGACCACTCGGTGGGAAATGTCATCTTCAATGACCCTAACGACTTCGAACCTTGTGACAACAGCAGGAAGGAACAGTTATGAGAAAAGTGGACATGTAGATTTTTCTCTATAATGACAATTACCTCACACAGCGAGCCGAAATGCAGATGGCCAAGCCAATATTGCCAAGCCAAGACTGCAGTGTATTAACAACAGGCCGCAAGGACATCCTCTAGACCAGAATAATAGAAAAAGGGCAAGGAATAAGACATTGCAATATCTAACCAGATCATCAGTTCGTGCAGAAATGAATGATAGTATTACAGTATGATAACAATGGTTTATTCAGTACTCAAAAAGACTTGCAGGGTTCCTATGAATTGCAGGGCCCCTATGAACTTGACCAAGAACGTGTACGTCCCGCAAAACCCAACACTCACCGTTTGCGTCCAAAAACAATGACTCCCAAGCACAAGTTGTACTCAGTTCACATTGGTTACACGGGAATTCCTCCTCGACACCCGTTTGACCGTTATACAGCCGAACCTGTAGGGGTTGGAAAACCCTACTTGTTTACACAAATCTATTACATTATGGAGGTAACATACCTGGTTTACTTGCCCATGTTTTTCTTCCTATTCAATTCGTATATCTGGCGCAAAAACAATTTCCATGCGAACTGGTTAGTAAAATGTACACTAACCTGATCAAGAATGGTCCTGTTAACGCCGTCAGTCCTAAGTTGAAGCCTTTCTGGACGACCCAAATCAGAGGCCTCAAAGTAATGCAGTCGTGTCCTAATATAGAACCGGGAAATAAGTAACGTTACGTATATACTGAAAACCAGACGACTTGGGCAACTGTCAACTCGGGCTAACACCATTCACAATAGTCATGGATAGGGTTACGGGTTAGGACCAACACCATTGATTAGGGTTAGGGTTGGCGTTAGGATATGACGTCAGTAGTGGAAGCTAAGGGGCTAAAGAAAATTAGAGAAGGCTCTCTGTGTCCGAAGAAGCTTAAAGGCAAGGCCTGGCCCTTTCTATTGAAATAGTTGGATAACTTGGCTAGCTATCCTACCTTCCTCGTCGGAAGCCGCCTGGCACAGACGTGGACACACACCAGCCACCACAGGCAGGGGAGTAGATCGTCACTGTCAGATTGACGCCAGTACCTCCTGCGGGACTCACGTCGCTAACGTCAAATGACAGTCTGTACAGGTGGGCTGCTTAATGGTGTACAAAATAAATAATCATTTCATGCAGTTTTTTCGCATGCATTTAGTCGTCTAGAACGGCACGTAGTAAGTCTCATACTTGTGGACGGCAACACTGAGGAAAATGCCATATGATCATTTGAATGTTGCGCTGATGATTTTGAATGCACATCCTACTTGGTATTTCTTCCCTCAAGGCTCAACTACATTATACCTAACCTACCTAATAAGATATCAAACTAACAATGACAAATGCAAGTACAATAACGAATAGCAACACGGTATTTGGGTCACACAGTCCGGAAAAATTTGCGTTAAAATTTCACGATGATAATAACTAGAACCTGCTGCGAGATCTTCGTCGACGTCGCCGTCGCCATCGTGGTCCTGTCCGTCCAGCAGGTCCTCATCAATCCTCCCGTCGCAGTCGTTGTCGACCCCGTCCCCGGGAACGGTGGGGGTGGGGCTGCAGGGCAGGGCGATCGGCGCCATCCGGAGCCCCGCCGGGAAGCCGTACGACTCGGCGCTGCAGAACCCGTACACGGAGACCCCGAAGGTGACGACGGGCGAGGTGTGGACTAACGTGTGCGTGCCGTCAGGGATGTCCAGGTGGGTCCCTGCTAGGTCTGTCCCTGGAATGGCCGTCCACGTAACACTGGAGGATAGAGCACTGCCGTCCAGACGAAGTCCATCCTTCTCAGAACTCTACAACCGAGGAAGTGGATTGTTTGTTGGATATCAACAAATATTCTAAGCACCTAAAAGTACCTAAAACGACATTCCGAAGCAATGCAGTCGCTATCGTCAAAGTCAATTATGATCTAAAACTGAACTTGGATTGTTTTAATTTTGTTACCTTTATTGCAATGTTGATATGGTGAGTCACTTGGTCGGGTCTATGTATCAGCTGAGCAGTGGCGAAGGTGTAGTCGGCTGCGTACTGCTGCAGAGGCGGGATCAGCAGCATGAAGGGGTCCGTCTTTGTGCTGTCGGCAGAAGCCGTCTTACTGCGGGCGGCAGGTGGACAAATCAGGCCATTTTCCTTAGCAACTCGTTTACATATCATTTCAGATATTCAATTACACAGTCTGCGCTTCTCTTAAGACTTATTCTCGGTCACTGATGAAAGAAGGTGAATGGAATCTGAAACATCTGACTCTTCAGACAACTTACCCAGTTTAAACTACCAACACAGACGAGCCTTCATTATATTTTATCCAGTTATTTTTAAATTATTACCTCCATGAAAAATGGAGGTATTGTTTTTGGCGTGTCTGTCTGTGTGTCTGTGTGTCTGTCTGTGTGTCTGTCTGTGTGTTTCCGCAACTTTGCGGTCATCATAACTTCAGAACGCCTTTATGGATTGTGATGATATTTGGTATGTTGGTAAGTCTTAGGAAGACAAAGGTCAAGGTCAAATATGGGCCTCCTGGTGGATGACCTTGGTACTGCAGCAGAACTTCCGGTTTTTGTATCTTTTGTCCTGAACATGCTATGGTCTTGACTTTTTAGTGGTAGATAGCTTTTCCTGTCAGAAATAAGTGGTGTGGGTTTGGTCCCCCTACCAGCTTGTTCTGGAACTGCAGGGGACTTTCGGGCGAAATCTTTAAAAGCCAATAAGTCCAGATAGGAACAACATATTTTCATCATTTTGGTAAGTAGGTAGCTGAGAGAGAGATGTACACGATTAAATGCAAATTATGCAAATGAGGACCTTATTTGCATAATTAATGAGGAAATTCTATGATTACATTATAGTACTTTCATACATGTAATATATGTAATCTATGGCAGATAGAACGTCAACAGATACCGATTATGCAAATGAACACCTAATTTGCATAATTATTGCGAAAATTGACTTCTGGGGAATGATGGCAATTATGTACCTTGTGACATATGTAGGTTACTTAAATGTTAACAACACTATGCATATATTATGTTAATATAGAGGCATTTTGCATGATTAATGAGGATGTTTAAGTGAAATATTTCCAAAGGATAGGAGTTTGACAAGGAAAATATTGTAAGTTGAGTTTAGAACACCATAAATTAAACTACATTATATCAAATCCATATTCAATGAAACAAAACATTACATAAACTCTACATATTTCATGGAGGTATGAAATCTCAGAATTCTTGTTAATTTTGTTTTTCATGACATATATCGATGTTTCTATTGGATATAACTAACCGTTATCACCAGATGAGCAAAGTAAAAGCCTGTATCTTTTAAGTTGAGAGAGGTCTAGAGCTATGTCCAGCAATCGAATTGACATCGAATTCGCACACATATGTGTAAAGAAAAAGGAGACGTGTATACGTTCGCACCTATATTGCATGAGCATCACGGGCTCAGTAGCACGGACATGAAGGAAGGCGTCCGAACCGGCCTCGAATCCCCAGAAATCCCCGACGTGGAGGGTGGTCGTGGCTTGTCCCGTGGCGTCGACCTGGAGAGCGACAGACATATTGTTCTTGTACAGTATATTGGCCGAGAGATACAGAACAAGACAGATATAGAACAAGAAAGCAGTTAAGGGTTATGTCAGTTCACATTTTCAACAATTGTTTCCCAAATAACTGACCCTAACCTGTGTATTATTTCTAGCAGCGATGACCCTGAAGACATCGCCGGCCGTCCTCTGTTTGAGCGGCACGGTGACGAACTCCCTCCCCCAGGTGTCCACAGGTGGGATCATCTCCACGATGTAGTCCCCTGATCCGGACCCTCCATTCCCAATGGTGGCGAAGTAGTTTCCGCTGAGGACCGCGACGCTCTTGTCGGACGTGACATGGGACCCTGTACAAGTATGGTAAGGTATGCGTGACAGCATTTGAATATAAGCAAAAGTTATATCCCTTCATTTATCATCGCAATCCAGACTAGACATGACTGCACCATCGCGTGCACTGGATTTTGATATCTCTACGAACTTGTATTAATATATCTACGGACTTGCACAGGAGTGTTGACTGGCCCTAGTCCTACTCAGGTCTTTCTTTTTGACAGCATATATTTCCGGTCGGCCTTTCTGATTGCTGCCCTACCGTGGCGCAAGCTCATTGAAATCGTAAAAATCCCAGGCGTTCGGTTTTAAGGCCTGAGCGGCGTCGTAGCACTACCGGGGAGCTCCCGATGGTGTGGTTACCAGGCTATACTGACCTGTGAGGTCCGCATCGCTCTGTACTTGTAGACTCTGCAGCCGGTTGAGGATGACGGTGATGGTCTGTCCGGCCGTGTACGTCTGTCCGTCGAACGTCACGTCCCCCTTCAGTACAATACTGACAGACGTCCCATTCTCGGTCCCGACCACGCCGACCTGAGTAGGGTAGCCGCCGGATGGAGTGAAGCAGGACACGAAGTACTCCGTGCCCAGTACGTCGGTGGGAAGGGCCAGGAAGGCGTCAGAAGTCGCCTGCTCAACAAAGACGCCGTAAACAACGATCTTTCGGGAGGCGGTGACGTGGACGCCGGTGTTTTGTACTCCGCTACCGCGCAGCTCTACGGCAACGCGAGGCAAATCAACTGTGTTTACCTGAAAAACAAAACAACAAACAAGCATTAGTGGGAGCAATTCAGCATACTGTCTTATGTTTTCAACCCAGGAACTCCAAGTTGCCAAGACTACCAAGTCCGGCAACTCTTTCTCCCTGGATTCAGCAGATTTCGGTTGCTTGGCATTATGCAGCCGTAGGATATAGGTTAGCGACCCAGCCAATAGACCAACAAGCACAAGCAACTATATATGAAAACAGTCAGTTTGCCAGAGGCTCACCTCTCCGTAGCCGATGTTGAATGTGGTGGTGAACGCGGCACCCGGGACCTCCACGGTGACTGTAGCGGGAGTCTGGGTCGTTCCCGCCACCTGCAGTTTGGGATCGTGCTGGTCCCGCTGCAGGTTCTCCGTGAACGTCAGAATAAACTCCGTACCCTTGTTGTCACGGGCTCCTGACCAACAATTCCAACATTTTGTGAAAAAGACCATTGATGCCGTAATACAACAAAATTCGGAATAACGATACAGATGCACAAAGCGTTTTTCATTAGTAACCCCCGTGCGAAGCATTTCTACCAACATTTGATGCTTTCAATAGTATCGATCAGGACACTTCTGTTGAAAAGTTCGCAATTCTCAGATCAACAGAGGTATGATCCAAAATTTTTCCTTTGTTCTCTAGTTATGTAGCTTTAATCTTTCTGGTTGCATCACGCTATAGTCAGACGAAAGCTAGTCAGGGATGAAGATTCCTTTGCAAATGACCACCAGATACTGTCACTTTTAAATTTGGTATACCGATATGTGTCTCATTGAACCACCTTGGATATACATTTCACCATACACTTTCAGAAGGTGTGTTTCAATTCATCGGATAAGCATTT
Source organism: Branchiostoma belcheri (assembly GCF_001625305.1). Lineage (NCBI taxonomy): Eukaryota > Metazoa > Chordata > Leptocardii > Amphioxiformes > Branchiostomatidae > Branchiostoma > Branchiostoma belcheri. The sequence continues at coordinate 1,321,842 of NW_017804154.1, read as the reverse complement.
GATTGCATGGAGAACATTTATTTCTTAAGTCGATCTAGCAGCACATACGTAAAACATCAATAGAACGCAATAACCCGCTTTAGCCTAGTTAGATTGCAAGCCGTGTGTTTTCATTAGGATCAGTTTGAAAGGCCTTTTATGCATAGGGAACGAAAGACGCTCATGAAATTTGCAAACAGTTAATCTCGCCAGGTACTATACCAACAAAAGCCTCAAAAAGGCTTCTTGGTGTAGAATTGTTCTGTGAAAGCAGGGAATTTTTCACATTATTTCCTCATCTGAAGTATCTTAGGTCAAGGATCTTATTGCTTGGGCGTAGGCCCATATACGCATACAATTTGCATCGTTTATCTGATCATAACGTTAAGATTTTGACCGAAGTTGTTCCACATGTGCACACTGACCATCCAATCAACAACCCCTAACCATAAAACGTTAAGCCTATGTACCCGTAAACATTTATGTCCGTTTTTGTTTCAAATAAAGTGAAATCCATTGGCACATTCCGGTATGAACTACACATGTCAATATTCCATAAATCCACCTACCAGTGTTGCCAGCGGCTGAATTTGCTAGGTAGCCGTTGAGTAGAAAGTTTGCGCCTAATAGACACAGGGCTGGGATCCAAAATGTGGTCATAACTGAGAAAGGCAGTGACTTTTCCTACTGATAGTATCAATGGAATTCAAACTCGGGAGTCTGACGAACATCCCGTCCAAATGATACAGACAAAGCCGGGCTGGCACGGCTATTCAGTTGCAGCCCTGACTACGGATGACGTCATTTTCGCATATACTTAAGGAAACAATATGTTTTTACGCGTCTCTTTTCAGGCATAAGACAAGCAATATTAATAATAAAGCATTTGTGCAATGCAAAGGATGACACATTTTTGAGAGTCATTGCAACAAAATAAAACAAATGCAACATAAAATATTTGTAAACTGGATCAGTGCATTGGAACCAGATATTAGTAGTTTATAGAGGCCTGTTGAACCTTAACAGGTGAAACTGGAATTTGCGCGAAATAACTTGGTAAAACTAAAAGTTCATCTCAACACAGTCATCACCGTACAAAGCTCACTGATGGGGGTGTTCAAGTTGTGGTGAAATATTACATTACCTATAAAAACTGCTACGGTGTAAAGAAAACAACGTGCATCATCTCGCACGCAGACGGCATGCATATACCAAGGTACATATTTCGTCAGGGAGGTCAGTGACCTTCACGGAGTAAAATGCGCCCGCTGACAGCCTGTAATATTGGTTTCGCCCTCCCTCCTGACCTTTGACCTTTCCCAGTTTCAGAGCTTGCAGTGTTTTGTCCCTCCCACTGATGACAATATGCTGTCTGACAAGGAGAAGCGGTGCTGTGCAGAACTGTTACAGCTGATCCCTCAAGACCAGCTATTGTCACTGAAGGACACGGTGACGAACAAGGCGATAGATGTGCGGAGCCGAAATGGTAAGACTGGTATCTTACTTCTAAGGCGCCCTCCCCACACCACACTTCCGGGTATATTATGTACTACTATGGTCCCGCTGTTTCTCCATTATATAAAAAAGTGACAATTGCTTCTGCCCCTCCCCTCAATTTGACATCATGCCTCTAAGATAAAGAAAGCGAAGGAATCATACCTCTGTGAAATATGTTAAGAGTTTTTGTGAATTTCATTTTTGTGGATGTGAATGTTATAAACATTACTTCTTCCAAGGAGGTTTAATCCCTTGATAGAAATAAGTGTCACTAACTGACTAAAAATTTGCGCAAATCAGTGCCTGGCATATTTATATTTTATATATATTATGCTACTGGTAACAGTGACATATAACTGTTCCACACATGTTCTACCCTCCCTCCGCAGAGGCTGTCCGTGCCATCGTGTCATACTCCGAGTCAGCAGAACAACTCCTGAGGAGGAGGAAGATTAAGAGAGACTTACTTTTCCAGTACCTCGCTGGGAAAAATGTTATCATCACACCTACTGCAGCAAAGGTAGACCTGATCCAGAGAGTTCTGCAGTTCTGGGGGATTGAGGTCGCCACAAAGGTGCAATGGGAGGAGGAGGTAATGTTACGTGTAGCTACACTGTGATTTTTATAATTTGAAATCACATACATACATACATGTATGTATCTATGTATGTATTAATACCAGTATACATGTACTTGATTTGATTTCAGGAGGACATACGAGTACCTGTGAAGCCTAAAGATGAGATTCAGCAGCTAGCAGAGCAGTTCTGTACCTGGTTTTTCAACCTTCTTAACTCCCATCATCCCTTGAGGACCAGTCCACCTGCAGAAGGGTGGGGTCCTCAGCACTTCTGGGCCGACTCCCAGCTCAGGATGGAGTACCACACCCCTGACCTGCACCAGGAACAGCACCAGGGGGCCCAACTGGTCAGCCAAAGACTCCTAGCCATCGTTAAGGATGACCAACTAGTATTCAATCCTAACATAGCTGCTGATGGGGTGAAGGGAAAGAAAGACCCGCACGGCTTGGTGGCAGTCTTGGTTTGTGGTACGGTGCATCGTCAGGAGAACTGCTTGGGAGTCTTTGAACAGTGCTTCTGTCTGGTGGCTGATCCAGCCAAGCAGAATAACTACAAGGTCAAGTCCACAAACTTGAGGATTCGTGGAAAGGAAGTCATGGGTATTCCCAGACTTGAAGCTGGAAGTGACGAGCTACTCCCTATAACTGCGTAATCTTGCAGAATCTGACATAAATCTCAAATACTCAAGTTGACATGGTTGATGTCATTTGTTATTTGGCCTGATAAGATATAGTCTTAAGCTACTGGTGGCTTTTACTATCTACAGTACTGGCATTTCTTTTGGAATTTACTTTAATGCTTTGCATAAATAAGTTGCACAATAAACTGTTCCTGTATGTTGCTTTTTCAGACAATTTTTTTTCTCTAATGTTGATGATGTCTGTCTCTTAGCTTAAGCAGAAAAGTTACAATTAAGGGAGTCACTCACACTCACTCATTATCCTGTTTATCGTGTGAAATATGATTTATTTCAGCTATAAATCACATATAGGAATGGTGCAGGTAAACATATTCAAGAGATACTAAGGGAGAAAACTGAAGTAAAATAATGCCACATTTATTCTTGCATAATAGCAAAACCTAATGTTCAGAATCATCATGAAGAAGTGTTTTTGTTCTGTACCATCAATAGTACAATAAAGGTATGAGGGAGACCTCCTTCGTACAATACATAAAAAAATAGGACTGCATGATTTTACTATGTGTAGGTCTACAAGTAATAACATCTTCATAGTCCCACTCCCAGGTTTTATTCATATCTCAATAACTCAATACAGTTTGCTCAAAAGTAATCTTAGAAACAATAACCAACAAAATGGTATCTAAAGTTCAAGTTAACTCTTGCTTGCTTTGATAGGATTATCTTCTCAATCCTTGTCATGATCAGCCAGACTTATTAGCAAAAACAAACAAAAAGTGCAGAACTACATCGTAGACAAGAACACTGCAGTATATAAAAATAAAACAGGTCTCTGCAAACATCCATCACTGGAACTATGCACGTCTTACAGCTTTCTGTGTGCTGATGTAGAGGACTGAAACAAGAAAAAAAGGAGTTAACATGGCAAAAATCTGTCAGTTGTTTGTTCATCTTACCAATTTTATATCATGGATACTACTACATGATTTCAACACTACTTTCCAATAAATGTTTGTTTGTTTATGCTACTCAGTCAATATTCCTTGTCCAAAAAAGTACTGCTCAACAATTTACTTTGATTTTGAAGAGCTTTCCAAACTCTTGAAAGTTTATTTCTTAAAGGGTTTTCATTTCTTTAAACATTACTACTTAGAACATTAGAATTTACTACTGGTCACAGTTGAGTAAACTTTCTGTACCTACCATTGTTACCTCTGATGAAGGCATCCCCATATTTGTTTTTCAGCTGCCCATTGACATACTCCTCAGTTTGCTCCAGTGCGATGTTCATGTAGCCGTCCAAACAAGCCAGGACTCCTGCATTGATATGAAACATGATCAAAATGTCAAGATAACGATTATCACTATGGGGATTAGAAATGAAAATGTAGTGTAAGTTGAGTTCAATGGTTTTGTCAACTTTTGTCCGCAGTAGTAATAGGAATACAGGCTTCTCAAAAGACCACATTTGTGCCATGTTGGATTACAGAGTATGTCACACACGAGACTAAATTTTATTATAAAAATTTTGAACGGAATGCTGCTGCTTGGTATTCTAATTAGAATTATTCTATTAATTTATGATGTCATTTATCATGAGTAGAGTAGAGTCATGTCAATGAAAAGCCTCTGTAGTATAAAGTCTGTGTGTATTTACTGATTTAGTAGTATAATATACATGTACTAGTGCCAAGTATGCATATATTGCACTCAAAGGGACAAGGCCCACATATGTACCTCTGTAATCAACCCCCGAGTTGAGCTTGACTACCACAGGCCTGCCTATGATCTGCTTCAGGAAGTCGCTAGGTGTCTGTTTTCTGGACATGACGTCTGGAAACAGAGTCGTGAAAGATAATTTTAATTAAAACACAAAAACAAGCGATAGAGACATGCTCTGGCTGTGCAAGAAAGACTGGAACATGCTGCCTGGAATATAGCACACAAAATGTGGTACAAAATAAAAGTTTGCCCAAAATAATAATTTATTTCTTTGCCAACTTAGCCACTGTTTATGCCCCCCCCCCCACACACACACTCACACATACGTTACTACTTGTACTAGTAGAGAAAATTCATATTAGACCGCCATGCTAAGTACATACATCAACAAAAATTTCAAGAACAAATCATTAAGACTAATTCAATTCCATGGCACGGAGCTAATATTACTTACATGGCGCACGGTGTTCAAAATAAGTGGGATAAAACGAAACTGCACTGGGACAAAAGCTGGAAAAGCATGGATCAACTCTGACCTCTTCCAGACTGTACCAAAATGTAAAGGTGCTCTTCATATTTATTATTTAGAGAAGAGAAATTTTCAGAAGCTTAAATCAACCTTATAGGTAGCGTTATTTTAGGCAAATTATACCAATGGTTCGTGAGAGTAGTTGATTTGGCTGTTTGCTATTTTGAATTCTGATTTTAGGAATGACTCATTCATTAAACCACCCCTTCTTTCTTTGGTATCAGCCATCATGGCGGGTCAGCTGCGTTTTGATGGTCGAGTTGTCCTCATCACGGGCGCCGGGAACGGTAAGTCAGAGATATCAAGGATTTTTTACTATATCTGATGATAAAAGATAAACACAACTTCAAGTTGAGCCGATGGCGTGGTTATAGTAACGATTCGGGCATAGAAAAGAGGCGTGGAGACGCTTGACCCATCGACCACTGATAAAGTTGGACCAAAGTTCACTTACTAGTTGTAGGTTGATGGAGTCTGGACTGCTAAGTTACTTAAATAGGACTAAAACTGGGCGTTTTCCTTTCGTCCTTTCCATCCCTTAGTTTTCGTGGACTCAGTGTTTCTATGTACCATTTGCATGAAATATTAGACACGTGAGAAAATCTCGGTGTAATCCGGTTGCAGATTTTGTTGAGGTGGGCGGGTCTCCTAGAGGAACCTCGGAAGTCCTTGCAAGTTAAGAACAACACCGTGAATGTTCATTCATCTGCCAAAGATGTATTTTTTGTTGCAAAAGAAATAAAGGGATGATTTGTGCTTTGTGACTGTATTGGCTGCTTTTGACATTATTGTTCAAGCCTGATGGCAAAAGACCACAGGAAAGGTCAACGACCTTAAGGGCAACAAATCTTGAATGTTCACTCAACAGCCAAACATGGTGGAAATATGTTGCAAGAAATGATATGTGTTTTGTGTCTTCTGCATTCACTGCTTTAAAAAAAAGTTTTCTAAGAGTAATGTGGTGAATGGTCTTAAGGTCAGTGACCTTAAGGGCATGAAACCTTTGCCCTTTATGTAACAGTCATTCTTCTGCAAGACTAGAGTGCAGAATATAATGGATTGTATTACCAGCAAAACAATGTCATTTTTGTGGCTTGGCACTATATCAATGTATAGAAAAGTGCTTGGTATGAATGCAAAAAACCTGGGCACTACCATACACAAACTCAAGTTTAATCATACATATCTTTGAGAATGAAACTGGTTCAGAAGAACTTGAATACAATGTATATTCATCTCATCTAACATAAATGAGGCCTAACTTTTATATGTAGCATTACATGTATGTTAATATTTGACCTTTTATTTCTATACAGGCATTGGCAGAGATTATGACTCTGGCCTTTGCAGAGAGGGGTGCTTCTGTTGTTGGTGAGTCTCATTTTTACACCTACCTCGTTTCATCTGGTATATGTACAATGTATGATGAAGATTTTTTTTCCTATCTTCCATACTGTGTTTTTTTTGTATTTGCCCACGCTGCAATTCCTGCGCTCATTTTTCTCTACACATGTACGTCTAGATTCTTTTAGAATTTGTTTAGGTCAGTGTTGTTTTTTCTGACAGTAAATGACCTAGGAGGAAGCTTCACAGGGGAGGGGGCGAGTTCGCGCCCAGCTGACCTGGTGGTTGAGGAGATCAAGGCCAAGGGAGGGAAGGCCGTGGCCAACTATGGTGAGGAGAACTGCTGCAATGTTACTTCATGAGATGGCTAGCCTGGTAAACATTCCCACAGGCTGGCAGGGGGGTCTTATACCAGCCCCAGTCCTACCAATCATACCCCTTTTTCTGGCAGTCTATTTTTTCCAGCCAGCCTGTCCAGTTACTGCAGTCCTGTAAGTTAAGTATGTGGTAATGGGCCTGGGTGGCCAAGCAACATTCAAGCACCATAGAGATACCAGATGGGAACTTCTGATGGTATGGGTACCAGGCTAGAGATGTCTTGCTTTAGAATTTTTTTCTGAACATAGACATAAATGGACCGGAAGGTAATTGCTAAAGGGTAAATAAGAAAACTTTTGTCAGTAAGACAGTTGTAAGATATTGTTGTTTCCGTAGACTCGGTGGAGGATGGAGCCAAGGTTGTGCAGACTGCCCTGGACCACTTTGGCAGAATTGGTAAGGATTTATTTATTGTGATAATCATATATATACAGCTTTGTTCAATTGCAAACCTTGCACACATGTCTTTAGAGATTAGATCTATTTTGTTTTTCATTCTCTGCATAGAATATGAGAAAAAATTCATGTGCATCTACAATTCTGCTCATCTTACAACCAATTCTCTTCTTCCTTGTCTTATTACAGATGTAGTGATCAACAATGCTGGGTGAGTGAAACTTTTGCTCTCGTTATGAGTCATCTAGAAGACAATTTTGTGGCTTAATTTTGTAAAGCTCTCTTCTTATACAGCATTAGATGTTCCCAGTTTACCTTGAATTTAAAAAGCAGGTCAGATATTTACAGGTATCGAAAAGAGTGGACAGGTATAAATTCCATATGTAACACTATGTTGGCTAGTTACAGCTGATAATATTCTTGTTTTCCACAGCATTCTTCGTGACAAGTCATTTGCAAGGATCAGTGATACAGACTGGGGTAAGTTTGCCATATTTCAGGACAGGAATATAAAAGAGTCATTTTCAGAACTTTGGCAACTGTAACCTGTACAAGTAGATGCATTACCGTAACATTAACTCTGCTGTCCTCCCCAGACTTGATCCACAGAGTTCACCTGAGAGGGTCCTTCATGGTGACCAGGGCTGCCTGGGAACACATGAAGAAACAGAAATTCGGCAGGTAACAAACTATGGTCTCATTATTCAAATATCAAATTTACAAACCAACCGTCCAACTAAAAGTTGTTCAAAAAGTGTACTTGCCTGTCTAACAAGGGTGTGAAATGTAGGGTAAATACAGTGAGCTGTTACAAAATAGCTACATGTACATTTAGTTTTGTAACAAATGTACCAGTAAATGTAAATAGACTGTAGTAACGTTACTGTATTTCAGATAGGAGATATAATCAGATGTTTGTTTTTGTTTGTTTATTTTGTGGCAGGATTATCATGACAACCTCCAGCTCTGGTATTTATGGTAACTTTGGTCAAGCCAACTACAGTGCTGGTAAGTCAACACTCAGGAATAGGGAATGTGGTTGTAGTCTCAACAGGATTTTATCACATGATGTTGCATAAGCTTGATTTTCTGGCAATACAAAAATTTGGCAACCATCTGGTAATCAACAAGTTTGGCCAAAGGTTTATGTACAACACTTTTTACATTTGACAGCTAAGCTTGGCCTCCTTGGACTTGCCAACACTCTGAGATGGGAAGGGAAGAAGTACAACATTGCTGTCAACACCATCGCACCACAGGCTGGCTCACGGATGACAGCTACTGTTTTGCCACAGGGTAATCATGTTTTATAATGTTATAACTATTGTCAGGCCAACAAGCATGCTAAGGCTATATACAAGTATTACTGCATATATCCCAAACTTTTCAGAATGTACTGAAGCTGGAATCATTTGGACATATTTGATTTTTTTGCACTGTACCAATATGTCCTATTGTATTACTGTTATAATGTCTTCAATATACATTGTACAAGCAATTTCTGGTTGATACAATTTTCTATGATGAAAGAATGGCGCATGCAATCACATAAATATGATTCTTGTATTTTCAATGTAATGCATGAAATGATGGAGCTTGTTTTCCAGGATTAATTCCTTTTATTCTGATCACCTAGAAAAGGAAAGTTTTGATTATGCCATGTATTTTCCCTGCAGAGGTGCTGGACATGCTGAACCCCAGCTACATCGCCCCACTAGTGATGTACCTGTGCCATGAGAGCTGTCAGGAGTCAGGGGGACTGTTTGAAGTCGGAGGGGGGTGGATGGCAAAATGTACGTCACCTTACCATTTTTCAAACTGCATGGCCAACTGCATGTACCGGTATTAGTTAATTTCTCCTTCCAACACTTTTCACTGTAATGTGAATTGATGTGAAATGGTGCTAATTTCCGTTTCTATAACCTGTGGCCAAACACAGGGCTACTACAGTAGGTACTGGTGTAGTTGAGTGTGTTCAACTCCCTCAATCATCTCATAAGGGCTGTGTTCTACATGTAAGCAGAGAAAGTAAAAGTCTTTACTATGATCTGGCAAGGGTTCAAGCCACTTACTGTCCAAAAAGGAAGGGAAACACTCCTAGGTCATTGAAACACTTCTAGGTGATTTCATGTTTTCATAAATTTGTGTTTGTGCACTACAGTGAGATGGCAGAGGACCCAGGGTGCCATGGTAGGCAGGCCTGACAAGATCATGACTCCAGAGGATGGTATGTACAATGTACATGTATACAGAATTAATGTCATGGTTAATCATAATCAAATTCAAACAGCTGTCTACTAGTTTATGGTCATCAGATAGAACTCAGGTATGATTATTCTAGTCAGTCAACATAAGCTACAACTGCTTTGAACAGAAATGATATCATTCTTTTAAGGCTGTCACAAACTACTGGATGTGGCTGTCTACAACATGTACTTGTGCTTCTTTTTATAGAGCTTTGCAAATGTACACGAAGTTTCCGGTAAAGTAGACTATCAGTTAAGTTTCTACATTTCTTTTCCCCTGATAACAGTGCGTGACAGGTGGTTTGAAGTTACAGACTTCAGGCATCCTCAGTACCCAGAGTCAACACAAGGTTGGTTATCTTTATGTACTTATTAATACATGAAACTGTGCATTCTTCTTCTTCCAGTACGGGACCACTGGGCTGAAGTGGTTGACTTTTCAAAGACAAGCAATCCAAGAAGTGGAGCAGGTTGGTTGTCAGGCATAGATGGATCTTTGACCCTTAATTCAGACAACATTTTATTATACCAGTAATACTGTTTCACCACAATCATAATCACAATGTGTTCTGGCCAATTATTTCTGGCTGTTGATTTTTAATTGCTACAGCAGAGTGAGGGGTGATGCAAATGTTTAGTTCACTCATTTTGAATAAGTTGAACCACTACTACCAAGGGAAGAAATGACTTTTGAACTGACTGCATGTGGAATTAACACCAGTTACTGCATGGTACATGTATTTATGTTTATTTGTTTCAACATCTATTGCAGTGCCTATGTCCCCATTCAAAGTCATTAAGTGGGAAAACATAGTTCAAAGACAGCAATATTTTTGTGTTAGCCACACCACTGCAACATCCCTATGTAAAACACATTTCACATGAAAATTGATTTTGTTCCTGTTGCCTGGATGTACATGTTTGTGCAGGTTCTGATGCATTCTGTGTCATATCATTTTCCACCTGTACAGATACCGTGAAGGACATAATGGCAGGCATGCAGCGGGCAGGTATTACATCAGTCCGCAGGAACGACACTGCAGGAACAACCACCACAAGAGATGTGGTCAGTAGCTCAATTGATCCTATTCAAATATGGCAATGTTTCTATTGTATGAACATTTGCATGTTTTTTTGTGTGTTTATATTGGCAGTCCATGTTGTACACCTGTGATGTTATCTGGAGATGTTGAGATGTTTTTGTACTTTCCCATGCACAGGAGGCAGCTTTGAAACATACACCAGAGCCAAGTCTCTTCACCTATGATCACAGGGATGTCATACTGTATGCACTTGGAGGTACAGCCATGTTTTATTTGGTAGATTTTTTTAGAAATTTAGAATTTAAGATCAAAGGCATAGACCAAGAAGCACACATGTATGTAGATTTGGAACATTATTGCAACATGATGCATGAATCCAATACATAATTGTACTACAGTTCTATCCACTTAAGATGACATAATATAATAGCTGATGACGATGAAAAATTGCTGTTCTCTCCCTGTGTTTCAGCGGGCATGTCAACCCAGGAGTCCGACCACCTCAAGTTCCTGTTTGAACTTCACGAGGACTTCTGCACCCTCCCAACGTACGGTGTCATCACTGCCTTTAACAGCTCGGGTGGGGCCTTCAGGGGAAATCCTGGTCTCAAGATTGACTTTACCAAGGTGAGAAGGACTGTTGTACAGTATAGCTTCAGATCTGTACTTAGGAACCGCCCGTAGTTGGAGAACTGACAAGTGATCATATGTTATGCCCCCTTGCAGGTCCTACATGGAGAGCAGTACCTGGAACTCTACAAGCCTCTACCAACCAAGGGTAAGGCAGTGCCCTTTTCTAGTTTCAGATATATAAATGAAAAAGACAAAAACAATGCTTGTTGCTCTTCTTTACACAAGTCATTACTGTAGTATCTGTTGTGTATCAGCCATTCATGTTTCGCTGTATTTCCAGCCACGTTGAAGAACCAGGCTAAGATTGTGGACATTCTGGACAAGGGATCCGGCATGCTCATCCTTGTGGAGGGTGAGTGTTCAGTTAACAAATACTACTACTATAGCCATACCCGTGCATTTTATTTGTACATGTACATGTATATGATAAGTGCTAGTGGATGGGAAATTTCTGCAGTTTTTTTAGGTTAACTGTAATACAGTAGTCCTATATTGGAAACACACATCTTTTCAAGATTTACAGTACTTTACAATTACATCAGACATTATCGTTTTTGTGCCCCTACATCATATTTACAGTGACTACCACAGATGAACAGGGGGATCGTGTAGCGTATAACCAGTTCTCCACGTTTGTTGTCGGTGCTGGTGGATTCAACGGCAAGAGAGTTTCTGACAAGGCCAAGGTACATGTCATGGAGTGTACATAAGTTGCTTCATCTATCATGCTAGGCTAGCTATAAGGTAATAACAGAAGGCATTAAACATATCCACAATGTAAAGGAGACAGTCAGTGATCATGTTGAATTACACTGGTGGCAACCAAGTGGCATGTTTGAGAACTTTATCCTTGTAAAAAGAAAGCACTTGTTAAAATAGTCAAGGAGAAGTAGTCTAAGCCAGGAAGCAGACATTTATGCTGATGGACATACAGTAGATGATATGGTAATAATTCATGCATCAACCAGTACAATGTGTATGATCACCAAGGTTTAAAAAAGAGAGGTTTTGTAAAACCAAAAGTGTCCTGTTTCATGTTTAACTACCTAGAACACTGTACCTGCTCCCAAGAGGGCCCCGGATGCAACTGTGCAGCAGAAGACTTCAATAGATCAGGTACCTTAGCTATCAATTGATGATTTAGGAACTAAAATAATATGATATCCCGAGTTAACAAATTCCATCACATCTAGATGCCCTCTGTAGAGCTAAGCTGGGTCACGGGAATAGGAGAGTTTCCCGTGCGGGAACTGTGCCACGGAGGGGGAGAGATTCCCGCTTACGGGAATCTCTCCACCTAGCAGTGCCGAGTCCCGCACGGGAACTTCACCACTCAGGGCTGCCACGGAGGTTGAGAATTTCCCACAATACGGGAATCTCTCCACCTAGAAAGACTAAGTCCCGTACGGGAACTTCACCACTCAGGGCTGACCGTGCGCGCACGTGTTTTGGGGCCGATATACGGACGGGAATGTCACCATATTACACGAACGGGAATTGGACCATTTTAGTGGACATTTCGCGTACGGGAAATTCACCAGCAGTGACAAATAATGTCCGTCCGCGGACGCCGTACGGGAACATCACGGCCGATATACAGACGGGAACTTCTCCACACAAAACGGGAATTGGACCATTTTGGTCGACATTTGTCGCACGGGAAATTCACCAGTTGTACTACAGGAGCAACCAATTTTTGATTGAACCGGCTGAAATCAAAACAACGCCCCTAGCTTGGTTTGAAGCAAAATTCTAAAAACGTCGAGTGATCGACGTAATCACGAGTGCGTCTTCTATGGGCATTTCTGTGCTGTAATAATAGTCTTGAAACTCGGTAGAACACACACACATAAAAAGCCTGTCATACTACGGTACAAAAAAATGTCCGAAGAAGACACAATCGCAATTACGTGTAAGTCTTATACGAACAGTGCTGTTCATAGCGTAGTTGATAACGCTAACGACAACCGGCTCCTCGACAACGAACACAAAATGTTCGTCCTCAAATTAAAACATAATGATGTGTGTCAAACTCACGCTATACAAATGACTTAGCGAGCGGCTTAGACTTTACGGCTATTCCCCTATTCTCATACATGTACATGTAATAGTCAGGACGCTAGAACTAGTACCGGGGTAGAAAAATATGGCGGACATAAACAAAACGACACTATCCCGTCATGCATTATAATGACGCTAGAGTGTTACGGTTGTAGCAAAAATAAAAACCTTGTTCGGTATTTCAGATTCAATCCCTGCGTATGTGTTGTAGGTTGCCATTTACTCATATTTTCCTTGAAATATATACATTTCCAGCAAGCTGAGGCTAGGGGTTTCTTAATCATACCGTTTGCGTTTCGAGTTTTGTTAGTCCTCGTACGCGTACTTTGTTGCGTACTTTGTTCTGTAGCACTGATTTCCTTTTGCAAGGACGTTATAGCCTCGTTGGAATAACGATTCTTTTTGTACCGATAAAAGACCGTAAGTTTAGTCTTGCTGATATCCGGGGAACAGTAAAAACAAATCATGCGTCCTCACAACGTGCCCAGGCCCAACCTGGTTACAATGCAACGATGTACTAGTAATGCATCAACAGTTATTTTCATACTTGTCCGGCCGGGACGCTGAAAAGATGGCGACCATAAACAAAATGACGCTATCCCGTCATGCATTATAGTATATCAGCTTGGCGCGAGACCCGAGTGTTACAGTAGTAGTCTACACGACTTTGGTGATTCATATAACGAAATCAGACAGCTTTAATTTCTCTTTCAGATTTAGGTAGTGTAAGGCAAAAGCTTGTCATTCTTGTTTTCATTTTCAGATTCAAGTCGTCAGGATCAAGGTTAAGACCGTGTTGGGTAACACCGTTCGCCGAATAATTTTTTAAAATCCGTTTTTCATTTTTACGTTGGTTTCTAGTTATTATAACGTTTGCTTTTTTCAGTTTTGTTCCATTTTTGACTTATCTGTGTCGTTGATTTCCTTTTTGCTACAACATGTAACTGTTAGCATCAGTTTACTAACATCCGATTTTAAAAGTAACAGTTACCAACTAACAGTCCATCACAACTTTCACTAACAAGTTACGTTCAATCTAAATTACTGAGTATGTTACTCTAAGTGATTTACACATGATACTATATATCCGTGTTCGGTAGTTATTTTTTTTCAATTTTGATGAATTTTACAGATTTACGAGCCGAAAGATTTGCGGCGGTGGGGACGCCAGGTTTCCCCGCCAATAACACAACACCGGATGCAGTGTCAAGTTGGAGATTACAGCGATTTCTTCGTGGCACATGCTTAAATTGAACCTGTATAATTACATATTTGTATTTATGTTTTAAAATGGTTGCAGTCGTAGATAGTGATGTTATATGTTGTTGTTATACGGGAACAAACATGGCCGCCGTTGAACTTCTATTGTTCTGCCGAAACAACTAATGCTATACCGCCATGCATTGCGAACCATACTCAAGGCTGTTGGACCGGATTTACAGTTTCTAGACGATTTCTTGAGCCGTCGGACACCCTAAGGTAAGGCCGGAGTGCTACAATTCCGCTAAGAGAAGTATGGCGAAAATCTCATATCGATGAACAAAGATTTCCAGCCGTCTTCCCATAGAATTTTGGGCATATTGTTAGTTGCCTCTTCAAAAATTTATGGGGTAGACACTGTAGTATTTAAAATGTAAATTTTGACCCTGAAAATATAGTTTTACACTTTTGCAACGGAGTTGCTTTTTTAAACCCTTATTTAACCCTGAAAAAGTACAGTATGTAACAGTACACCTCTTCGGCGTGAGCCGCTTTTCAAGAGTTCAAGGGGAGGTGGGTCAGGGGTATAATGCTTCGGTTTCAGTTACAATAATCAGTCATAGAAATACAATATAAATGCATACAATACAAGTTCATACAAAATTCAAACATTATTTCGATTCATATCTTATTGCTATCAGTATCGACATCCAAGTTTCATTTCACAAATTAAAGTCATTCTAAGTGACTCGACGCAGTCGGTTTTTAAAAGCTGCAACTGATGTGGGGTCCTTCCAGCCCAGTCGATTCCGTACTTCAGCCGACGGCGTTCTGTGCGGGGCTCCCAGCAGCAGCCTCCCGGCTCTGTTCTGCATCCGTTGCAGTTTTTGTAGATCCTGCTCTGGTGCAGGTCTGGTGCAGTGTCCCAAACAGTGCTTGCGTAGTTTACGTTATATATGGTCAAAAATACTGCTGTACAAGGTAATGTCATTTCAAGTTAGTTTGGAAACAGATACATCGCTAAAATGATGAGAAACAGACAAAATCGGATATGATCACTTATGAGTTCTACGAATGAATAAAAGTCTTGCAGTAGAAATTGCAAAATTGCACGTCCTTTGCACTTCTAGGCTTTGTTTATAATCTGGCACCCAAAACAGAACGCGCGTGGACAAATCTTAAGCTTATCATCTTTATCTAGTCTTTTCACAATGTAAATTTTGGACCCGAACAATATTTTTTTTACACTTTTTCAACGAACAGAGTCAAATGCCTTTTTGAAATCGACAAAACATTAAGTAATGGCGTTTGTTTTCGGAGAGGTATTTGCTTAGCAGGGAATCCATAATAAATACTTGTAAAGTCGTCGTTTGTGCCAAATCGATTTGTAAATCCGGCATTATTAGGGGAGGCAAGTTTTTGCTCGTCCAGAAAAGTTGTTAGACGTGTGTTTAGTATTGACATAGATAATTTGCCACAACTTGTAACTGATATCCCCCTACAATTACCGGGGTCATCTTTTATCCCGCCTTATAATAGCCTGGGATCCTGGGTACCATCCGGATTTAGATCCGCTACGCTAGAAAAAGCGGAGCAAAATCCGGATTGAACCAAGGCTAGCTGTATAATAGGAAATGTAGATGTTTCCATCATACATGTGAGTCATTATGTCACCAAAAATAACGTTAGTTGTTACATCGTGTATATGAAGGAACAAGTCAGTTAGTAAACCAATATTATTGTTCCGGACTACTAGAGTGTTCCAACACGAAAGGAAGCCGTCAACAACATCCAACAGCAAAAGCATGATACAACACAAACGAATGACATCTCACTGGGTTTTATGTTAGTAGTAACATTAGATGTAAGATCGTGCCAGACTTGGTTGTGTTAGTAACGGCAACAATAACGCGAAGGCAACAGGTTGGAATAAAAATAAATGAAGTAGGTCTGATTCCTTTTTCCCTCCAAGATCCAACCGATAGTCTCTTGTGACAGGCCTGGTCTCGTAGCGATACCTGAAAAAACGTACGACTGACATGAATTCTACGGCGC
>NW_017804154.1:1269244-1305518 GCF_001625305.1 Branchiostoma belcheri | reverse complement strand
TTGTCTTCGTCAGAAGGACTATGAAATTGTCTCGCCGGAGTGTGGGGAACTGCGGATTTTGCGATATAACTCTGGAAGGCATGATTCGACGTCCATGATTTTTGGCAGGCAGATTACCGCTGTTAAGGCCGAAGTCAAGTAGAAGTTTTGGCTTCGTGGGGGGTCCGTGCGTCACGTTAGTGCACCTTTTGTGTTTGTGGCTTGTTAGCAAGATAACTCAAGTATTTGTAAAATGTTGATTATAATTCTTGGTGTGGTGCTTACTATTGTCGGGACCAAGGTTAAGTTCGTTACTGACCTTCGTGGGGGGTTTCGTTGTGACTACAGGGGGCATTTTGTTAATTTTTCTTGTGAGCAGGATAACTTTTGTATGTGTGGATGGAATTTAATGAAATTTGATAGGCATGTTACTGTCGTGGTCTCCAAGATTGAGTTCAAAGATGAGAGTCGTGGAGGTCGTTATGTCCCCGTAATAGGACCTTTTGTGTTTAGAAATCCCCCACCTACATCTGCTTGGAGACAGCCGACAGCTGGATATAGCGGGGAACCCCATAATGGGATGGGATCAAATGACGTTACATTGAGGGATTGTACTATAACTTCAGCAGGGGGAGGATAGGTTGGACATATGTCAGGTTATTTTCTACGGCCACACCAAGTAATTGCTATGGATGACGTCCACTGGAGACCTTAAATCTAATTACCTTAAATTTAAGGCAAGCGCGCAATAAAAACACGAAGGGCCGAGAAACGAGATGCCTAGATTTGGAATATACTAACTGTAGAAGTACAAATGTTAGGACACAAAGAACACAAGAAACAAGTCTTCTATTTGTCATAAAGACAAATTAACATAACTGCAGTAGTCACCCTGTTCTGATTCTTTCCTTTATAACATCTTCTCTTATTATATTTTGCGGCGCTGTCGTGACACTTTCAACACAGTAAGAATTTCTTGAACGTTTTTTTCCAGTAACAGTCCAAACTCAAATAACGTAGGGGGGGGGGGGGCTAACACGGGTGACGACGCATCTGTATAATCTGCGGCAAACCGTTTCAGGGTGTTCTGTACCATAAAAATAGTACAGAGATTCTTTTGTTCTTTAGACCAAATTGATTATTAAAAAGATTGAAGAATACGCATGTTAATTTCTCTAGAACGATGTACCTCTGACGAAGACATGAGATCTCCGACCTCTAGTTATGTAAATGTTAATACATTGCAGTGGTTTTAATCTACGTATTTGTAAAATGCCAACGGAATTCAGTCGTGTTTGAAGGAATTCAGCACGCTGCAAAGTTGATTTTAAACAAAGATTTGATTTATTTATCTTCTTCACGTTTCCTGAAACGCAGAGCATGGCGGTATAGCTTGGATTAGTAAATATACGCCATTGTTCCTATCGATGAGCAGTATTTTGGAGATAGAAAGGATTTAAATCCAAATCCCAGGAAAAGGACGTCGTCTCTCTCGAATATACAGAACATCAGACACTGCGCCTCTGCCACCGCAAATATGTCACAGTGGAAGCAAGGAGCTACCTCCTCGGTGAAAGTATGCAAAACTCGTCAAAATTTAAAATAAAATACACACAGAGAACTACAGCTCATATGCACACATTAGCACGTTTAATCACAATAACATAATGTTAAGTTACCGTATTCCGTTTCCAAGTGAATTCTAAAATACTACACAAACTGTCGCGGAGGCACTGCGACCTTTGAAGTGACAGAACACAGTTTTCGCCCTATGGGGATTTCTATAGTTAAGCACCCCAAGGTGGCTCACTTCGACGCGGTAAAATTATAGTAGGGTGCACTAGAGTAACACGGCCAACTAGTACATCTACAAAATAATAGAAAACAAAAAGTTATGTTTTTAACGTGACGACCTCTTTTATTTGGCCACCTGTGGAGGTCAAAGGAACTGCAGGCGGCTCACCATGGAACGCAGTTGCGTAATGCGGCGCATTTATACACGAACAGGGAAATCTTCACAGTATGTATCTTGTACACTGTATCAGATTATACAGTGTACAAGCCGATGCATTACTATACAACACAGCTCAGTTTACTTCTGGTTACATCTCACATAAGTCGCTTGATTCAAGGAGCTTTTATCACAGAATAATGCCCTTGCTTGATTCAATAGTTCTGCCCGCACTACTTTCTATACCCACGCCCATTAATACTGTGTTCTCCGACCTTGACATTAAACAATACCATGACCTTTGACCTAATGAATATTAATTAGTAGTAGCGTGGGTTATGGCCGGCCGGTGTGTCACGACTTCGGGAGTGAGGAGCGAGTGTTGTTTTATAAAGTCAGTGTTGACCGATAGAGGACACAGATGAAGTAGCCAACGCCACAAGATTTGAAGATCCATATTTTCGTCTTCCATGCCCACAGGTATCTTGTTATTTTTTTTTCATTCTCGGTATTAAAAAAAATGCTGCGTTGTTTACAGCATTTAGTATCCAGGCCCTGGCAGTCACGGAGCCTTATTCACGTAGATATGCTTCCCGATTCTCCCTATCATAGTCCCTAGCCTCTTCCTGAAAGCAAAATCAGTGACTTGTTGGAATGTACAAATTATTATCGTGATTGCTTTGACAGTACTATGTTGTTTATTTCGACCTTCTTAGATTTGGAACGTTTAATACCTCCATAATACGATATCTTCGAAAGTTCGTTTTCTACCGTAAATACTCATGAATGCATGATATTTACTCAAAAGGGAAAAGGTACCCATACACAAATCTCACAGAAAATGTGCGTTTGTGGCTTCGCAAATTCGTCTTTTTTGCTTGATATATGATAGTTTGGTGTGAAGTTTGCGATTTGACCCAAAATGGTGACGTTCCCGTTGCGCGATGTTGGCCCGAAATGGTGCCGTTCCCGTCACGCGATGTTGGCCCGAAATGGTGACGTTCCCGTGCTTGCCATTTGGGAGCTGAGTAATGAAAACACATGCGCGCACTGTCGCTCTAGAGTGGTGAATCTCCCGGACGGGAGTCCGTGGCTCCACGTGGAGAGTTTCCCGCGCGGGAACTGTGCCTCATACATGGCACAGTTCCCGCGCGGGAAACTCTCCACCTCCCGTACCTCGGCTTACCTGCTCTGTACATGTTTTGTTAATAATATATGTTTTGCCTGTTATACATGTATGTCTGTTTCATTGCCCATCAGTCTTGCACAGGCAGTAAGATGAACACTAATAACAGGTGCAAAATGCAAGTTGTGAAACAGTTCATACTATACCCCTTCAAAGCTAGCTACTCCATATACATGTAACGTTGTATCTCCCTCAGGCTGCCCTGTACCGTCTGAGTGGAGACTACAACCCTCTCCATCTGGACCCAACCTTCGCAGCTATGGGAGGTGAGCATGGCAGAATACATGGACCTGACAGAAAATGGTCTCACATGTTTGGAGTAAAGTGTTTTAAAAGGACCTATGTAACATTTATGTTGAAAAAACAAAAATGCACTTCTAGCATTTTGTAATATTTTTTGTGTTACATTACAATTTTTTATTAGAAATACCTTGTGAAATTTCTGTTTCAAAAGCTGTTGAATATGGCAAGGGCAGATGGTCTATGTACAAAATAAGCACTCCATTTCCACAAGATCCTAAGTTATTGGTTGTGTGATGAACTAACGTCTCATGTTACTGTGGGTTTTCTGCCATCAGGATTTAAGAAGCCCATCCTTCATGGTCTGTGCAGCTTTGGTATCGCTGCCCGCCATGTTCTCAAAACCTACGCCAACAATGATGTCACCAGGTTCAAGGCCATCAAGGTACAAAACAACATTTGACATACATGTATCTATTCCTCTAACAATAATAAACATACATTTTATTTCACTATTTTAAATGCATGAGTCATTCTTTATGCGTGAGTCAGTTGAAAGACATTATTGTGTGTTTTGGGTGTTCCAAGCTGCAGACCCAGGTGAAAGAGTCGTGTACACGTCATCTCTCTCCCACCCCAGGTGCGGTTTGCTAAGCCTGTGATCCCAGGCCAGACCCTGCAGACGGACATGTGGAAGGAGGGCAGCCGCATCCACCTGCAGGTGAAGGTAGTGGAGACAGGTGACATCGCTCTGAACGGGGCCTATGTGGACCTGGTGGAGGGGGCTGGGTAAGGGTTATAGAGTGCACTACACGCTGACAGTCAAATGTCAGATATTGAAGAGCTTTATTATACGTATACCCGTCTCTGCCTGTAAACTTCAAATGTTGAGAGAAAAATGTCCAAAGAGGAATAAGTCTTTATAAACCTTCTTCCTGCAGCCTAATTCTATATCCAATACAGATTTGGTGCCAAATGGCTACATTAGCCAGGCTGAATAAAGAAGTTCTCCAAACAGTAGGAAATTTAGCATATGTGACTACCATTACTATTATATAACTACCATGCAGAACTTAGTGCTTAGACTGGTTTACATGTACCTGTTATCAACAATTGGTTTATGTGTCAAATTTCAACATCATTTTGAAATGATAAATCTGTCATTGCAAATACGTGATACCAATGGCACATGCACGGTGGTTGAAAAATGATCTGCACTTTTGCCTGTTATTTGCATTCATCTATTCGTGCATATATGCCTGTGAGGAATATTTTCAGTACTCTTTCTTTTTTGTTTATCTTGACAGATCTTCTCCTCAGGCTGGCCAGGTTAGTGATTCATAGTTTTGTAACTTCTTCATTTGACTTTATTCATGGTGAGCATTTGAGCAGATTGTATTGATGTATGTATGTATGTAACATTTGTATGTTGTGCACTGATTTTAATTTTGACTAATACATGTATTAGAAATTACAAATCTACCAATCACAATCTCCCAATATTTCTCACAGGTAAGTGCTGGCTCCGCCCTGCCAAGCGATGCTGTTTTCGGACAGATGGCCCAGCAGCTGACCCCTGACCTTGTGAAGAAGGTCAATGCCATCTTCCTGTGGAACATCATGAAGGATAAGAAGCAGGCTGCCCAGTGGAGTAAGCGGAAATTCTTCTCACCTGAGAATCATTTAATATAAAAACCAAAGATCTCATATACCTTCATGAAATATTCATATGAGTTTTTGTGAATATCAAACCAACACAAATAGACACACTGAAAACCTGTTGCTTACTAGTAGATATATGTATGCCAACCATGATCACGTATTGCAAAATCAAGTGTTATGATATTTTTGTCTAACATAAATAGACACACTAAAACATGTTGCTTACTAGTAAATAAATGTGTGCTAACCATGATCACTTATTGCATAATCAAGTGTCATAATGATATTTATTCTATGTTTCTAGCTGTAGACCTGAAGACTGGCAGTGGTTCGGTGTACAAGGGTACCCCCAAACAGGGGAAGCCAGACACCACCATCACCATGTCAGACAATGACTTTATCGCCCTGGTGTCAGGGAAACTCAACGGACAGACGGTTCGTAATATCTTTGATAAGAAGCATTTTTGAGTTTTCTGTGAAAATGTATCAAGCAAAATGTGATCACAGACATGAAATAAGATGGACCTTACCCCACCAGTCATGCTGATGTTGTTGATGATGTTTCCTCCAGGCATTCTTCCAGGGCAAACTGAAGATCACTGGGAACCTGATGCTGATGACCAAACTGGAGGGGCTGTTCAAGGCTCAGGCACAGGTATGTAATATATAGTAGTGCTAAAATGGGGAATCCTCCACCACTTGTATAAACAGTATGTGAAGAAAATTCCTTCCCCTCTTGTCTTCTTGTGTTGTGTTGTGTTGTTCTTGTACTAACCCATCTGCTGTCCCCACAGCAGCCGGCTGGCCCCAGCCTGCTGAGTGATCCAGTCTTTACTGAGCTGGGCAGGAGGCTTCCCTCAGCTGGCGCCGCCATCCAGAAGATCAAGGCCATCTTTCTGTGGAACATCACCAAGGACAAGAAACAGGCTGCCCAGTGGAGTAAGGCCTGTCATGTTCTGGATGCAAAGCATGGCGTAAAGCATTTAGGCCCTTATATATGCCTTCAATAAAAATTGGTACAATTGTAGAACACTTCATAGAAATAATAACTATCTTTCACTTTGTTCCTCATCAGCTATTGACCTGAAGACTGGCAGTGGTTCGGTGTACAAGGGAACCCCCAAACAGGGGAAGCCAGACACCACCATCACCATCTCTGATCAGGACTTTGTGGATCTGGTCACTGGGAAACTCAACGGGCAAACGGTTTGTAATGTCCACCAACATTGCTAGAGACAAAACTTTCATGTCTCCAACATCATGACTTTTGCCTAACATGCAAAAATAAGATTATCCAAGAAATGACTACCAGTATTTTGTAAGCATTAGTACTAGTATGTATTAAATGTATTAATAACTTTGTGGTGTACTGTTGCAGGCGTTCTTCCAAGGCAAACTGAAGATTGCTGGGAACTTGATGCTGATGACCAAACTGGATGGACTCTTCAAGGAACAGGCTTCTAAGCTGTAAAGCACTGTGGGAATGCCCAGTGCATCATGGGTCATAGCTACGCTTTTATCATTGGATGTCTAATCAAACCTTCACCACATTCTCAATCTTGTTTTGATATCATGTAATACGTGACTGAAATTTCATTGCTTCATTTCTAACTGAGTTACTTATATGTTTGACACCTTGGCAGATAAGTTGAATTATGATTGTATCATATGAGAAGATATGAATTTAAAGAAAAAATATGGAAACTGAATATGTCACCAGATAAAGCATAATACTGTGCTGTATATGGATAGGGTGATTACAGTCATTAGACTTTATGTAATTGGAAGAAAACTTTGTGTATATTTGCTTCATTAGATATGCACTTTTTTCTTAAACCAAAGTCACCATATCACTCATAAGCATTTTCATATTTAGGCAGTAGTTTCTAGACTATTGATCTTGAGCAATTCTTGCATTCTTTGAATTCAATAAAGATATGAATAATGTTGTATTATTAACATTTTCCTATGTTGTGACATGTATTTTGCAACCTTATTATTTTTGTTCAAAACTTATAATTTCTCTAGACAAGATACACCCCGATTTTGTTGAGATTAATTGTAACAGTCATTTTATTGTCAAAATTGTGAGAATGTGTTGTCCATTGAGTCTGTTGAGAAAAATATGACAAGAGAAGCTGATCAAGATAATTCTGTGTTGAATAGACAGTATAAACTTTTTCCATGTCTATTAATACAAATCAGCTTTCATGGTAATTAAGTGGCATTTTTATATTGCCCATTTAAATGGGCTTTAGGACACTCAATAACACTTACAGGGGGTGTAGAGTACTGAGAGTAAATGTATATCGGAAATGGTCATTGTTGATTGGTGAAGAATGGATATTTAATCTATAAAAGTGCTGAATAACTCTAAACTAATGTTTGTGTCTTTATGTTGCTGTCTTAAAGCCGTTCTGAGTCAAAAGCACGAGGTTCATTCCCGGTTCGTTCTGCTTCATTTGATGCAATTACTGCCGACTGTTTCAGAAAAGCTGCTTCTATCGTGATCATGAAATACTGTATATATTAAGACATCGCATCGGATTATTCGACCATATTTCATCCTACGCCATGTTCCTGTCCCTTTTATACAGCTTCATCCAATGAAACTCCAATTACGTGCCCCACGGCACCACGTTAGTTATTACCATCGGAATCCCGAGCTACATGTATAGCCCTTTTATATGGGTGCCATACACCTAGTCTTATGAGGAAGTGACATTATGACTTGCACAGTTCCCTTGCGTGTTGGTATAGATTTGCCTATGACTTTGACACATTCAAATCCTTTCCAAACATCACTTAAATAGAAAGAATGTTACTTCCATATCCACGCACATCTGCAGTTACGTTTGAATTGTATCTTCAAGGTTACAACAGCAGCAGCTACTACATAATGTACAAGTCGAAATCGGCCAATCAAAAAAAAATCGACGACGGTTTTATTGTAGGTGACGGTACAGGTCATTCGCTGTAACTGCGTTTATGTTTGAACATGACAAAATATGTCAATATAAAGCCGTAAACCTTTTCAAACTTTTCCATGACGGCAAATCCTTCTGACAGTTACATGTCTGTAAAATCTATCAAATAGCTGGGCGATTTTATACAGTTCATGCGCAAATGACATTTGTAAAGCTTCTTGATGTCCCCCCGAGATAACAAGTCCCCCATTGACGTACTTACATGTGTATCTCCCGCGCTGTATAATGAGGAATCTTGGCGATCACGGCGCTGCGTTATCTACCTGTAATAACAGTGGCTTTACGCGATGGTTAACAGCACCCCAGCGGAGCGCCTAATGTGCGCAGACAGGCACCTTCACAGGAAGACACAGTAACTCTCATTAAGAGTGCAGCCGTAACTGGTACTCGTTAAGACTTTATGTCCCTTCATGGCAACAAATAAAGTAGTATAGGATTCATATGCCTACATATTATGTGCATATATTTATATATTCATATTATATCTGTCATTTTTTGGATGGGTGTCTTAAAGGAAGAGCATCTGAGGGTAAGAGAAAGTGTAAGAGAGGGCATGAGAATGTGAGGTTTTTTAATGGAGACTGGAGGTGATTCAATAAACATACCGATCTGTTTTGCTGTAGTCAACACACCTTTAATAGTGGAATCTGTACAGCTAAACTGGCTCCCCAGGGCGGCAATTCCGCTCTTCAGCTGTGGATTAGTACTAAAGAACAGGGCTCATACGACATGCAAGACGGGATATTTTTGTGTATTATGATGATTTTATATCATCTATCATCTCGTTTCGTCATAATCATAGCCTTCATATGTAGTCTACTACAAAACACTTTTCTCTACGGGTAATAGTTGACCAGCGACTAGGATTCATTAGATATATGTGGACATTCATCTGAAAACTTCATTCTTCCTCAGTAAGAGTACGAACTGACATATACATAGATTAAAACACATTTTGGCATTCTGACAACTACAGTAACATTTCTGTGGTGCCTTATTATAAAATTGCACTTCATTGACATAATGCATCAATTCATTTTGTAACGGCGAATTGAGGATCAACGTTGTCATGTCAACGTCGGCATTATCAGTTGATGAACATCGTTTCGTGTTTGAAGGTTTCGTACCAATTCGTAGAATAAGTAATTCAATATTGAAATTCCGAGACAGTTCCCTCTGTGACGGAAAGTACCTTTGTAATGCCTTCTTTCATGTCTCGCCAAGTCTCGCGAGACTGATAAGGCCCTTTTCTCCTCAGTAGAAGTCGTCTGCAAAGCACCGTGCTCTGGAGGTTCACCTGAGTCAGTATGTCTGATGGGCACTACTGATGTTCACGTCAAGTATCTACACTACTTATCTCAGGAAATCAACATCACAGATACGTTCCCTGCCTGGACAAATGATCAATTATACCGAAGGGGCAAAGGGAGCGATGCTTTCTTCCGGTTTCCTGATCTTCAAGTGAAAGAAGGTACCGGGCCTATCTTCCCAAGGGCCATCTTTAATTGCCTGGTATTCAGCCTATCAACAAAGGCCGACAAAGGGTGCTTAGGAAACCGGGACGACGGGATAGACTACCAGGCAACATCTTAAATCCCATGAAGGTTACACTTAAGCATCACCTATCCTTCAACTAGTTTGAGCTTTTGACAGGTTCTTCATATGTGTCAATGGTAACCGATACAATGTGTCTTACTTATGTACGGATTGCTGATGTGGTGCAGTTTTTTTTTATTGACTTTTTAATGCGTTTGAGACGAAAATGTGTACAGTTTGCGAGATATTCAAGAATATATTCCTCTTCTACATGTTTCAGTCATTTCAATGTTCATGTTGGTGAAATTTCACTCCGACATCAAAGATGCCATCGAGTCGTGTTTTTAACACAATGAATTGTCAGTTGTTTCTATGTGCATATTAATATACGATAAGATAAGCTTACAATAGCAAGACAAATAACATCATTATGATAACGTTTTCAATTATTCTATAAGAGAAATGTTATCTTTTAAGTGCAAAACCACAGTGGTGCCAGCAATTCTGAATCCGGAGCAATATCAGAAGTACGCGCCTTCAATATTCATTTAGTGAATGTAAAGATATTGTGTATGAGATGAATTTATATCAATGTTATTCGTGATACTTAATACAATTGCATAATTTGTTTAGTTTTCTAACAACATTCTGGGATAAAAGGTTGCAAATAAGTCAAGGACTTCAGTGCGTCGCCACTACATATTGTTAATAAATGTTGCAATTAAGAATGTATAACAAATTGAATACTTACTTTGACTCCCTGTTCAAATAACTGCATTCATCTATCTAAGTGATAGCCTTTTTGAGGCCTTATAGGCTGAGAGTTAATAATCCCCTGTGTCTAGGGCATGATATTGGAAGGCGGAGCTCATACTGTTCATTCCACCGCCTTTTACCTCCCCAACCGAAATCAGGTACCATTTTACACCTAGATTGAGTGAAGAAAGTTGTGTCAATTGCCTTTCCTTGTCCCAAGGAATACCAGCCTTGTCCTCTCGATCTCGTGTCCTTTAATAAGCCAAACCGCTCTGCCATTCAGCCATCTAACGTGATTATAATTTTAGTAGCACGTACTAAGTGTCCCTAGTCACGTCTGGCCCAGTTAAGTATGACCGTTACCCTATGTTTATGGCACGTATTGGAGGAGTGTACAGGGTCAGGCTCCCCTCACGAGGACGTAATAAAAGGAAGCGATGGAAGTAAGTCAAAGGTCAGGCTGGTGAAGTAAGATTGCTGAGACTTGCGGGGCAGAGTTAGACACGTGAGCGCAGGGATCAGACCTCACAGACAGGGCAGGCCGGGGAGAGGTAATCAGCTGTCGGGTTCAATACAGTATCTCGCAAAAATGCTTCCACTCTCTGTGCTATTATCATTTTCTCTCTTAGTGATCTCAGAAATAATTCATATTTAGAAGTCTTCTAGCTGCTAGTTTAGTGTGTTTTCCCAGATATTGTCAGTCATCTGAAAACAAGTGATGGAAAAGAAATATGTCGTCTCTTGAATCAATGGGTTTCAAAATGCTGCATGAGGGATATGACATCAAGATTTCTAAATGTCTAACTTTCTCTCGATTCCGTTATTTCTAAGTTGAAATGGTCTACGTCTAAAAATGCATATGCCACTTAAGAAAGTTGTTTTATCTACAACAAGAGTTCCACGATCTCATACCTTCGCCAAATGATGTTCAACCCTTGTGGTTGACGAATTATACAATTTTAATCATTGATTTTGCAAATAAGAGCCTCATTTGCATGGATTATATTTATCAGTTGATCATATTCTCCACCCAATCTTACAAAAAGGCTATTATAGCACTTCCACATAAATTATGCAAACGAGGTCATGATTTGAATTAATTATGTTTATTGATGTTCGCCTTCACTTAACTTCCAAATGTGGCAAGTATGAAATTCCCAGCAGTTACGACTATGAAATTATAAATATTTCCCATTAATTATGCAAATTAGGTCTTCATTTACATAATCTATATCCTCAGATGCTTTTTTTCATTCTCAATTACATGTCACAAGTGTTTCATAGTCCTATTATCGAACAAAGCAGATTTTTAGAATTTCCTCATTAATTATGCAAATTAGCTCCTGATTTGCATAATTGTTATTTGATTATGTCAAGCATCCCTTCAGCTACCTACATACCAAAAATCACGACAATCCGTCAACCGGTTCTTGAGTTATCATCCTTCGAAAATTTTTCAACAAATGCTCCTGCAATTCCAGATCAAGCCGCTAGGGGGCCCAAACTCATGTCACTTCTTCCCTACCTCAAGAGCTATCTAACAACAAAAATTCGTGACCCTAGCATGCCCAGATCGCGAGATATCAAAACCGGAAGTTCTGCTGCAGTACCAACAAAAGCCGCCAGGGGCCCCAAAATCTAATCATTTCTAGGTCTCATCAAGACCTACCCACCTACCAAGTTTCATAACAATGCATACTAAACTTCTTGAGTTATGCTGTTCACAGACAAACAGACGGACAAACGCTACTGAAAACATAACCTTCTTGGCGAAGGTAATAAGAGGCATGCAGTTGATCGCACGATAACTACACCGGTTCCTCTGAGGAGCTGGTATAGTTATCGTTAAATCCCATCACACCAGGACTTAACGTGTAACCAGGAAATGAAGCGCTGACCCGTTTTCCCACGACTGTGAATCGATCTTGACAAACGTTATCAATAAGACGGTGGACCCATCCGTCAATTTGAAGATGAAATGAAACCTTTGGTTTCTTCATCACAGACCTCCCGGCCAGGAGGGAAATTATTCATGGAGGCATCTTTTAGCATCGGCATCGTCGTCGTGACGAGAATAGGAAACCAGAAAAACTGTGGAAGACAATGGCGGACCACCTCAGTGCCACGCAAGAGCTGATAGGCGGTGTTAGTTGGGTTACATAATGTTGCAAGTGCCATACAGAA
Organism: Branchiostoma belcheri; assembly: GCF_001625305.1. Lineage (NCBI taxonomy): Eukaryota > Metazoa > Chordata > Leptocardii > Amphioxiformes > Branchiostomatidae > Branchiostoma > Branchiostoma belcheri. The sequence continues at coordinate 1,293,037 of NW_017804154.1, read as the reverse complement.
CTTCATACATGTACTTCAAGAGGGCCTGCATTGTTACCATTAAGAATTAAGAACAAACAAAGCAGTAGTTTCTTAAGCTGGGCAATATGAAGGTAAACATATAAATGCTTTTGCATTGCATTACCTTTCTAGTTCTCCCTAGGATTTTGATGCCGTAGAATTTTCAAGTAGACTGTTACAGACTCAACCACCGACAACATTAAGACAGTCCTTTCCGTATAAACAGGGCAGCTGAATTTTGTACAACGAACTGCGCGCGTGTCCACGATTGTCTCAAGAATGCCCTCAGCTTGCAGTCGTACAAGGATCGCACGATGTATTGTACTGGGCCCTTACAAGCAAACAGTTTTCATCGAACTTGAGCCCATTCAGGCCCAATAACGCCTGAACATCCAGACCTCACGGCAGCTGGCGACTGCCTAACAATTCATTTCCTGCTGCTGAACCGATTGAAACACCCCGTAGGGACAACAGGTACCTGATGTTCTTGAATTGTTATTAACGTTCAATCAATCCTTGCTTCCCCTCATAAGACTTATCGTCCCTAAGCTTCGTTGATTAGATTCCAGTTATTGGCTGTCTGTCATCAAATGCCTGTAGAACCGTGCAAAGGCTGGGGGAGCATTAGCAATCGTGGGTAGGAAGGTAGAGCAAAGGGCAGGCACGAACTTAATTTCTGGAAAATGGCCATGGAATTCATGTTAGGACCAGACAATGGCATAAAATGGCAAAGATTTTACTTTTCATGCCTATCTGCACATCCATCTAAGTTAGAGACTGAGGAGACAACATGAAGGTCGACCATTAAACCATCTTTGCTTTTAGCAAAATCCATTTCTGACGTTTTATCAGTATCATTAGAGGAACCGACATTTCTTGTTAGTTGGTCCATAGTTTATTCGTGGCGGATTGATTAACACGGCAAATGTATCAATACTTTTTGCAAATAGACTAAATGCAAAATATCTGTTACACCTTTGTTGTGGCTTCAAAGCTGCATCCAGTTGAGTATGGGACAACAAAATTAACATTCAAGACCACCTGTTCACTGTCAGAGACTTGATAGTCTACGTTTTTCCTCAAATATTTTCCTGAAATCCCGGTAACAATGTACCAGCTATCATGATCATCACACACTTAACTCGCTCCCATGGACGTTCGTCAACCATACAGATAGTCACAAACTTTCACCGAACTCATTATTGATAGTAGCGTTAAATTGACTCAATTAAGTTTTCGTCTTGTGGAGGAAACGGTGAGATGAGCAGGGCAGACTGACATACGGGGTGCGGGAGGGATAATCTATCTACTACGACAGCCCACCAACAAACGCAGGTCTTCAGTCAGCTACCTGCACTTTTGTACTGTAAGTTACCGCCGTGTACCGAGGTTTTATTTGTGCTTGTCTATTTGTTTGCTAACTTTCAATGTCCGTAGCTATTTGAATACAGTAGAGTCACAGGACGTAAGGGGGAATGGTGTAACCCCAGACTGGTAGGAAGGTCGAATTGGCGTCCAAATTATGTTCCACAGGCTGTGAGAAAGTGACAGTGGAATGATCATCGAGAAATTTTAAATTATGAATAAAACCTGAAATTCTCAAAATTTTGAACAAAACCTGAAAACCCGAAACTCTAAATACTTCAGAAACGTACATATGTCTTCCATTTCTTGTTTATGCTTCGTCACCTTTACCTCTTGGGTTGCCCCCAACTAGCTGTGGCATTGCTCGGCACTTCAGACTTTTAATGTAATCAATGCAAAGGGCTGTCGGCCCTTCGCCCAACTATCTATGGCAATCACTCGTGATCTTTATTTGTAATCAGATACAGATTCATGTACAGATACATAGTCATGCACAGATACAGATTCATGTACAGATATACAGACTTTCCGAGTATGATGACCGTGTCAGTCCCTACACCTAAGTGAGGGTCACAGTTGACACGGTAGCCTTCGCGTGGATTTGTTTAAGGTGGATAACAGGTTGCGAATCTGAGACCCACACACTTGGGCATCCGTCTTCCCCAGCGGATCCATCGAGGGAGACGTGCTGGTTCCGGTTCGGGTGCTTGCAGCGAGCTGCCGGTGACTTGGTTACGCTCAAGTTCCGCCTTGACTACGCCAGCCCGCCTGGCGCTGCTCTCGTCCGCCAGCTGAAGACAACTGCCGTTGGAGACTTAACCCTCTAGTTGAGGGGGGATACGTGTAAAGTGCCTTTCCCAAGGGCACAACGTCGGTGCGCATGTTCGGACATGCCCCCGTGCTCCGACCCAGGTTCGAACCCGGGGCTCCTTTGTTGAGCGCCGAACGCTCTATCCACTACGTCACACGACGCCACATCGCCCAACTATGTTAAGGCTAAAGGTTTGATATTGGGGAAAGTTACACATAGTAACATATCTGCATGTATATGTCAATATGTTACATAGCTATTTAGCCTTTTTTGTGAGTTTCAAACGCCCGTTATATAACTGTATTTCACAAACGCTATCCAACATCCATACAAAGTGATGCTGCGGTTATAGGGTAACGCATGACACCTTAGTGATACATGTTTCGCGTCAACTTTGCAAACGAGCTATTATTCCATTTCCTCAGGTGACAAACGAGCCTTCACCGAGTGTTGTCGCAGTGATCAGTCACGACTTCTCCACACTAAAGACGCTCCCCTGGTACTCCTCGCGATGTATAGCCATGGTGCTTCTCGCACTATGTTAAAGGAGACATATGAACGTATTGAAGCATATCGACAGTATGTAGACTTTATAGCTTCAGGGTAAAACGTCCAAAATGTTGCACAAATAGTTGTAGTAACTTTTCTGTAGCAAAGAGTCTTTGTTCCTCACAGAACACTGTATGTCATAGCAACCTGTTGTCGTGCTACGTACGATCTGGCCTGGCCTATTCGGGTAACACATGACAGAATAAGTACGTTGGCAATGTTGACACGCGCAGCGCATAAAAATTCTAAGTTGCTGGGATATTAATTAAGAAGACGCAAGTTAATCGGGTGAGCTAGTGTGCGCTCGCAGATGTGAAATTAGATCACTCTCCGAAGACTCGTGGCTATATTTCCAACAATCTTCCCGAATACGTTGTTAATAGCCGCCTTAAATTGATTTAATCAATATTCTCCTTCGCTCCAGGCGAGGGGTGGGTGGAACATGGCAGGCTGCCCACAGGACACAATCCATCTGAAGCGTCTATTCTCCGGAACAAAGCGACCTGCTTGTACCACCTCCAGTCTGGCCGCTATATGATAACAGTGCCAAGCACCATCAGCGGGGCAACGTCTTTATTTGACGCCCGAACAGAGCTCATCAAAAACAATCCATCAGAGAAGACACCAAAGCACGACCTGGGGCCGATCAAGGTGAGTTTTGCCTTACACAAAGAAACGGACGGAGCAGTCTCCCGACATTTCTACAGATAACCTGCACCAAAAAGACATTTCTTACCGCCCCGGGCAGAGACGTATCCCATCCGACATTTGAACCATGCGTGCCTGGGGGAGGTTTTGTCGCTATGGGAAAGCTTGTGTATATTTAGACAAAGTCATGAACCGATTTCTAACGAACGTGACATCGGCGATGATCGGCGCGGAGGCTACATATCCACCAGACCTTACATAGGCGGCGTTATCATGGGAGGGCGATACTGATGCCCCTGTGAATAAATTCTGCACGCGACAACGTTCTGGACATACCTTAACACTTTATGCGATGACCTAACAACAAGTTTCAAAAAGTATCACTTCTTGCGTTAAGATAGACTCTACCAATGTTGCCATGTTGTCCAGACCTGTCCATGACTGTGCGCAAGTCTACAGACTACGTAGAACCCATGACAGATGCCTGTGGTTCACCGGAGTGGAAACCCGCTGACCCAGAAGACATCAAACCATTCGGGAGTGTGCATAACGAGGTTCCACTCTTGATCCTTAACGCCCGGAAATACCAGCCTCAGGCGCGCAACGACGAACCCTCGGCCGGCCGCAGATGGCGTTTCCGACCGCCGACGTGAACGAGCACAGATATATGTCACCAGGAAACCAGATGCGAATTTTACGCAATGCCAGTTTGCAGCTACTGACACGTACTATATGGTGTCTACGGAGATCCAGTTAATCCATACAAGATAGAAAATTTGAGAATAATTTTCTTCATAAGTCAACCGCATCGCAAGCAACGGACGAAGATAAGAGCCCGTCACGCTACATGTGTACTAATACAGGTTTTTTTTTATAGCTGACACCTGCAAACGGCCATAAACTCCACAGCGTGAAGGATACTGTGCCACTAACAATGCTGCTTACTGGCTTATATGGGATTTTCTAAAGTTCAATTGCAGGACCACATTATGGATACGCGACGGCGTGGTACCATCGGCTGTGTACTGGCGTATCCCCTCGCGAAAATTGGCTTTGGACACACCCATCTTGCTGCCTATGTTTTATACATGCCCTACTGTACGTCTTCCAGAACCGCCGTGCAGGACTCGTACGGGATCGCACAGGTGAAGGTGGGGAATATTTTGCGGGATGTTTCATTCAGCAAATAGGATGCCGCGCTCTTGAGGATCGATACCCAGCTCGCACAGGGTCGAGTAACGTGATATCTCCCAAATCCAGAGCCCTCCCAGCTGACCCGAGTTTGTCAGAACCCGTCAAGACAGGCATGTTTTAAAGCACACAGTAGTTCCAGCCATGCACGGCTTAGCGAGAGGCGCGGGGGTTGTCACCGGGATTGTGGCGGTAAGTGGCGATACTTTCACTAGGATGTGGAAAAGGTTGGAATTCTTCTCTGTCCGTCTGTGTGGATGGTATTGGTACTGGTGAGCAAGTGCTATACGTGACTTTGGTACCAGCCCGTCTGATATATCACACTAGACTTGATCCTGGCACGGTAATATTACACTGTAGGCAACAGGCGAACGATCCTGATATTCATCTTATGTTTTTGTGTTTATATGTACAATTTTTACCTGGCAGAATATAATGATATGGCAAGATATATCCGACAGAGCTCTAGTGATCAGGACTGGACGACAATAGAGAAAGTCATATATATATCTGAAGCAGTGAAAACGACGTACTTGACCGTTCTCCGTAAAAGTAATATAAAGCAATGACTGCTAGCAGCCATCAAACGGGCAATTGTAAAGATTAAGTGGAGGAAAAGACCAGGAGAGAGAGGGGGAGGATTTTGTGATTCGGGTTATTGGGACTTCGATCGTTTTATACAGTCAACGTTGATGACTTTATAGAGTGAAACGCATCAGGGGGTGAGACCAGTGTTTTGTCTAAATGGTTTCCAGGACTAAATATCGCAGATTTCGGGGAGGCGGCTCTCGTCTAAGGTCGGCGAAGCCATCCACTATAAATAGGCGATGCCACTTTTACTGCTCCCCGTCCTGCCACACGAGATCAATAAATCTACCCCACCTGTCAAGAAGTGTTAGAGAGCCTAGTGGGCGGTACGTAGTTAGTCTGTATCGTCGTCATCAGGTGCTGACATTAATTTAACAACTAAATTTTACACTTTAACTTTCATTACTGTTAATACCTCAATTATTGCACGCCGAGCCGCGGGAACATCCAATATCCATTCCGCGCCCATATAACGGTGCGTACGGCGTCGTTAATGTGAATAAGCGCCGCGGCAGAAAGTCTATAAACGCGCTTCTCGGATATTATACCAGTTGTTTGTACACCTCGCACGGTGAAGATTTCCTGCACCATGAGGCCGGCCAGGTGCCCGTGTCCCGCGGTAAAACACACACAGAAGTCCCCGAGGAAAGTTATTAGACACAGGGACTTTGCCACGACCCACAGCGGGGGGAGAATCGCCAATTGCCATCGATCGAACCGCGGAATCCCTTCTCCGCCCCAGTTATTTCGGCTATCGATATCTCTCTGTCAATCGGGGCTTTATTCCGATCTACTTACCGGAAACATCCGTCAGATACATAAAGTGATATGGGAGGGGGGGGGGCTCGACTTGATCAAAATCTGTACTGGAGGGGATTTGCAACACTAGAAAATTGAAGACACTTTTGAAATAAAAGACACTCGGCAATGTCCTGATTTCAGGCAATGTAATATGGAACAGTGTATACATGTAGACTGCTGCAGGCATATTCATGATACGATGGGGGTAACGGCTAGAACTGAATGAAAGAATTGTACGGGAGGGCGGGTAAAAATACCAGGCAGATGTTCATATGAAAGCGCAAAAGGCCACATGCCAACCTGCCAAATTTGTACAAATCTCTGTAATGTTGAAACCTGAGAGAGAAATATACACAAGCGCGTTATTGATAAAAACGAGATATGGTGGTCAGTACCTCTCCGTGCAGGGGCATATTGACATATTAAGTACCTGTCAAAACGCCATACAAAAAGCCCTTGGTCTTCAATTAACTGAAAAGAGATGGTCGTCCATTGTCTCCGGTCAGTAACCCAAAGGAATTTCAGTGAAACAGTCTTCATCTATTATCTGTCAGATCTGTAGCCTTTACTACTGTTTGATTGTAATCTGTGTCGCATACGGGAAGCCTGCAGAGGCAGAGTCGTTACGGTGTGATGGAATCGCCCTTAAATTGCGCCCTGATCTTGCATATAAGAGGAGGGCGCGAGAGTTCGGAGAACATTACAGGGCTTCCTACTGTCACAGCGATTTAAGCTTATAACAGGAGCTATGGTCCGGTTTTGTGTGGGATCAGTTGTGCACATCAGATCACAGGGTACATAACAAACGTCGCAGATGACGTTAAAGTCCATGCATACTCGACTATTCAGTCAATCAAGAAGTTTTATCACTTATTTCATGGATTCTGAGCATGATTTAGGCTGAAACATCAAACGGCATTTTCAGTGTCACTAGAATACTTGATATATCCACACATACCATCTTTTTAATTCAGCTCCGTAAATCTACGTGAGTTTTAATTTTCCACTGAGTTTAGATCTCCCGGTGTTCTGGAAAACTCGACGTTTTCACCTTTAAAGTGCCAAGTTTATAATGATAGACAGCGAAGAATCTTTTATCTAGCACTTAAAAAAGCTATATATATATGACCGTTTCCTCAACACAATGTTAGTCCGATCTCATGAACACAAATTATGTACTCCCTTCTTTACACTCAAAGGTGTTTCCAACATCGGTGTCGCCGTCTAAAGATGTATGTCCCAGGAACACGCCATCATTTTTCTCGATAACTATTATTGATTTCTTTCCCCTACCCATGATTTAAGGCGGTCTAAATGCCAGGTTACGAGCAATGGTTGCGTGGCCGCCGGGTAGGTGTCGTACCTACAGGCCGTAATGCGGTTTTATGGTTGTAATCAGTCAGGTGGACGGTAAAATTTTAATAACCGATACTAGTGGTAGTGGTTCTTTATATCGTAGCTAATAAACGCAGGACATTACATAGATGAGAGCCACGTGAACAAAATCTGATCAACTGTAACAAAGCGGCCATATATCTAGAATTGTTAAAAGTGCGTCATATTGCGGACCATTGATCCTAAGTTAGAATATATATGTGGCTAGCACTGGCTATTAATACTGGCATGAGAAAGCCGTGATTTTTGTAATTTTATGGACTGAAACCTTAACTACAGTTCATAGCGAAACTTCGGGTACCTCCAGATTTTTTTCATAAGGAACTAATTTAGCCTAACGCCATAACAGTTGGTGCGTTGTGCTCTTACCATGCTAGGCATGTATAATTTGGCAAAAGCACAGTCAGCTGCTTATATAATAACTTTCGGTTTACTTAGCCCGATAGCCAGAACGTCGCTGTTCTATTTTGTATTCCACTAATCCAGTATTATGTCGTTAACGCGATCGCTTTTGATTAACTTTTACTATCGTTTTACACGATGTGAAGTACTTAATCAGCCAGCTCCTTTGGAGGTGCACGCGTTTGTAAGTATTATAACCCAAGCGTGAGTCCAGTAATTGGCCATTTATTCGAGGCCAGACATGACGGCTGGAACCTGAGATGCAACAGATTATCGTTCAGTAATGCTTCGAATTCCATTGGATGCTACTTAACACTTATCTATCACCTTTCTGTCAACACAGCTGACACCAGAGACAGAATGGAGTGAGAAGACACCGAGCACACACAGAGTGACGGAGCGCTCTCGGGAGTGATGCCTAGCTAGCTACACCGCTTGAACGCCAACAGACCATGAAATTGCTGGACTCTGTGGAGGTTAAGGCCCAGATCAAGGTGGTGCTACAGGAGCTGGATGATGTACTGCATGAACTGAAGACGGTCGCCGCCGAGCTTCGCGCAATCATACAGCAAATGGACGACATCTCGGCCAGGATAGATCTGGAGGAGGAACTTGGGAAATCTTCACACCTCCGCTCCATGTCTCTGCCTCATCCGCGAGGCCGACCAAACGGTGAAAAGACAGGCCGGTGGGGACATTATAAACATATCTCAGACATAACCGGCGGCTGGGCGAGCCGGGACAGGTGTGAGTACCCGGATATACTCGCTTCTCGTTCCCAGCCCTTCACCGCCTTGCGGGAGACGCCCATCCTGGATTCAGAGCCGCTATACCGGGTAGAAGATCACGGCAAATATCGTCCTTACAATACTCTAGACACCAGTCAGCTGAGAAAAAGAGAACTGGCACCAACCGAAGCCACAAAATACCAAACATGTCTGCCTAGCAGAGGTCGCAGAGCTTCCCCGATAGGAGCAGAAAGCGATAGTAAAAGTTCACTTGCGCCTCACAGAACACGGCAAGAAGCTGATGATCTTGTTAGCACCACAGCCATGCAGGCTTTGACTTTGCGGAACGGACCAACGGCAACTTACTGTGTTAGCAAAAGGTAAGGGCCCATCTAACCTTAAACTTTGAGTATCATATACACTGCATAAAATATAAGATCAAGCACCAATAGCAAAATCTGCCTATATATGTAGTTCCCAGTAGACTGGGTATATTAGCACCAAGGACAAAACATTTGCATTGAGTCCGTGCTTCAGTACCAAGGACAGGACATTAGTCAAGACTGTCTCTCAGCGGCATGGAAAGAATATTCATATAGAATCCGTGTTTCAGCACCAAGGACAGACCTTGTGTAGAATCTGTCTTTCAGCACCAAGGACAGAACATCCTTATCGTTTCAGCACCAAGGACAGAGCCTTATAACTTAGAATATCTGCTTTTTATATTATCCTAACCTTCATCGAAACTTAATGTAACGTAATGTAATGTATAATCTGGTGTTCCTTCAAGTTAAAGGACATGTTGCGTTGATGTATTTTTCAGAAGTAGCGACCCCGTGGTGTCGGAGTGCGCCCCAGACGTGCATGGCCACACAGCACACCGGCATGTTCTACACGGGACCACGTGCGCGCACACTTATGGAAGTACCGGCGGCGCCCATAGCGGCGGGGGGTGGGACAGCGACAACAGCACGCGTCTTTCAGACGGCTTAGACACGCTTTCGAGACGTACAGCGGGAGAAGACACTTTCAGCTTTGGCCACTCCACAAGATCGTCTCTCCTGGCATCCCACGAAAACGTGCTGCTGACGAGACAGGCGATGTCAGGTTGTTTCAGCTGCACAGAGTCTAACACAGACTCGCAGGAAGAAGGCGGCAGCGGGTCCTGCCTGACGACCAGCAGGACCTGGCGATGTCGTACTGTCTCAGACGCACGGCGACGTTTCTTCCGCCCCAAAGTGGAATTAAGAAACGGTATCGGGATCAAGTACAACACAATCGGCCATGGCGCTCAGAAACGGGATACGAGAAGAGATTCGATCGGAAACGGAAAGACATGTTCCGTTCTGATGTGCTCCAGAACGCGAGTTGTAAGCACTGGATCCCAGACCACCGAAGACATTTCAGACATCTTGGCTGAAGAAAGAGTAAAGAACTACATGAAAGATTATATCAACATTAAAGACGAAATCACTAGATTATGACAAGAGAAACTTAAAGACTCAAACACATGGATTTGTGTAAAGAGCTGGAAGAGGTTAAAGTTTTTTCCGTTAGTTTTTTCACGACGAAGCAGCTATATCCACACCCAAGGCATCTACTCGTATCCTTATGCAACCAGGATCATTAAATTGTGTCCAATGTAATATGTAATATGAAGCAAAATTCATAGGCTTATCAATAAAGTTTGGATACTAGCAGCCTCATCTCGTTGATAAATTACATTTAACTCCCTGCCATGTCTAGTCCCTGCACCATGAAAAATAGATACATTCTTTCGACCTTCACATGGCTTGACTCCAACAGTTCCAAAGCGGATTCACAGACTGTCGTCCTATCTGTCTGATTCTAACCATCTGTTGCACGTGTTATCGACGCTGCTGTAACGTATTGTGCTTGGAATTCTACATCCCGACCGACGGCGATGCTATCCATCAGCCGGGATTGCAAGATCGCATTCACCACGGTTTGTTGCCCTGCGAAACGAGAGTCACGCAATCAGGTGGTAAATCTGCTTAGCGAGGTGTGGAGGATCCATCCGTCACCCTTATACTGTTGGCAGGATGACATTTTTATGTTACGCCTTGCGATATTGACAAATTGCAGTTCCTTAACTTTGGTCAAAAGAATGCAGAGGGATTTCTTTACAGTTTGCTCGTAATTCTGAGCCATCGTTGGGCGCATTTATCAAGAGAGGATTTCTCCGAGAAAATGAGGAAAGTTTTAAGTTAAAAGCACGCATTCATCACCAACGCCAGGTTAGTTTTCTAAAGAGCGAGTACGATTAAAAGCGTCTCTGAATGAAAGATGAGTTTTGTTCGCTCTGTATTTATAATTCAGCATGGCTCCAGTTGAAAGTCAAGAAAATTCATTTAAAACACTCATTATGTAACGTACTCATGCAAAGCGGGTGTTGTCTGAAATAAACTGATCAAAGAAGCTCAGAGAAAATATACTGTTGCAGTTCGTTGTAAAGTCTTCGAGCAAGGTCCTCGGATGGATCAAATTAAAGCGGGCATTAGCAAGGGTAGATGATATACATATTTATACCATACCCGGGCCGCGATAACGTTCGATAACGGGTTCCGGACCGGGCTGTACTTCACGGTACGGCCCGGTCCGGAACCCGTTATCGAACGCTTCCCTGGCTTCCATAAAACGATTCGAACGCGTTTCGCCCTACCCGCGTGTGCCCCTTTCGAAAATTCGAATACAGAATCCGGACGTTGGAATTGATGTTGTTGCATTTTAGGGTTTAGTGGCACCAAGTTTGGGCTCATCTTGCATTGAAAGGCGTGTTTTCTTTGGTGGGTATGGTATAAATAAAATACAACACGGTGTATTCCGCATCGCCCTCGGTCTCGGCCCTCCCGCGAGTCGGATCGCCCTCGGCCTGCGGCCTCGGGCGATCCGACTCGCGGTCGGGCCGATACCTCGGGCGATACGGAATACCCCGTGTTGTATTCTATATGTATGCACTGATATGCAGATGGTCGTGCACGTACTGGAGATTTTGCACACAAGAAAGCTCAGGGTACGACTTTATTTCTTCTTTGGGTTTTTGTATGATCATCGGAGACAGACGCGATTCATGACAGACCCTGCATACCTGACATCTACGCTAAGCAGGACACACAGATAGTTTTTAAATTGTGAGAAATAACAACCTATGCTAAGATCAATGGCAGCCATCAAACAATGTAATAGGTTCCAGTTCAAAATCCTCCACCTACCCGACTGCTCGTTCAACCGCTATCCATACACGAGTAACAGCTATTGATTGACTAGCCTTATTCCTAATAGCCTTCTTGCTCTTGTAACCCTAGGCCCGATTCTCTGTGTTTCGCCTGACATTTTACCATACCGGCGCCTTAAGCTGCAATGTACATAACGCCGCAACAATGATTTTTCAAACTAGTCCGGAATTAGGGGTATGTCGGAGTTAGGGCACCCCCGTTTCATTACGTATACATGTGTCAAGGTCAATCTCCAAACGGTATCTCTCCAGTTCTGTTCTATCTAATACGATTGGCAATATGTACAGTCCCAAATTTTTGTCAATCCAGATGTATGCTTTCCCCCCATACCATCCTCCGATCAAAAGACGTAATATTCTCTTCCGCAATCCAAATCGAACCCTCTCCAAGTTTTTCTTGCCCAGCATCCTGAATTCGTGAGCACAAATCCTGGCCGGTACGTTTTCGGCCCTCTCTCTTCATTTATCATCATCAACATGGCGATCGATCTTCGTTACCGGAAAATAAACGGCCCGCTCCAGCTGTTATCATGGGGAGTTAAGGCCCAGCGGAGTGCTTCTTGATCCCCTTTCTACAGCCAGGATTGATGCTTCTTGCAATAAATACACCTTCGATGTAGGGGGCGTGAGTGGGCTGGCTTACATTTATAAATCTTTTTCGAAAATCCGAAAAAAATGAATTTGTGGCCCCTAATGGCCGTATAGTACGACAATACACAGCAGGGAAAAAGCTTGATATAGCATATAATTTCTGTCACATACACATGGCCTTCTGTCGTCGCATTTGGGGAAATCAACTGGAATAACCAGTAAGGCCAGCAGACATAGTTTTCTTTAATTGACCATTTATTACACAGTGCTTTATGGTTGACACGTTCTCCCTGCAGAAGGATCTGTATCAGTGCCAAATTGATCCACTTACTTTCCAACGTCTGTAATCAACCACTTCTTTTTACAACGTGTAAGCGGGTTTTATTTGCATTTTCGATGTACGTTTAAGTGGAATCAATGAGCAGCGACCGGAACCTTCAAGCTTTCAAGCTTCGGTAACATGGGTAAGGAGTCCGAAATTGGCTATCGGCTCCACAAGATTTGTCGATGCCTCAGCTTAAAATCAAACAATACACATTTGATTGACTTTCGGGGACGTCTTACATGAAATGATGTTTTGAGGCAGAATCTGCCGAGTGCTCAATTTAAGAACTGTTGAACTGGTGCCAGGAATACCGACGATTCAGGATTAGATGCCAGAAAGACGTTCGTGGACAGTGATGCGTCACGAGTTCTGGCGATGTTCAAAAGAACAACTCCAAACGTCTCCAGCAGAACTTGATGCGATCCTTGGCTGCTAAAACTGCTGTTAAGCTATGCAAAAGGAAATATCCCACTGAAACAATTACATTTGGTTTTGGGGGGGTTCTGTCAACAGCAAGATGAATATCTCCGGTCAGTAACTTTCGCGTTTCGTTGTTCCCAAGTCAGCCTCGGCATATGACGCATTGTCACGTCTCTAATCAGTGTGTGCCGACATTCTCATTTACAGGGTTCTACCAGGACGTGACTACGCTATGCGTGCCCCAGCTAGTTTATGAACTACCACTGTATCATCAGGGCTGTTTGGAAGTGAAACGCTTGAGGGGTGCTGGCGCCAAAAAACCGGCGCCAAGGCGTCTCAAAGATAGATCGTTACAAGGGTGACTCCTAATCTTTGCAATGATGAATTCTTTTGATAAGTATAGGCATGCCCATGCATCAATTTCACCTGCGTCGGCACCAGTGAACCATGGGTCTTACCTGCACAGAACTAATCATATGGGGACCAAGGCCATCAATGTATATTACTGGCATGGCGTCCTTGGATTTTGCGCTATGCAATATGTGCTCGTTCAGTCTCAGAACAATGATCTGGTATTGATTATCGAACTATTGACAGAAGTTCAGGCAGTTGCTCTCTATGTAAAGGGGATTATGTTTTAATACATTTTGTTTCAACGAATTTTGTTGTTGTAACTGTCGTTTGTGGACTGAAAGTTTGGAATTTCAAGGATGTTGGTCAATAAATAGAGGTACATAGACCTAGTAATCATTATACATATACATTTATCAAATATACTACTGAAAGCATCAATGGAAAGTGGACCTACCATGGAAATATATCTTTCTATACATTATAGTGTTTTGGTGCTAAAATTGATATTTATTGATTCAATGAAAACGCCCTAAAACAATGTACTATAGCAGCGAAAATGGTGTTCTTGGCAATGATGAGAAGTACAATTAAGACATTTTGTGCACGTAAACAAGCCAGAGTCTGGTAAATGGAATGGATTGTCGCAATATGCAGACACACTTAGATGACGTTAAGACTAGTAAATCAGTTGATAGTTAGAAATGTAGAGTAGGATTTAAAACCTATTTGCAGCTCTGAGTCCTATTAATGTACTTTAGTATTACGAGTCCTTACGTCGCCTCAAGGTTAGATTCATATCTCGTCTACCTCACGCCTGAGGCCAGCCTACATTACTTTGTCGCAACAGGTATCTCATCTCACCTCCATTATCTAGATCAACATACCATATCCACAGGAACAGACGTCTTATGAGCTTATTGAAATGTATATTTCATGTTTCATATTGCATGAATAAGTGTGGGGGGATTACAATGCGATACGATAACATCACTAGTACAATCAACAGCCTCACATGCGTCATTAAGAACAGCTCCTGTAAATCCTAACCTGGAGGCACCAAGCCAGATAAATGACTTGTAAACACAATTATTTGTTGAGCTTGTAGTTTGTATCATAAATAATTGACAGGAGGATTTATAGTGTTCCCAACAAACACTAATAACAGATGCTACAAAGTATGATATATTTTCATGCAAAGACGCAGGGCGCCGATATCAATAAGTTCCCCACCAATCCATATGTGCATTTCGACATAAAGACATGTAGACATAGAGGTTAGAATGAACACGGGGCCGTACTTAGATAACGTTCCAAATGACAGAACAGCATGAACACACACGTGTCAGACAGCCACCTAATATCGAGCATGGAGCACCAGTTACCACCAGACTCCATGCCATTTATTAGTCTAGATAACAAAACTTCATGACTTGACATCTTGCCCTGGTCATGGTGATATCAGAAAAACGCCAGATAAAGGACGGCGTCAGGCCCTGGTGCACTTCCCTGCTCCTACATGCCCTGTGCGATGGCAGCGCGAGTTATCATCACCTTCCAATCGTGTTCTCGCTGTTGATCGAAGACATCAATATAGTACTGAAGGGCCGGCCAAAGGCCACCGAGTGTACCGGTTAATGCTTTATGACGACGTATATTGGATGAGGAATATACATGAACCTCCTGCAAATTGGCATTCTGGCTCCATCATGTGGACTTCAACCTTGGTTAACGGCATATACAGCACTGAAACACACGTTCGCACGGTTGTCGGAAGACATTTTTCTCATGGCGTATGAAAAATAAGACTAGAGAGAGAAACAGACGAGATACGCAGCAAAGACAAGACGTAAACATTAAGAAGGAAATCTTAAATGTGTAATCAAGATTTCTCTTCAACTGTTGACTCAAGTTGCTGGATATTGATGATTGTCGTCGATTGGTTACGCTATATGACCGCGCCTGGCACAAAAGACGGGAGGCCATAAACGTGAGGTGCCCACCGCCAGCAAAACCTACGGTAGTAACGGAAATCACCATCGTTTTCCAGTCTGTAACCATTTCCAATTTCAGAGAAGAAATGAAAATTACTTACTCCTACGTATACAATAAGACGAATTTACATGTTTCTGTGTCTCGAGGTCACCAGCAGCTAGCTCGGTTCCTTGTCTGTTAGAACCTGTCTAGTAACGACCATAGTGATCTTTACGTCACGACTGGACGTAAAACTGACAAACTGTGCGAGTAAAATTTTTGCACTCATAATTGCATCTACATGTAGCTCTGCCATTTTAACTACATCCCGCTTCCGCGTGTGGCCGTCTTGGTGCTTGGCAGCGACAAGAGAGCTTATGAACCTGTGTAATTGATCTCTATCGATGGCCGTTTCCTCATAAAGATCTTTTCATTTTCTGACAGTATATCGACTAAGTCGCCTCGATCAGATTAAACCACCAACGTGACTAGTGAAGGCAGAAAGCTAAGTGGGACCTGCTTTGTGGTCGGAGAAGCATCGATATCTACTATATCGAAACTGTTAAACTGTTGAAACTGTTGATATCTATCTGAACAGCTCGCGGTAGACTAAGGAAGTTTCCGACATTCCTTCATACTGCAGATTATGACCTGTTTCATTCCAACACGAATATGTAAGCGACTTTTATGGCTCAATTTTTTCTTCAGATACCATTCCAGTCTCGACCTTACTACGAGCGTCACCTTGCGGGTAACACAAAAATTGGCCCGTGCACAATGGCCACAACAACTACCGCCGTTTATGACACAAACCACGCACCGTATGGCGAAGGTCGACAGAGAATGTCTTCCCGACAAAATGCCAACGAAATCAAATCCATTAGCATCATTTACCCTTCTGTACAATTAACTCAATATCCCCATCTATCACGAAAATTCTATATAAATGTCGTATGTACATGTAAGCTATATGTATATAAAATACAGAGAACGCAACTATGCTGCAGTACCATCCAAGTACAACCTGTGTCGCCCATGCAAAGCACGTACAGTTGCGATTTCAACAATATTAACGTACATTCACTTTTATTCAAGGGGGGTTTTCAACTCCTCGTAAAAAGTGGTGACTTATAGACAAAACCAAAAATAATATTTACACAAGATCTCATTGTAATGAGTGTCAATCTAGCCTGCCAACTTCCTGTTTGTACACACAAATACATCTCATGAATGTTTGGATGGCAGTTCAGCACCACAGCAAGTGAGTGTATCTTAACGGTCTCAGAGAGTGAGCTATCTTGAAAAGAAGAAAGCAAAAGAGTTGTTACAAAAGTCATTAATCCATGGATATCATCAGAAGCTTTGAGGACAGAAAAAATATATCGCACTGTAATGTGCCATGAATTGCTATTCCTAACATCATGCTGTGCACTCATTCTTACATGTTGTGTTTCTTAGGCCACACCAAGTAATTTTTATGGATGATTTCTGTGCAATAATTGATTTTGGCTTGTTTCCAGAAAAAAACAAGAAATTCTGCTACTTGTAACTATGACCAAAGAGTCACGACAGTGGGATTTAAGGGAAGACGTGATTCAAGGAAAGAAGAAGGACAGGGCGACAACTGCTGTTCCACTGATTTATTGCTGTTTTCATGACGAATAAAAGACTTGTTGGTTGTTACACTGTGATCATTCAATTCATGTCCTAACATTTGTCATCCCTTAGCATATTTCAAATCTAGGCATCTTGCCTTTTTTAGCCCTTCTTTTTTTGCGCTCTCACATTAGATTTGGGTCTCCAGAGGACTTCATCCATAAAAATTACTTTGTGTGGCCTTATCAGTGTTTCACAAGATATAAATTCAGAAGCCACAACATTAGTTATAAAAACTGTAAGATATTCCACATTAGGAGTACAGATGGTCAACCTAGTGTTTTCTCACATGCCGTAAAAGGTTGCCTCTATCAGCAGTCCTGTATCCACACTTCTCACACATGTAAGGCTTGTCACCTGTGTGTTTTGCCATGTGTCGATTTAGACATGATTTCTGTGCTGAAGAATAGTCGCACTGGTCACATTTGTAGGGTTTCTCACCCGTATGCTTTCTGATATGATTAGATAGGTGAGACTTATAACTGGTTATATAGCCACATTCCTTACAAGCATAGGTTTTTTCTCCTGTGTGTGTTTTCATGTGTAGGGCTAAAGTTGACCACTCACACTCCACAATACTCTCACCACAGCCACCAGTGTGTTTTGACATGACATGTCTGTCTAGATTATTTTTCCGGGCCGTGGCATAATCACACTGCTGACACACATAGGGCTTTTCACCTGTATGTTTGGTCATATGTAGGGAAAGTTTGTACATGTCGACTGTTCCATATCCACACTCCCCACACTGGTAGGGCTTTTCTCCTGTGTGTGTTTTCATATGACGGGCAAGATGAGACTTCTGGGTTGTCCTGTACCCGCATTCCCCACACATGTAGGGTTTCTCACCACTGTGCATCAACATATGCTTGTCCAGGTTGTCCTTCTGTGTAGCAGAATACTCACACAGGTCACATTTGTAGGGCCTTTCACCAGTATGTTTTCTCATGTGTTGTGATAAGTGGCAGCGCACAGCTGTTCTGTACCCACATACCTCACACAGGTAGCGTTTGGGCTTGTCCACAGTATGTTTTGCTGTGTCTATCTGGCCTGTATCCGTCTGGTCATGCGATGAAACATTACTGTCTGTAAGGGCAGGGTTTTCAGTGCTTGTTTCCTGCCTTAAAAATGCCTTCTCCTCGTCATGTCCACTTCCCATGTCTAACGACTGGTCCTCTTTGGGTGCCTCCGTCTCCTCATGTTTGTTGGGCATGCGCAGTGCTTCAGCGAGACAGTCGTAGATAGGGATGTCCATTTCTAGAAAGGAAACATTGAAAATTTAAGCTTAAGTCTAACTGCGCAGAAAGTTATGCTCCTTGTATACGCATACCTTCGAATTATAACGGGGGGTGCCCTAATTCCGACCTATCCCTAATTCCGAACTAGTTTGAAAAATCCTTGTTGCGGCGTTATGCATGGGAGCACGAGCCTAAAAATAACCACAAGAATGGACAAAGTTTTTGTGTTGATATCGGTAATCTCACAAAGTTTGTTTTATTTTGTACACTCCGACAACAGACGAGTGAAAATTCTGTTTAAATTCGACGCTTGTTCGGGGGTTGACGAGCGTGTCAAAAATGCAGGTTTTGCTTTTGAAACAGCCGCTTTGGAGCAAGTCGCGTAATCGTAAAAAGAGGACTTGTTTGTAACAGAAAAACAGTTGTAGATTGTTTTAGTCATAATTTGTGTATTATAATTTCTAAACTCTCTTCTCAGATCGACCTGTGTTAAGCAATAGGTCGGAATTAGGGCACCCGTATTGCGATAGAACGTTCCACCGGCAAAATGACCAAAAACCTGCCGTAAGTTTTGTGAACCATTACGCTTGGGTGCAAGACGCTACACTGAAGTGAAATACACAGCTGTGTAGCTTTAATTGTTGTGATCTTCACCTGTCAATATTATAGCTCATTTTGTGCTAGTTTTTGGTCAGATAAACTATTACCAAAGGTATGTGCGTTTGCATGGAACATAGGTCCCCTCCCGTTATGTATACCCCCACCCCACCCTACCGCACCCCACACACACATCACTAGTTTGTGCGAATATCTCCGTTTTCCCACCTCCGATTCTGACTTGCTACTGTACTGACACATATCGTTAAACGTGTACTGTTTACAGATGACTTACCTGTTGGATAAACGATACAGAAGACCAAGGAGCCGGGAGATTTTTAGGGAGACGAATTTTGAATCAGGTCACAGCTGTTACGGGTTATAGGACAGCGGTTCAAAGGTCACAGTTCACATACCTGATTACCTATTTGTGTAGCACAGTCAATGTCTGAACCTGTAGATCTATAGATTTTGACACATTCAGGTGCTCCTTGTTTTTCAAAGCTGACAAGACTTGATGTACATTTGTGTTCATTTTGGAAACAGTTTGCTAAATTGATTTTGTACGGGCTACTTTGTACGGGTATGGTGTATATGTTTGTTGACATCATATGTGTTTTACCTTCAAACTATGGCTTCCGATGATCTAATTGCACATGCTGTGCGCTGAAATGCTCCATTTCACCACATCTCCGAACCTGCGATAAATCATAGCAAAATAGGCCGTTCTTACAAGCCACTGGATATATAGATAATCAGCTAGCTAGTCAGATTCGACATCGTGACGTAGGCGTAAGATCTGGCGTGCCTTAGACAATGTCTGTCGGTCGTTCTGTGGCAGGATAATGACCGGACGAGCTCTCTGATGTTATTATCTTGTCTCTGAACCCATTATCTTCCCATCGAGCTATTGGAGGCGGGTCTGTTTAAATTGCTCCCTTTTGGTATTAGCACAGATGAACCAATCACAATCCTATTACCTTAATCTGGAGACGGGCGCCCTATTTCACTTCTGAAACATTAAAAATGCATAGCAGTAGACAAGGGTGACTTTGAGGAGAGGGAGAGAAAAGACAGTCAATAACATGTACAAAATCTACCGGTAAATGTTGGCTGCCGAGAACAAATCGTCTACAGCTCTTGACGAGCAGACTTGAAGGTGGGCGGGGGTAGAGTCATCAGATGATTGACAACCACAACATCATGTGAATACATGGGATAGGCGGCGCGGAATGAGCTTACTGAATACGTTTGAATGTACGCCTTCGCGAAGACCTATAGTATGGGGGGAACTATTACGAGACAAGTCTAAACCCCCTGATGTGTTGCCCTGGCAAAGACGCCCTCGTTAAGCCTGTGCCTGGAATGCAGTTCCTCCCGCTTCGCGACCCTTATCCACAAGGGCACCACTATGGATTTCCTTCGCGAAGAATGACGAAAAAACCTCCCCTAATTGGCCAAAGGGTCGATATTGGTGTCAGCCAAGAACATTCGTACATGACATGTTTCCGCTGGATGGATTTCTGGAGATTCGAAGTTCAGGTTAAAGCCATGCAATCTTGATCTTATGACGTCCTCGGACCGACAACAAAATTTGTTTTGCGTGAAACTGAAACCATTTCAGCCTTCGTTGATTTACAAGACAGGCTGAACTACTGACTACTTCTCCACCACTGAGAATAAATAGATGATGCATTGTGCATGAGACGACAGAACCAACTAGATCAGGGACAGCCATGTCAATAGAGGTCGGATCAAGTCACCTTGTAGAACTGGTATGCAAAACAGAGGGCAGTCCGTGTTGTATATTCCCCGATAACAACCAACCTTGCTAATCTACAACGTTTGAAATTAGATGTGACATAACAGCTTAGCGATATTCGAGAGCATGCGATGAAATCAGTGGGTATTATATTAGTATCGACTAAACGCTTATCTGTAAAGGCCAACACATTTAGCTGGCACTGTGGAGGTCAATTGGTCTAAACTGTTGGGTTATACTTGAAACGCATGGACTCGACTCATTTTGATATCTGAATACGTGTGCATGGTTTGGCACTCAATGTGCATTGCATCTCAAGGTATATGTATCTTCACTGCTGGCGTCCTGGCTGATGTACTCTAAAACATCTGTTAGTCAGTGCACAGGCATAAAGAAAATGAAAAATACCAAAGATAACTAGTACTATTACCTGCGAAGAATACCTAGGGCATACATACATAGCATACCTAGGGTATCACGCAAGAATTTACTTTCCAGCTGAGCATTTTATATTTTTGAGGCTCATTACAGAAATGACACTATACAAACAAATATGCTACAGCGTTAGAATAAAGGTTTTAAAAACACTATCTGAACGTTGATAACGCAAAGACAAAAGATCAGTATAATAGTGTTGCGACACAAGTATGCCACAGCATAAATAAACATCCCTGCAACTCTTTTCGCTATGTTCCCAGCCCCAGGGAGTACGTTATCGCTAAAGACGGCTGCCAAATTTGCCGGGCGACCTCCATTACACTCAGAAGCCTTGAACATTAGTCAGATAACTGACACGCTGACGTCAATGCAGACCCGCGCGCAAGCCGCCGTCACTAAAGTGTGATGAACTGAGCTCCCCTGGGAGGAATACATAATAAGAGTAATTTCTGTTCGACTTACAATCTGATATGGGGAGAAATACTCGGAAATGAGTTCCATTCATGGGGGAATGAGGATGCATGTATATACATTGCTTTCTTCCCTCACGTGTATTGGTTGAAGGGCTGATATACTGGCCTTCTTTGTGTGTAGCTTTTAAAAGACGACGGCGACAACAACAACACGACTTGTTACTGTAAAGCAGGCTTGAAACGCACAGGGTTCTGTTCTCTTTATACCAAATGATAGCGATTTTTTCGAATTAAGTATTAATAATAGTTGTAGCAAAATATGTTCATATCAGAACCATATTGTTGACCTGCCGTAGCCTTTTCTCGGCGGATTCTCTTATTTCCCCACGCACACGTAGCGTCAAGAAGTTTCTTTCCCGTAACGTTGACGAGCATGTGCGGCCTGCTAGTTGGTGATTTAAATGCCAACTTAGATCAGGACTACTCTCCCGCAAATGAGGTTCGTCGTGAATACTACCTCCAACAGACTGAAACTCCACATCACGACGACAAAGCCTGGCTTTGAGGAATGGATGAGGTTATTACGACGGTACACCTACACTAATCTGACGTCAAAAAGCTATCACCTCGCAAGCGATCGAGACGTGTTCAGAGTAATACCGTCGTCTCCACTCCAATCCCAACATTCTAACATCGCAGGTCGGCGTGGCGTTAGATAACGTCTGGAGAAAAACAGCTGCGAACGTTGCTTCCAAGAAGACCCACCAACGCAGAACCAACGGCCGAGCTACCATGTTGTCACCAGCAACCCAAGACACCGTAAGTTGTGACGGGAGAAGATAGACCGTGTTCCTTTCGTTCGCAGTATTGCACCTGAGGTCGGAGCTGGTGAGCTAGATTTATTAACACTCATCTGTGTCTAGGCCGGCACACGTTCTGCAACGTGCTGGACCCGTGGAAGTCAAGTCGTTATGTATAAAAAAATCAGGGACAGAAGCCGCCAGGATCTCTGCGATATCAGTAATCCGGCGTTGCTATCAATTCTGCATTCTTATTCACAGCCCGGAAGCTGATAGCCTTTTTTCCTGAACAAGCAGACAGTTGGCGACGCTAGCAGACTAGGGATGAAGATTTTGGAAACATGTAATGGTGAAATTGCTCGGTAGCTGCAGATTTGAGATCATGCTGAATGCATACCAACACAAGCATAGAATTGATTGTTGCCACTTGACTGGAAAATTTCGTCTGATTGGACCAATGGAAGAACTAATTTCATGTGGAGAATGTTCTTACGGAGGCACAGGTGACTTTGAATTTTAAAGATTTTAGCCTGTATGCAGTCTACGTACCACACCATTTTTATGCTCATGAACTAATTCTTCTGTTTCTTTATACGTGAAGGAGATTTCTGTGTAATCTATTGCACTTGAGTTACGGCTATATTTTATGACATGCAGTTGATTCCAGTGCTCGGTGGGACTCAATGTGAAATGTGATTGCAGTTGCTTTTTATATTGGATAGAATCAGTCTGTTACGCAAGGCCTTGGCCCAGACTTTTACACATAGGTTCTGGTCAGCAGAATAGGACGCCAATATGATGGGACGCGGTGCCCTGGCAGGGGCGAGGCTCGCCAGCGAGAGAAAGAAAAGAACCTCGAAACTGCAGAAGCAAGGAACGAGGAGGCTTCGCCGCATAACACCCAGGCCGGCTAAGATGATGGTAATCAAGGGTAGACTCAATCTCCTGTCCCCGTACTCCATCTGCGTCATTCTGGGCTTCTGTATCCTCGTTACCGGGGTGATTATGTGTATGTTTGCGTACGAATATGTGGACGTCGCCTTGCGCAATAACAACAATTCTTCCAGCACCATGGGTATGGAAGCAGACCGGGCGTTTCCTACAGACCGGGCCTTTCTGCGGGACTTTCGGCTCATCGGCCCACTGACTGTGGGATTAGGGGTTTTCGCAGTGCTGTGTGGGGTGACGGCTTTACTGGAGGACCGAGACAGGAGAACGAAAAGAATATTCGTCCGAGAGCCTTCAGACGACGTACGGCAAGACGTCGACGGCGATCTGGGGCAAATCTCAGTACTTTGCAAAGGGTACCACCCGGGTTATGCATCTGTATCGAGACTCTCCAAATACAGACTCCCACGCTTTACAGTGGGCTCGTGCCCGAACCTGCGGTACCAGCCCGACTCGCCCGCTCGCCTGAACCCACTGCGGGGGTACATGAAGTCCATGCCCTCCCCCGTGCCGCTACGAGACTTTTACAGGTTTCAGCCTCTCCGG